>NC_068298.1:17917842-18240133 GCF_025860055.1 Xyrauchen texanus | reverse complement strand
TAATATTTTTATTGAATATTGATGAAGCAACATAATTTTTTGTGAAAAGAAATAATAGCAGAAGGTTGTTTCGGTTAAAATTCTGTAAAGATTAGATACCTTTTTGAATTTGTCAACTAATGCAAATAATTTTGAGACAGCAAGAAGCTTTTTTGTGTAACAAATTAAGATGCGTATTCAAAATAACTACTTAAGAAAAAGTCAACCATTTCCTGTTAATTTAAAACTAATTTGGCATTTTATTAGTCAATGAGTCAATGTGACCCTACTTGAAAATTTTTAATAACAAATATATTCCCCCAATTCAGAAAAATACAATTGTTTAATAGGGGCCTCTAGCTCCTGCAACAGAAGGTATTTTGCCTCAAATACTATCCTTTCACTTATTGAACAGTTACTGAAAATGTTCTGATTTAATGACTGCTGAAAATTATAAATAAATGTTTTTGTTGTTATTTTAGTGGTTTGGGAGAAAATAAAATCAATGGAGCCTTTCACACCACAGAGCCTGTACCCTACACAATTTTAATAATATTTAATATAGACTGTGATAAGCAGACTACAAATTAGCTAATTGTTAAAAAAAAAAAAATTTGTATCATAATCTGCTAAGAGTTATTCCTTTCTGATGAGAATATGTTGTGTTCTTTTTCTGGCATAAAACAAGTGTGTGCCAAATGAAAAGGTATATTTTTGGCTGCAAATGGGCTGATTCATACCACATGAACCATGAAATTCTAACAACACTTTGCCTCCAGTTAATTGCAAGAACAGAGACCAAACCAGTGAGACATCTGATGTCTCCCTGTGTGAAACAGGATCTGGAAAGACTCCAGGCCATTAGAAAAACTTGAGATTAGAAAAGAAATAAAGTAATGAGAGGCTCCACCTCATTGTACAACTCACTGATGCTACAATAAAACCATAAACCTTCTAACTTGGCAATGGAGCTAGTTTGTAACAATGCATCTATGACTGCACTCATTGAGAAGATTTGAATCACGGAATTGGACCGTATCTGCATGACAGAATTTACTGTAATTGTCACAGGACTAGGAGATAGAAAAGCAGTGACACAGATGGCATTCATTTTAAACTGCATGTGTTTAGAGATGAATGTGGAGTTTGATTGTCCTAAAGCTCCCATTGCTTGTAGTCTTCCTGTACCTCACAACATGTGTTTAAATAAATAGTTAATCTAAAAAAAAAATAATATTATTAATATATATATATATATATATATATATTTACAAACCTGTGATTCTCAGTGAATAACGACTGAAATTGGTTTTGTTCATCACACAAAGCTAGTATACAAATGCTTAGGAGGTTTTTGGATATAGTGCAAAATATGTTTGCACCATTGTTTTACTTTTTAAATGTTTCTTTCTTACACTGTTAATAGTTATGTTAATTTGGCATCAAAGTCATTTCTGAAGATATAAAAAAAGTTCTGATCTGTATTTTCTGTATAACAAAAGAGAGTGATGAACATAATGTAGAATTTAGCTGTGACAATAAGCACACACAAATCTAGTAAAGGACAGTTAAGCTTACCAACTGTTTTGTTAAGTGGACCTATTCCATGATAATCTCCTGGTTCATCTCACTATGTGATTCCACTGCTTATACTAGATAACTATGTTTAAAAAACATATTTTATTACATGAACACTGTTATTATTTTGTTTGTTTAATCACGCCAATCTCACAGCGTAGCACAGTAACAGCCCCTCCTGCCAAGCTGTTTCTGTTTCTTTATCCAGCAGCCTGTGTGGCGATTTGCTGTTTAAAGAATAAAATGATCTGACTTTGTCAAGGATATTTTATTACTCCTCTAGATTTGAAGTGGAGCCATCGTCTGAAGTTTTTGAGTTCATTGATGAAAGAATAAATACTTTAAAAGTTATGTAAAGTCTGAAGGTCATAGAAAATAATTTCTGTTTTGCATGACTTGGATGTGAAAAAGTATGAAAGCCATACATTTGAATAGCAATGAGTATGGGATGAATTAATTCATTATATTATTTGTGATTGTTAAATGACCTTTGTGTAAAGCAAACTTTTATTACTTTATGCTTATTATTTTATTACTTTTACTTCTCAATCGCAGATAACAGTCATCCATTTGTGGAGGCTTACAGTGATTCACCACACTTTCTTTATGCATTGCGGGATGATCCTTATTTAGTGATCCCCTGCAGAACAACATCCCCAAACCAAGATGTTATCCTTAAGACTGTAAGTATTTTCAATTGGCAACACTGTATTTGAACTCTCAGAGAAAATATTTTCACTTATAATGTATAGTCATATAAATGTTTTACCTACTTTCCATGCCTCAAGAGCCTTGTTGACATGACAGAGGAGATTGAAGAATGCTTTGGATGATGGGCGTCTTTGATTTTCTCACACCCATCAAAGCCTTAAGCGTGTGTAGATAGAGACAGTGTGGCATAGGCTCAGGGAAGCTCAAGGCAGCCAGAGGAATCATCCTGTCTGCTTCCTGTAAGAACAGGAAGGCAGTGTTAGACTCTTATTTATTGCTCAGAATAGAAACTCAGGCTATAAATAAAACACATTTTTACAAATTATTTCCATAAAGAGCAGGTTAAAAACATATTTTTTTATTATTATGTTATTATTATTATTAACTCGTTTAATATTATCTAATTATATAAACTTTTTTTTTCTTCACTTCAACCCACACCTCTTCTTAGAATGTTTTGAATGTTCACTGTTCACATATACAGTATGCCAAAATCGTATGAACCATTCTCGACCCTGAAACGAATCATGTGTAAAAACACCCTTTAAAAGCAAGCAAGACCTCTTACATAAGTGACAACAGTAGATTCCTGTTTCTTCATATTGCTCTGGCAGTAAATGACTACTTCTTCAACAGTAGTACTTTTGCCACATGCAGGGTCAGTGGCCATGTACTGGATGTAAAATCTGTTCTCACTGTTCTTTGCTATAGATAAACACTTCTAAGCCAGATGGCACAGATAGTTATGTGACCTTCCTGCCATTGGAAGATCTGTGGCATTTGTCCTTCCTGTTTCCTTCCTTCCCTTCTTTCCTAGCAGAACTCTTGCACTCAGAACAAACAAGTGAAACAATGTATACAACTTAACTACGATCAGTTTCTCACAGACAAACTCACCCCTGTTTTGCTCATTACTGCCTAGGCTACTAATCATGGGTCTTAAAAGCTTCACACAAATGTTTTCCTTCTAAACAATCAATCTTAGAAGGAGAGAAATGCTACCCATGTTTAAAAATATCGTTCTGAATAAACTCTCTTCGCTTGCACTTCAGATTAATCCTATGGCAGATCATATAAAAGCTGCGATGGACTGGGATCCAAAGAGAGGTTTCAGGATCCCATTGGCCCCTTTTGACCACTACTACATGATAACATGTGTCACCAGTGTGGATGACAAGCAATTTTCATCAAACTACGGACTTTTAAGGAGAAGTGAGTATTTTTGATTGCTGCTGTGTAATGCAAAGCTGAAAGGTAGTTGCTCAGCAGATTGGAGTAAATCACATTTAAGCAATTAATTTTGAATATCTGTCACTGTATATTGTATATTTTTTCTTTTAATTATCTGAATGTCTTAGTACTTTCTGTTATCTGTGTCTAGCCTCAGTTCTGCAGAATGTTCGCATTGAACCAGAACGTGTAAAAGTACTAGTCGGTGACTCCCTAGATCTCAGTTGCTCAGGAGAGACCACCTTCAATGGCAGAATGGAATTTGAGTGGCAGTTCCACAAGGGCCCGGTGAGTTATGGTGCCCTGGTAAAAAAAAAAAAAATGTTTACCTAAGCACATACACATGTAATATTATATACACAAATTCATAGGTACATGTGGTGCACATGCAGTTAAGCGTCTTGATTTGTACTTGTGTTAAATAAAACTGGGCCCTTCAATTTTTTTTCTGAACTACCTGTCTGTGTTCTCAGATCTATCGCCCTCACCAAACAAAGAGGACTAGGGACAAACCTAAAAAAATCATCGTAATGACTGAAACATTAATTTTACCTAATGTAACAATGGAGGACAAGGGCACGTACAAGTGCATTGTATCTATGATAGGATCAACTGAGGAAAAAAGGCTGCAAGCTTCAACTAAAGTTACTGTATACGGTGAGGATGTAGCAACATTGTACCACAGCATTAACACATTCATGCTTTTGTAGAACAGTGAGTTTGAATTCTTTCAATGGAATTTTTGTGTCTGTTTGTCTCTACAGAACATCCATTCCTCAATGTCACCCATAATAAAAGCAAATTCATCACTGCTATGGAGGGTAGAAAGGTGCAGTTTGAGCCACGGGTCAATGCCCTGCCTGCGCCAGACAGAGTGATATGGTAAATTACTGCACTGTATTCAAACATTTGAGACATTAATCAAAAGCCATTGGTATGATTTAAAGTGTTGATGGTAGAGCTCTTACATTCTTTTTTAAAGAGTAGACTAGAGCATAAAATCTTGTATTACTGATGATAAGAGAAATGATGAGTTACCAAAATCCTGTCACCATTGTGTCCCTCAACAAGCCACTTAACCCCACTTTGTTTACATAAACTACTGTTTTGGAGCTGTGAAATTTAAAGTGATCAATTATTATTACAGTGGATCTTAACTGGTGGGTCATGACCCAAACATGGGTCAAAGGTCTGTTCTGATAGGGTCACGAACAGCCGGAAAAACAATGTTAAATGTAAATAGTACCATGCAACTAACTGTAAGCAAAATTTGAACAGGTACAAAGACGGAGTTGCCATTTCAGAAAATTTCACATGCTATGAGACAATGGGCTATCACCTCACGATAAAAGAAGTGAGGCAGAAGGATGCTGGGATCTTCACTATCGCATTGTCAAACCAGGAGAAGGGGCTCTATAGAAACCTCAGCTACAAGCTAGAAGTCAGAGGTATACACAGAACTGCACATGATCATGAAAACATCTTATGTTTTTTTAAAGTCTGTGTGTTTCATTTCACTGACCTTTGCAACTCCATTATTTGGACTGCAGATTACAATGACAAGACAATTCAGAGAAAATATAATTCAGTTAGGACCCCCCACACACACACACACACATAGATCCAGAAGAAATATTACTATACTGTACAATTGTTTAATATTCTGACAGTTCGACAGTATAATCCTTCATTGCGCAATACTGTAGATTAAATGGTCACTTCAAAAATCTTCAAATACAGTATATCGGTTGGGAATTCAAGAACAAGGTGTAATAACATGTCAAACCTAGGAATTTCAAACTAGCAAACAATAGTAGTCTTATAGCACAAGAATAACAAGACAGATGTAGAGAAAACTAAAAAGCTAGCTGCCATCCAAGAGGTGTAGCGGGGGATGGAGGAGGGTGTCAAGTGCAGCTTGCATCCATGCCAATGGAAAGGCAGCTAAGGCAATGCATAAAAATGGAGGACTTCAATATAACTGCTCAGATGAGCAAATGATTTGTGTCGGTAGATGTCATAATCAGCTGAGCATCAGCTAATTGCAAGTCTGACTTATGTGACCTGCCTGTATGCCCTCCAGTGTGGTCAATTATGACAATATTGCTCCATTGTTTCTCTCTTTCAACTTTTCAAATTCGTATATGCAAGAAAATGTATACTGTTCCAGTTTAGAGTAATGCGGTGAAAGTTTTTTGTGTTAGCCAATGATCTGCTAATTATCATTTTTTTCTGGTATGGATTTTTTTTAAATGATTAACGTGCTGTACCTCGATTTCCACACAGTAAAGCCAAAGATAGCTGAGGAAGAAGTGGCTCAGGTGGGCCCCCAAACTTACAGATATGGCCAGAATCACAAGCTAACCTGCACTGCATTTGGTATCCCCATGCCAAACATTACCTGGTTTTGGCAGCCATGTGACCCCAGCCCTGAGTTCACACAGTAAGTCAACCATTACACAACATTTTCTGATTTGTGTTACTATTCCAGATTCAGATTTGCCTTGAGTCGACAGGTCTTCTGATGACCCTGCTGAAAAGACCTGCTTAGACCACTGTGAATTTCTTTACTGGTCCAAGCCAGTTTTTGTTGGTTGGTGTTGGTTTCATGCTGGTCTAGCTCATGGACCAACAGAATAGTTTTCCACATCAAATGAAAGCTTGCATAAAGTCCAAGAATGTATCATTGTGTCAGATCAGAAGTATTGTCTATTTACTATTTTCTTGTCATTTCCACAAATTCCATTTGTGGCTTCTATAGAACAGTTTGGACAAAAAAAAATGCATTCTGATTTCCACCAAAAAACTGTTGTAACCCTCCTGCAAAGTAGATCTCTTCTCTTGCTGAGGTTTGAACATCTATGATGAATTCTGGTCTTTAACCACAGCTGTCAATATTCAAATGAACTGCATCAGTTTCCTTGACATCAGTCCAAAATAAAGTTTGCTTATTGATGAAAAATAGCCCCAGAGTTACATTCCCCAGTTACTGGCTCTGTAAATGTGAGGAGGATTTACTGGCCTCATTCCCCAAGCTTATATTGTGCTGAAAGCAACAGTGTCCCGGTGTAAATGCCAGCCTCTTAGTGAACCTTTATGAATGCAATAGATGTCCACTAAGCTCTTGTGTGACATGACAAGAGTTTCTCATAATTGTCAGTAATTATTTGTCAAAGAGTGCTGCTTGCCAAATTTGCGACAAAAATACTCTGGGCTATGTACCACAGTGCCAAAATACCACTTCTTAAGTGGCTCTTAAAAATATAATCAGCAATGGCTGTAAACAGCTCATAATGTAGATTAATTAATTAATTCCTTAAAATTGTATAGTGCTTTTCTAGGCACATAAAGTGCTTTACATAGTATAGAGGAAATCTCCTCAACCACCACCAGTGTGCAGCATCAACCTGGATGATGTGACGGCAGCCAAAGTGCGCCAGAACACCCACCACACACTAGCTATTGGTGGAGAGGAGAGTAGAGTGATGTAGCCAATACAGGGATGTAGATTATTAGGAGGCTATGATAGATAAGGGCCAATGGGGGAAATTAAGCCAGGACACCAGGGTTATACCCCTACTCTTTACGAATTGCCCTGGAATTTTTAATGACCACAGAGAGTCAGGACCACAGTTTAACATCTCATCCAACATCTCATCTTTTTCTTTTTACATTATGGTGTCCCCGTCCCTATACAGGGTCATTAGGACCCACACAGACCACAGTGTGAGCACCCTCTGTTGGCCTCCCTAATACCACTTGGTATTGGTGAGAGAAGCAGATTTTGAACTGCTAATGGAGGGAGGTATATTGTAGGGAGGGAGGTAACTGCGATCCCTTAGTTGGAAGTCGCCGATTACCACACCTGGATTCGCAAGTTCGAACTCCAGTCAGCTATTTAGCATGTGTGTAAATGTGCAATTCTGTGGTACAGTTTTCAAATTGCAAATAAAGGGATCCAAATTCAAATCCTGACCTTATAAAAAAAAATTCAGTGCGTCACTTCTGCGCAACTACCATCACCAAATGTAATTGCAAAAATAATCACTGTCTTCAAAACAGTTTGTACAACACTGATTGTGAAATCAACCTACATTTGGTTGACAAAGTTGATTTTGCATATTAGGATGGGATAAAATTATACATACATAAGATTTAATAAGTGAACTTGACAGCCAGTGATCACAATACTTTTTCCATTGTATGGATAAGAACAGCTTTAATATTTTGATTATTTATTTTTCATAAATTAATAAATAACAGGAAAAAAAGTGTGTAGATGACAGAACTTTATGATCAAGAATAAAAATATGCCTCAAGGCAGCCTGCTTTGGCAGGTAGGACACATCTCAATCATAAAATCAGTGTTTTGTCAGAAGGGTCTAGAGTTAGAGATTATGTGGGAGATTAGAGGTGCTCTTCATCCTCATGAAGGTAAACTCTCAGAGGTCTTGTTAATCAAGGGGTACTGAGAAGTTATCAGTTGTCTCTTGTTGGCCTTGGAGTTCTCAGCCTTATCTCAGCCGGCCAGAGAGTGGGGGTGTTTCCTTTGAATGGTGATGCCTTCCTGTCACGCTGCTGTTTCCTCTTCAACCTCGACGCTCATTAATCAGATTGTTCCTCCTCTCAAAGTGATGCAAAACAGGTCTTCCATTTCCTGTTGCTTCCAGGCATGAAATACTTCGTGCATGCTGCTCAAATGCTGAACAAAGACATTTATCAAGGTCCATGAAAACTTACGGTCAGTGGCAAAAGATAAATATATCTGAAAGACATTTGCTAAAAGGGTTAATTTTCGCAACATTTTCATATTATTTTAAAAGGAAGAACAATTTTTTGTTCCTCACTGTATGCAGAGGTGTTTCACTGAAACGGCATGACCGGACACCTTAGTGTTTTCTTGTGTACATCCTGCTTTGATGTTAAAAGACAAAAATATCCACTCTGTAAACTTCAGAGCAGTTTCTCGGGTTAAGGGCTCTACAGCCCTCACTCCTTAGTCGTGGCTCAAAACAATCTCTTTTTTTCTGTCTGATAGATGCAAACTTCACACTGATCCACTTCCTGTTGGAAACTGCACAGAATCACTGAATTATCCTCATAATCTGATTAAGGAAATCAGCAGCAATGTTGGAGTGCTAAAAAGCAAAAACAAGGTATGTATTATATGCTATTTTGTTATTATTAGTAAAAGTTGTTGGGGTTTCCTCTTAACAACCAAAAAATCTTGAATCTACATGGAATAATTATTTGTAATTTTATTGGATTTAGATGACCGAAAGTCATATTCATTAAATTATTTACATTATGCTCAGATTGGCAGAAATTGATAATTTATACAGAATATGAGTGTGTCTGCGGGGGTTTGGGGGGGGGGGTGCACAATAGTAAGTAATTTTAAACAGAACACAGAATACTCAGAGTGTACTGAAAATCTCCAAATTGGCTTTTTATAAAACTGTTTTAGACCTAATTTGACAAACCACAGAAAAAGCAACAATTTACATTATATTTCCAAGTGGAAGAATGACACAGTAGTCTTTTTGACTGAAATACCAATGCATTTGTGAGTGCATGTGTGAGTGAATGTGTGTGTTCTTGCACATGTCATATGGAACTAACTGCCGATGCTTATTTAGCTCTGCTGTGTATTATATCACGCTTCAGTCACCTTCAGTGGAGAGCAGAGGCCAGTAAACAGGGCAGCTGCTGCTTGAATGAATGGTTCTCCACGACAGAATTTATACTGATATCAGTCCATCTTACTGAGAGGCCAGTAAAGTCCTCATAAACAGAACTCTCTCCCAAGGCTATTCATGCACTGAATGTTCATTGTTTCAGGCCTTTTTGAAATACATATTACTTAATATCTTACATCTGAAAGTCAGTTATTGTCCTTCAGATTTGTTGATATCACTTAAAATTTTGGAATGAAACGACAGAGACCAGTGGGATAAATGCAGACTGCTAAAGTGTTCGTAGTTGTTTGCTTAGTCAGAGCTCCTATGTCTGACACCCCCTTGCTATGGGTGATGATTTCTCTCTTGTGCTTGGTGCTGCCAAATAAAAATGTAAAACTGTAGACTTTTCAGCAAACAACCCAGGAGACCTTGTTACCAAAACCATTCACCCAAAACTGAATGAAGCACAGGTTTCCATATGTAGCATTCCTTTACACTTGATCTTTGTGACTGTACATTGGGCTGCTTTAAACAGTCAATTGCCATTGCCAAAAACAAACTAGTCTGGTGCATTATGTAGAAAAGTATATGTTCTTATAACCAAGATTTGTTCCTTTTTCTCCATTCAGATGAGGCAGCATATTCTCATAACCGAAATGTCACTAAAAACAAATCATGCCTGCCCTCCCTTGTGCAAGGAGTTTCGTTCTCAGTATGTAATAGGTGTAAATTGAGGTTTGCTGTAATTACAAGCTCTTGAGGCTAAAATGGTGATGCGCTGCAGGGGTAATGCAGAGCGGTCAATGATAACAAGGCCCCATTTAAAATGGTGGGATTTGTTTACAGTGAATTCCTTTCTGTCACCTCATATAAATTTCCCAGCACTGTGAATAACAGGCTGGTAAGAGCCTATCTCAGGCAGTGCCTTGTAACCACAGAGGAAGAAAGAGTTGGGATGGGTCCAGTCACAGCAGTTTAAAGAGATATAAGAAGGTCACTCAGAATTTATGAGTAGGTCATCAAGGATCCAAGCCTTTGGCCAGAATCAGAGAAATGGTTAAAATGTCACTCAGTGAAATGGTCAGTTTATCCAAAACACAAGGGGGTGAATTCTCCAAACAGTATCAGCATCTTATTCACCAACCACCTGCTATTCAATTTAACTATGCACTAAATGCATTTAAAAATAGCACTTTATAGTGTAGCAGATCACTGTAGTCTGAATAATTTGCACATTTGATTTTTGGGTGCGTTTGTTCTGTTACCTGATTTGTATAGTTTTAGTGAATCGGATGCTAAAACAACGAATACAACGTTCAGAAATAAACAATTATAAATTCCCTTCTAAATTGCTTATATTCAGTTAGTAATTATACAAGAGAACATGTATTAGAATTTACAGAGAATTTACTGTATTAAAGATTCAGAGCAATTACTGTGACAATCTGGAGTAAGACAGGACTCAGACTCATATGTTTTGCCACCAATAAGTAAATGCGCTGTTTCTTGTGTATATTTTAGCGTAACGTGTTAATAAAAATCAGCTGCATTTTAGACTAAACAAGGACGTTCATAGATATCTTAACAAAAAAAATGACTGTTCCATGCTAGCAAATAACAAAAATGCTTACACAAAGCAAAGCAAAAAGTGTACACAAAGCTACACTTTTCAAATAAGTCTTATAAATAGCATGTGAACCACAGGATGTAAACAGATAAATAGTTATATTGCTCATAATACACCCAGAGTATTTCATATCATGATATGATGACCAAGAAAACAGATGTCATTAAGTGGAGCTCAGGAGTCTGCATCATTATTATGTCTATTTAGACTACTAATGAGTTTAATGGTGACAAGATCAAGCCTGGCATTTTAAATATGTATAGCATCAGCAAATGACATGAAATACAGGTACACCTTCTGTTCTGTGCTCTCAGTGGCACTTTTGGCTTCTAAACTCCAGATGTAACATACTATAAATGGGAAAGGCTGAATGGTGGGGGGAAAAACTAAATAAAGGGACAGTTGTAAATGAGCTTTGTGACCCACCTACTCAAAAGGACATAACTGAATCAAGGTTGAATGGGTGGATATGATAGGTTGTCACTGCTGTTAGTACTGAGATACATGATATTGTGTTATACTGTTACATCCGGTTGAAAGATTTTATTGTGTTAGTCTACTGAAACATTAACATTCCTAATATGATCTTTTTCCAACACCATAGACTATAAGCACCCTGGTGGTGAAAGCAGCTAATGTGTCCGGGGTCTACTCCTGTACAGCCAGGAATGAACTTGGGAACCAGACCATGAGAATCCCTTTCTATGTAGATGGTAAGTAGGTCACCTGCAATTACTGAAAGAACAATCCAGTTTTAAAATAAAAATTTGCCACCTACCTGTGAAGATGTCTTGTAAGATATGCAGTTCAAAACATTGAAATTGTGCAATTATTAAACTTCATTTTGTACAAGTTTACTTTTAAGGGCCAGATCTGGTATAAATGTAATAAAGTTGATTTAGTCATTAAATATTGACTTAAATATTCATCACTGTAAACAATAAGTTACCAATCAAAACAGTTTTTACAGTTTCTGGAAAGACAGTCTCTGTTTTATAATGGCCCTGCTGCTGGGTAAATAACCTTTATATGTAGTTGACCAGAGTCAAATGTTCCCAAAATGAGAACTCCATCCACTGTAAAGAAGTGCATCAGCTGTCATATCATTCAGTCACTGCCTAGATTGTCATTGTAGTCAAGTGGGCTGCAGTACAAAATACCAAATTGTTGTTTTAGTTAGAACAAAAGGAGTCGACTACACCACCCTAATAATTTCACCCAGGGAAATATGAATAAAAAAGTCACAAGCTCATTTCTACATGAAATAAGGGCATGAGACACTAGTTCAAAACAAAAACGTAACCATTAAAAATGGGTAAAATCAGGGAAAATTAAAATTCAAGTCAGTAGAGCTGCAGCAATGGTAGTCGCAGATGCAATTTAAACAGTTGCAGGTCTTCTGGCTGCATACATAGAATCATGGGGAAAGAGTAATTTTACATTAAAACATCTTTAAGGATCATGCCAAAAGATGCAGTATAAAACAATTGCAAGGCAGAGGCTTACCAGCAGAAAGGCCACACAAACCACCAAAAAGGAACACAAACACTGGGCAGAGAGTAAAAACTGCCTCAGGCACACAGCTCCACAACAAAATAAATTCTTGCAGAACCCAGTTGGCACACAATGCAATCTAGCCCTTAACAAATTGGGGGACACTATATGCAGGACAGAGCAGCTATTGCAGAAGTACACAAATAATTCAATGAAAAAACAAAATCAAGGGGTTGGTCTCAGTATCACAAAAACCAGATACACATTTTATTATACAAATTTATGTAAACAACAAAACAAAAAAGGGTGAAGACAAAATGGAAAAAAAAATAAATAAATCAAACAAAAGGACCAAATACTAGGAACAAAACAGAGCACTTAAGATGACCAAAAGTTCAATCTCATAACCCAGGCAATTGGAGAACGGGCAGCCATACCCAAAACCAGAGTCAACCTAGGATGAAACGATAAAATTCACTCAATTCAGGTGGCTGAGAGTTGACTGGTACACAAGAGGAAGCAAGCCAACTAGGGCACAAACATAGAACATGGACTACTAAACACCAACATGGACTTAAAACAGAACCAGTAAATAAAAAATGAAGATCAAACACACCTCAGAATAAATAATATGCAAAAAGTTAATTTAAAAACACCAAAACATCTCCAACTTCCACTCCACCAGCACATAAAGCATGGAGCAGCAGTTAGCCAAACTGCTAATGATACATGGCTCCCAGGTGATGCAGTCCATTCCTGGAAGAGCAGACAAAATTCCAGGTGATATGTCCAAGCCTTAATATACAAATTGAGCATGATTCTGATTGGTCAACTATAATCAGAGTCACCTGAGTGGTAAGGCGTCACTTTAACAGGGAGGTGACAGCCTATCCTGCTACATAATGATGAGGAAAAAATGAGCTGGAAAGAACGGCATCTGTCACTGAGAAATGGAGTTGATGGAAAAAATGGTGGATGTCAAGTGGCAGGTAGCCAGAACAGAATAGGATACCCCAGAGATAATGATGTGCTATGCAAGAGGTGAGGATGACTTTGTGCGCCAGAATGCTGCTCAGAGGGGTGAAATAGTAATAACAGCTGTGTTCTCTTCTGGGACGAGGATTGCTGTGAATTAACAGGCATTTCACAGGCTCCCTGGAGGCCTGGCCTCAGTCTGGTTCCTATTGTAGTGCTTTTCATTCGCCAGCAACGTGCTTACAATTAGGAGTGATGAAACAGGAAATAACTTCAAATTTGACACTGGTGGCATGTCAATGTGTAGCTTAGTGTGTGTAGTGTTGGCTAGAGTAGTACTACCTCTTTCAACAGTACTACAGTCTATGGTGTATTTTCGGGACCTTTAAAAGGCATTTGGTTTTGTGAGTTATTCATGCTTCGTCTGAATGTAGAATGTTGATTATGCATGAAAAGCATGCAATAAAAAAGGATTGTCTGTGAGCATCAGTCCTTTATTGTCTTGTTCTCTTGTATCTTCACTAGATCATCCACAACCTTTTGAAATTGAGCCCTCGACAGCCGTTGTAGGAGATGACATAACATTGACTTGCAGGGGCACAAGATTCCTCTATGATAGGTTGAGTTGGCACGATCCACTGGGCCACACAGTGCCAAATAGCGAAACCATTCTTCGGATCCAGCCGTACACCATATCTTTGTTAATCACACTGCCAAATGTCTCCAGAAATCACACTCTGGGCTATGAGTGCCAAGCTGTCAATGCCATCTACAATAAAGTGGTCAATACAACATCTGTTTTAACTATTGATGGTGAGCTTTCTTCTGTCAAGCACCAAACATATTTGGTCTTTGTCTAAGCATAAGCATATATCATATCACATTTCAGATATTGGAACAGATATTGCTGGTGCATGATATGTTATCATAATAATATATAATAATAATAATACAATTTTTTTTTTTTTTGTTTTAAATAAATAAAATAATATATATATATATGGAAGTTATTTTACACAGTATAACTCTCATTTGACTGAAACAGATAGGCAAGTGCCTTGGCTGATGCAGAATTTGACCAATCAGGATGTGAACAGCAGTAGCACCCTGACATTGGCCTGCCTGGCTCATGGTGTGCCAACCCCTTATATCACGTGGTACAAAGACAAGATTCCTGTCACAGAGGGACCAGGTGAGGAGCCATGTTGGGGAGTAGTTGTGTAGCATCATAAAATGCTATGTTACTGTCTGTTTTGCTATGCCATTTTTGACAAAAGATTGCACGTACTGCTTTGCATTTATAGCTTCAATGTAGTTAGTTAGTTCAGTGTAGTTCATAGTTACAATGTAGCTACTTTTTTTGTAACTTGTAGTGTAACTTGCATGACTGTAGTTTAACTACTTTAAATTTTACATATCTTGTAGTTAAGCTAGCTAGCTGTTTAAAAGTAGCTTCCCCAACAATAGTAATAGTTTAATAGTTGTGAGAACAACAGAGAAATGCTTTACAGTAAGACAGTACAATCTTACTAAAACTCTACTTTTAATAATAGTATGAATATAATTATGTTTAAATACATTTTAAAACATGTATATTCTGTAATTGACAGTAGTATGTTCAAATAAAGCTATGAGAGGCTATGCATTGGAGTGATTTTACTATGGTTAAGGAGTGAAAACCCCTTCTTTATTTATTAGCCGAACTGTAGCCTGTGTACGGTTGCCTGTAGCAACTTTAATTAATATAGAATTCAACTTGTGTGTAGTCACGGTAGTGCATATATTGCCTGTTTTATAAGGGCTTTAAGGATGGCTCATCCAATAATTGTTCTTACTATCTGTTTTATAAGGTAAATAAGTAATTAATTAAATAAGGGAAATGTTTGATTCATCTTTCTAAAAATGCTTTTCAGGAATCAGTCTAAAATATGATGGGACTCTGATCATTGAGAGGGTGAAGAAGGATGATGAGGGCATGTATGAATGTCACGCCAGCAATGCTGAAGGTATAGCAATATCCAGTGCCGTCATTACTGTAGTGGGTGAGTACTGAACCATTGACTAAGTCTTTCCTTTCTCTTCTTTTATTTATTCTTCAGCCATAATTAGAGTATAAAGATTGAATCATTTTCTCAGTCAGTCAATATAAGGACAAACTGTGCATATTTAGACAGTTACATACTGAAAACTGTTATGAAATGTTTTAAGCACTTACAAAGACATTGCAAAGCTTCATGAATCAAAATCATGCCAGGAATACCATGCAAATTCCAGACACTCTTTTTATAATGGTGGTCTGGGAGTTGAAGTGAGGGTCTTTTCACAAGGGAGCTGACCTCTTCACAGTCTTTAGCGAGGTTCATTAATAACCAGCGGGACATCTCCTTAAAGAAGTAGATGGTTTTGAAATTTGGAGCAGGCTGAAGGGAAGAGTAATGGTCAGCTAAGGTGTTCTTATTGGTGCTTTCCACAAAAATCTTATCCCTCCCCAAAAACCAAAGTCCCCATCCCAACAGAGATTTTTTTTAATCATACTCTTCCCTCTTACTAGAACAGATGGTCTGTACTAGTATGGTACATAAAATCCAAGATATTATGTATAGAACCCAAGCTTAACAAACTCATTCAATCAGAGCAGTGTGCATTGAAATCACTTTTTTTTTCCCATTTGGAAATAAAATTTCCATTGTGAACAGATTTGGAGCCACTTATCATGCATAGAGTAAGAATGATCCTGAACCTGGTCAAATAAACACTGCTCAAACAATGCAGCTTTTACTTTGTAGTATGTACCCAGTTTGTCAGATTAAATGAGAAAGGGATGTAAAGTAAAATGTTAAAATATCAAAACATATCACTTGGTTTTACTCTTTAAAAAGTATATTTGTTAAGACTTGGTACATGATTAAATTTGCAAATATTATTAAAATATGACTGTACTTACTGTAGGTGTAAGTAACATTTATAAGAAAAAAAAACATTGTAATAAATATAGTACAGCTGACTCAACCATTGAAAAGATGTGCTCTGTTAACACACAGGAGAAGACGGCAAACCAAACATTGAGGTTATCATCTTGGTGTGTACTGGAGCAGCAGCAACATTCTTGTGGATTATGCTCATTCTCTTTATCCGTAAATTGAGAAAGGTAAGGATTTTATTTTAACTGTACATTAAGCTAAACTGTACTAATGTGAACTCATAGATGTCGACTCTGTGTATTTTATGTACTTCAGCCCACACTAATGTTTATGTATCCTATGGTTTAGCTTTGCTCAACCATTTTATTTCTGGTGTTCTATGACAAATACTTAGTCATAGTCTTCTCCCAGAAATGTGTGTGATCAAATGTGTGCTTTTATATTTGTGGGGTATTTTATAGCAAAAGTAACTGTCAGTATCTGGTGTGGCCACCAGCTACATTAAGTACTGCAGTGCATCTCCTCCTCATGGACTTCACCAGATTTGCCAGTTCTTGCTGTGAGATGTTACCCTACTCTTCCACCAAGGCACTTGCAAGTTTGTGGACATTTCTGGGGGGAATGGCCTTAGCCCTCACCCTCCGATCCAATATGTCCCATACGTGCTCAATGGGATTGAGATCCGGGCTCTTCGCTGGTCATGGCAGAACACTGACATTCCTGTCTTGCAGGAAATCATGCACAGAACGAGCAGTATGGCTGGTGGCATTGTCATGCTGGAGGGTCATGTCAGGATGAGCTTGCAGGAAGGGTACCACATGAGGGAGGAGGATGTCTTCCCTGTAACACACAGTATTGAGATTGCAGACAATGACAACAATCTCAGTCTGATGATGCTGTGACACACCGCTCCAGACCATGATGGACCCTCCACCTCCAAATCGATCCGGCTCCAGAGTACAGGCCTTGGTGTTACGCTAATTCCTTTGACGATAAATGCGAGTCCGACCATCACCTTGAGACAAAACCGCGACTCATGAGTAAAGAGCACATTTCACCAGTCCTGTCAGGTCCAGCGAATGTGGGTTTGTACCCATAGGCGCATTGTTGCCTGTGATGTTACAACAGGCCAACAAGCCCTCGGTCCAGCCTCTCTTAGCCTATTGTAGACAGTCTGGGCACTGATGGAGGGATTGTGCATTCCTGGTGTAACTCGGGCAATTGTTGTTGCCACCCTGTACCTGTCCCGCAAGTGTGATATTCGGATGTACCAATCCTATGCAGGTGTTGTTACACATGGTCTGCCACTGAGAAGATGTTCAGCTGTCCTTCCTGTCTCTCTGTAGCACTGTCTTAGGTGTCTCATTGTATGGACATTGAAATTTATTGCCCTGGCCACATCTGCAGTCCTCAGGCCTCCATGCAACATGCCTAAGGCACATTCACACAGATGAGTAGGGACCCTTGGCATCTTACTTTTGGTGTATTTCAGAGTCAGTAGAAAGGTCTCTTTAGTGTCCTAAGTTTTTATAACTGTGACCTTAATTGCCTACCATCTGTAAGCTGTTATTGTCTTAACGACTGTTCCACAGGTGCATGTTCATTATTTTTTTATGGTTCAATGAACAATCATGGAAAACTTTGTTTAAACTCTTTACAATACAGATCTGTAAAGTTATTTTGATTTTTACAAAATTATCTTTAAAATACAGTGTCCTGAAAAAGGGATGTCTTGAGTTTATGTCTATGGTAATCCCATTGAAAAGATTTTTTTATTTCTACCAGCCAAGTTCAGCAGATTTAAAGACTGGATACCTGTCCATCATCATGGACCCAGACCAAATCCCCCTTGATGAGCATTGTGACCGTCTGCCCTACGACAGCAACAAATGGGAGTTTCCTAGAGACCGCCTTAGACTTGGTGAGTTCAAAGATTCTTTTAATTTACTTCAAAAAAATAAAAAAAAATATTTGTTTTCAGAGCAAGTAAGGTTGTTTAAACAAGAATGCATTGCAGAATCACTAGATGATTCTTTGATTCGTTGGCAGTAATTGTTTGGCGATTGGCAATATTGAGTCAATATCACAACTGTTTACTTTTACAGATGGTTTGAACATGTAGATGGTTGAATCACCACTGTTCAGACTGTCGTTCTAACATTCTAATTAAATCATGTAATGTTGCAGCCTCTTATAAAGTTACCAAAACACTGGCAAGTAACTCTGTTTTATTTACTGGCCAAAGCCCATTGTTTCTGCAAGTGTTACATTTGTACCCTGCAAAAAAGATGAACACAGCTTAACCAACTCTTTCTGCTTTTTAATTGCCTTCAATCTCAGGTCTGTTGTCTAAGAATGGTGGACATCATTAAGATTGTGTTTTACAATTCAAATATTATGCTATTATTTATCAGCGACCAGCTTCTGTCATTCAGTCTTAACTGCCCTATGAATTCTCCATGGAGGGCCAGCCAAGCCACCCCAACCTCAGCAGACTGTTTTAATTACAGGCTCACATCTTTCCTAACAGGGCATCCTGTCTGATTTATGAGAACCGTAGACATGGCAAGCTCATGTAGACACTCTCTCTCTCTGTGTTTCTCTAACAGGTAAAACTTTGGGACATGGAGCATTTGGAAAAGTTGTTGAAGCCTCTGCATTTGGCATTGACAAGGTGTCTACTTGCAAAACAGTGGCTGTGAAAATGCTGAAAGGTAACTGTAATATGTTTGTTATGGGTATATAGTGGGGTCTAAATGTCTGAGAACACAGTGAAAATTTAACCCTGCAAATAAACAAAGTTTTTCAGGTCATAAATCAATTGAGCACATTTGTGACATTTTCCATGTTAATTCTATGCTAGATGAACTCCTATATTTATTTAAGATGTCCATGCTTCCATGAAACCACACAAATTGCTTTTTGGAATGTTCTCAAATCATGCTGGGATAACATGGATCATCAGGTTTTGCATAAACTTGTGAAGTTCATGCCAGCTCGAAAAACAAATTGGAATAAAATAAGTAATGCAAAATAGAAGTATTTTCACAAGTGGTCTTTAACCCCATTGTATAATGCCATCAGATCAACAAAAATGCAACATAAGAACAAACAACTAGATGCACATAGTTTGACATAGAGGTTGTTCCTGTCAGTTTACTAACATTACTAATTTTCCCTATTAGACAGATGAAATCCTTTTTTTTTTTAATGGCAGTGTTGCATAAATTGGCCCCATGAATTGAATGCAACCATTTGTTTGATTTATGAACAGAAACCTGTCCATAGTGGATCTTTTTACTTTCATGCACATTTCTCGTTTACTGTACATATGAAGATAATTAGTTGCTGTTCATGGAATTGTATGTTGCGATTACATGATGGTCCACAGATATGAAACCTTGGACAAAAAGTATACAAATAAACTGAATGTGCAAATACTCATGTAGCATTTATTAATGACCCCTGAACGGATGTTTCAAGATCACACTGAACCAGAATCAACAAGGTTCCCCATCTGAAATTGACTGTTGCATTTCAAAATGTACAATACAACACAACAATATTGAATCAACCTGGGCAATTCCTCATAGTAAACGTCCCACAGAGAAAAATGTTTGGAGCTGTTATTACAGTAATATTTCGGTCCTCTTGAGGTTGTCTGGTTGTCTGGACCATAATGTTTGCAGAGTAATTGGTGTAGTGTACAGAGTGAGTAGTGGTGATGATATTTTGTTCTTGATGATTATAAATCTGCTGACTCTTTAGATGCGCAGTTCCACTCCTATCATTGTATTAATCGTCCTTATGCATTAATCATGGAACGAGAGGTAAACTGACTCCTCCTCATGCACCCCAGGTCAGTTCATAATAAAAAGTAGTTCCCTTCATTTGATTTCCTACTGATTTTCTACTGCCTACACAGATTTTAATTCCATAATATGGTGATGCCATGCTGATAAACAATATAGTCATTGTTTCCTCATTTTGGAAAAAATGTCAAAACAATGGCACCTATTTTCATCTAAAAAATCCCCTAATTTTAAATGCAAAGCTAAAAAACAAATAGACTGTCTTGAATAAACTTCATGCTAGGTTCATTCCATCCCCTACTTTAAACAAAGAGCGCTAATATTCCTCTCAGTAAAAGTCACTGTGAGGCATCTTTGATATGAATCATGTACGAATTACTGCTTAATGTTGAACATAGCTCTCGTGTGTCAGTTTGATGGGCCTTAACCGCAGGAAACCTGACGTGTTAAAAAAACAGCCCCCAGTCTGACTCCATGACCTCTGAAGGTCACTAGGATAGTGTCCCTGACCCGCATACTTCCCTTGCATAATGTACAAACTTCTGAGAACTGGAAAATTTCTTTCCAGTTTCTTTTGTTCAAATCTTTTAGACAGTTTATAACAATGTTGCCTCCAGATGCTGTTCTCAGTGGTCATGGTAGAATTTATGGTGTGCGTAATGTTTTAAAGCTTCTTATACAATATAAAACACAATTTTGTATTTTCCAGTGATTTTCTCACACTATCTTTATCAAAATGCTCCTTGTGCTGTTTTAAGTTAGGACACGTGGTTGTTGCATTGCTTTTTTCTGATGTTGTTGCATTGCTTTTTTCCAAAAGTCTGTTTCTTGTTTCAATCCCCATATATCTTGCGCTAAAGAACATTTTACTCTTAAACTGCAAGAAATGTTATATCAGTAACCTAAAATATGTGCTTAATTTGGTAACTTGTAAATTAACTGGTTTCATTCAAGTCAAACAGTCTGGAAAATTCTACGAATTCATATCAGGGCCTCCCTTTTAATAGCTATGTTTAAAACTAGCTAAACGTATTCTTCAGATTTTATAATATAATGTAAAATTTATTTGATAATAATCTATTTTATTTTTATCATTATTATTACCATTATTCTCATCGTTTTTATTTCCCTAATTTTATATTTTCTTTCTAAATTGTACAGCACTTTGGTTTAACTCCTGTTGTTTTTAATGTGCTCTATAAATAAAGTTTGACATTACTTGACATGAAACATATTTAGTATGAATGAATAAACTTGACTGCATTAGGTCAGGAATTTTTAAGGGTCACTCCATAAGGTAACAACCGCACGTCTCCACTTTTTACAGTGTTAAGGCCAAATATATCTATTCTTAAACAGTAATTGAATAATCATCATTTACATATAGAGACAAGAAATGCAACCGCATGCTTGTGGTGAGACCACCACAACATTACACAAACACAGATTTTCCAAACATTCCAAACAAATATCTTTCCGACTTGCAAGACATTCCATTGATTTTTTTTTTCTTTTCTTCTCCTCTCAACCTCCTGTCCTCTTTCAACAGCGGGAGCTACAAATAATGAGTGGAAAGCTTTAATGTCTGAATTAAAGATTCTCATCCATATTGGCCATCATCTCAATGTGGTGAATTTGCTAGGAGCCTGCACAAAGCGTGGAGGTAAGGGGAACTTGTCAAAACTTGAGAAAATGTGTGGTATTTTTCATATTTTTCATATCTTTTTTTACTGTATGGCCAGGTCCACTAATGATAATTGTGGAGTATTGCAAGTATGGAAACCTTTCCAACTACTTAAGGAGTAAGAGGGGTGACTTTGTAGTTTACAAGGTAAGTAGTAAAGAATCTTGCTAATCATTGATGCGACTTGATGATGCAAAATATTGACTGGAATGTGTTGTCACAGTCTCAGGATGGTAAAGCCCTGCGTTCTAGCTCTGGGTGTGACCTCAGCGAGCTCATCAAGCGCAGGTTGGAGAGTGTGGCCAGCACCGGAAGTTCAGCTAGCTCCGGCTTCATTGAAGATAAGAGCTACTGTGACTCAGAGGAAGAAGAGGAAGGTAGTGGCTGAGGGTCTTCCTTCCCTGACCCCTCCTCCCTCTCACCCCACCCTTTCTCCTCTCAAGGCTCCGCTGATTATTTTTTCCCCTCAATTTGATAGGTGGCTTATTCAGGGATTCATTAAATACAAGTGATATTTTGTAAGAGCCACTTTCACCCATTACACCCAGAGCTTGATTTAATTTCCTGTCCCTAGTGCGGAGCTAGTCTGCTGCGGGTACATTGGGTTGTGTTGTCCCATGCCTGTTATTTCTGGTTTTATAAACTGTTTACTCAGGTGGATGACCCACCCACAAGACTCCCGCTGGAGTATCATTGACAAACCGCACGTTGCAGTCTGCATCTAAAAAAAGGGTGCATGTTTCATTGTGTCCCCATAAAGGATGTGTGTGTAGTAAACAGCAGGATTATGAAGGCAAAGATATTTTATCTTTAGTCATCGATTAAGGAAAGAACATAAAAAGGTCCTTAACTTGACAACTTAATAGACGGCTAAGATTTGCGGCAGAGGAGATTCTAGGAAATTCTTATAGATTCTTAGAAAAATGCATTACAAAACTTTGGTTTTGCTGCTAATAACCTTTTCCCCTTTTCATGCAGAGCCAGAGGATTTGTATAAGAAAGTGCTCACATTGGAAGACTTGATTTGCTACAGCTTTCAAGTGGCTAAAGGCATGGAGTTCTTGGCTTCACGAAAAGTAAGTCACCTCTTTGACAACTAAGTATTTCTAGAAAAATGTTGCTCGTAACCCTTGCAATGAATTACATTCATGGTGTATTGTGTCAGCTCATTTTGTTCTAATTTTCCTTCTACATAATTTCTGTTGTGGTTATTTCTTTTTAATTGTAATAATCAGTCTCGTTATTTTGGCAACAATTTTGTTTTATCCAAAATTCCAGAATACAAAACCCAAATCTCTTTATTGATCCAATACTGGAAATGATTGTCTCTTACACACACTCATTCACACACATCCAGCTGATGAGATTAAGTGCCACATGCTAAATTTACGGTTTAGTGTTTGTGGTTTAATCTAACCTCAGGTCAAAGTTTCCACAATGGCAGGCCCACATGTTTTACATTAGAGCAGCTTTCCATCATATGCTTCATCTGACAGCACACTTCACCACATGTTTCAAATAAAACACAAAAATGCATCTTCGATACAAGCTACACTTTTCCTAAGTACAATAAGTGAAAAATATTTTAAAATAAAGTGCATATAGTAATTATACAGCTTTCAGAAATACTAGATACTGATTGGTCAGTCGCAGCATTCTGCAGTCAAATATTTGTGTATATTGATCACTAAATTGAATATTTGACCTTTTAGTTTTTACAATAAATTTCCTACCCTATGCTAGTTCCACGTCTATAATTAGGCGCTCTGTGATCTCTTCCTTGTCATGTAATCACACAAATAATTTAAACTCAAATCAATATTTAATGTCCATTTATTTATTAAGTACCAGCCATGTACTAATTCATAATCAAAAAATAAACCTCAAGACCACTCTTTTAGGATTTATTTTGTGACAATGATTGTCTGACTGTGCACTATCCTTCACAACTACATTGCTTAAATAATCTTACGGGATATCTCTTTAAGTGCATTCACCGTGATCTGGCCGCACGTAACATCTTGTTGTCCGAAAACAACGTTGTGAAGATTTGTGATTTTGGACTTGCAAGAGATGTATACAAGGACCCAGACTATGTCCGCAAAGGAGACGTAAGTGTGGAAAATTATTTACTTTGAAACTGACCAATTATTCATATCTGTCACATTGTGTAATGAATAATCCTGTATAATTCACACGTTGTTTCAAAACTACTTAGTGTGATGGACAATCATGATAACAGTCCAAAACCACCGACATGGCTAATGTTCATCTGGAAAAGGATGTAATAATTTTGTCAATGCCAAGAGTCTTTGGCGTGCTGTTATTCATTTTATAAGCCCTAATAATATTAATCTGGTTAAAGAATGTTTTCGTTTTGGTCAAGGGTAAGCCAAAACATCATACAGATTATATAATCAAATAGACAGTTTTTTTATAAGCTACAAGTTTCTGAATATGAAATAACATAGTTCTGGAGAGCACTAACTTGGTACACTTATGTCCTACCCTTTTCACAGGCCAGACTTCCCTTAAAGTGGATGGCACCAGAGGCAATATTTGACAAGATCTATACCACTCAGAGCGATGTGTGGTCTTTCGGAGTGCTTATGTGGGAGATCTTCTCTCTCGGTAAATACCAAAGCTGTCCGAAAAGAGTATTACTCACATCCTCTGCCTTCATTTATTCATTTGGGACACACACAACATTGATCCATCAGTTCAGTAGATCCTAGTGCAGGAAAGCAATTGGGCTTATAATACTCGCTAATGTTTACTTTTACTCTGTGGTCTCTTATCACAAAACATCTTGATCTAATATTTTGTATAGATAAGATTATGGAACGATCAAAAAATAATTTCAAGCTTTTAGGAATTTTGGCGTACACTTCTTGGAACAATGATGTCTGCTCTGATGTTTTCCATGAAACAAAGTGTAGGGTTTTCCTTTCTTTCTTCTACTCAGACGTTTCCAAGACTTTGTTTGGTTGCTTTACTGGTTCGGTGCATTTTACACCATAGCAAAAACCCCAGACAGGATTCAGCACTCCAATTCAAAGTTAAACACATGGAGTAGAAAGACAGCTCAGTGCATGCTGTGCTTCACCCAAATGGAAATAAAACAAACTTGGATGGTTCTCAATCAAAGACACCTGGTAGAACCCAGGCTGCACAAGAGGTGCCCTGCGCTCTCAAACTCCTCCAGATGTAGCGGGCAATAACTGCCAGCTGCTGTTAAATTTTCCTTTGGGGAGCAAAAAGGATTGAATTGCCAGCTTGAAAACAAAAATATTCATTCTGCTAGTACAACATCTGTGAGCTTCAGCAGCAGTGTTTTAAATCATCAATTGAGGTCATTAATCAGAAGAATTTCCTCTCATTTGATCAGGTTTCCTTCCCAACTGGTAATGCAATCCTACAGTTACCAGTGTCCAATTCAATGTAAATGTTTACTTTGCCCACTTGATGAAAAAGGTTTTATAACCTGTAATCTTATATTGTATAGTGTGGCTTTGGTCCCCTTGCAAAAGCTCTGAGATTATTCAGAATAATTCCAATGTCTGTCTGTCTGTCTAAATAAAATGCAAGTTTCAAGGTAATTAACATTATTTTGGATGATATTTACCTGAAACTTATACCTTCTTTGGTTGATTTTCCTGCTGTGCTATTTATTCAACATTTGTTTTGAAATTAATATCTCATGAACCAGAAACCACAGTAAAATTCCCCAGACTGTACATTCACACTGTTACTGTAACAGATACAATGAATCCTGTTTGAGGAAATATTGTGTGTGTGTGGCGGGTGGGTGGGTGTGTGTGTGTGTGGGAGGGTGTTAGTTCAACTTAACCCAAAATACCCTCTCATGCTTTGTGTTGTGGATTTGGATTTCTCGTCCCTGTTTTTCTAGGCACTCCACATATACTCCAATCTTTTTGCAAAGTTGTAGGAGATTTAGAGTGCTATTAATATATTTGTTTTTAATGACTACCTAATCTATGTCAGAGGTTGGTTTAGATCATAGTTTATTGAAAGATGGACCCTTTCTGAGATTCATTGTTATGATCTGCATATTTTAGTGGTTATCAGATATTATTTAAAGGATTTTGGTCAAGTACAGGAAAATATTAGTTCATGAATCATGATTTTCGCAAGTGTGCTGAAAAGTCCCAACAGAAACATATCTGCAAACTCATTCCATCTTTGTCTAAAGTTTTTACGCCAGACACATTACTGAGTTGTAGCGTTTCCAAGTATATTCAACTGTCTTCATCAGCAGACCAAAAGCCCCTTTTATGCTTATTCTGATTTATCCAGCTCTTTCCCATTGATCTCTCTTTGCTACCAACCCACTTCACAGTTTAGTGAGTTTCTTGTCAGGCCCTTTGTAGTGGCCAGAGCTCTGGAAAAGTCTTGATAACCCAATTATTCTCTTACTTCTCCCCAGGTGCCTCCCCTTACCCTGGCTTACACATTGATGAGGAATTCTGCTGCCGATTGAAGGAGGGCACCAGGATGAAAGCTCCTGAATACTCCTCCTCTGAAATGTAAGAATTGCTCACTGATGCCAGATAGTCCTGGTTTTTCAACAATGAATGCATTTCTTGAATAGCAATTCAATGCTGTTAGATCTTATTCAGCATTTGGGGGACCAAAGGTAAAATGTTAAGAATCGACTATTGAACAACCCATATTGATCGACATATAATCGGAGTATTGCGATGGCCCCTTAATATCTATTGTTTTTTACAGCCCTTTAACAATTTCTATACTAAGTATAGCACGATTGCACTGGGAAGCATGCTGTTTACTTTGAGGGGGTGAAAAGTATGCTACAAACTAGAATATGTGACTTGATTCACATACAACTGAACAAAAGCAAATGTGATAATTTTTAAGGCATTTCTTTACAAAAATATTTCTAAGTAGATTCTTTCTGTGTTTTAAACAAACTTGAAGTGAGCACAAAACAAACCTCAGCTCTCTCAATAACCCCCTACAAAACTCGTTTTGGTTATTAGCAGAAACCAGCTCTCTTGGGAAAGAAAATCTGTTCCTATCGATACAGTTGAAAGAGCAGAAATATCTAATTTCATTGCTTTGACAGAAAACTGAAGCCCTAAATGGAAACAGACCAATTATTCGCTGAATGGAAGAAACAGAGAGCAGCTTCTGATTGGCAGCTAGTTTATAGTGCAGTTGATGTGTGCTAGGGATCCATTACTAGCTTACACCAATGCAGCTGACATTGAAACCCACATTAAAGGCTTTGACCTAACTTGGCAGCATGGGGTGGCCAAACACAGTGGCAGGGCCCCAGGGCATCAGACAGTGAAGTCCACAGGCAAGATACTCCCATTGTGGTTACGGGGTTAGAGAGCGAGCCAAACCAAAAACCTAAAAGTATTCAGATGTAACGAAAAAATGAGAGAAGGGGTCATGGTATCAGTTTTAAATGTGGAAAGGGAGCAGAGTAGAACTTCAGATTAGGGTTGCCTGTAAATGGGAGCATAGACTGAGAGACAATATTCAGGAGAAAGGCCTGTTTCTCATCAGAATTCTGTCTCCTAAGCACTGTACTCTTCTTTGATTCAAAACTATGGGCTCATATAGGATGGTCCTTTTCCATATCTGATCTATTGTAAACTGCATCACTTCCCCGCAATAGTGATTTAGCCAAGTTACTGAATCAACATCCTTGTTGGTCCTGGACAAACATTCCTATTAACCAATCAGATTTTAGGGTTAGGTTTATGGTTAATGTTAAGGTTAGGGATTGTGCACCATTCTTTTAAACCTAATATTGCCCTCTAAATTTAGGCAAAGGTTATGGTTAGGGGTAGGTATGTCGTTGAGACCATGTTTCTTTGAAAGGAATTTCGTTCCAGGAACATGTCTTACTTGGTAAAATAACAGTGACCTCATGTGTCAGTGTCTTGTACATTTGGAAACCTGAACAGAGCATTTATGTTTTAAAAATTAGCACGTAATGTGAGTTGTCTTACATTTGCAATCACACATGCCAAGTCTAGCCAATTGGACATTACAAGAGATCATGGAAGATGGTGATTGGAGATGACCTGCAAAATGCAGTCCAGACCTCAGGGTTTAAATGTTAGGCTCTCATGCAGTTATGCAGCTCTCATAATCACAGCCTTTCTGGTGCCAAGTTCTATTCTCCAAACCCAAACCATAAAGTCTTTCCTTCAGCTTCAAAGAACTTGTCAACTAACATTGAAGATAAGGGTAAATGTAATATACTGCATCACACTGAGAACAAGTGTGCCCCCACGTGTGCCATTCTTCAACAGACTAGAGACATTGATCAAGTTATGTGCTGGCCGAAGGTTAAACAGTACTTTATCCCTGACCCTTAGAATAGCCCTGACCCAACCTGCCCTGTTGTGAATGATGAAAAGGATGAGGGAGGGAAAGTAGTAAATCTGCTTCGCTGGTCTAGCAACTCTGAAATGAGGAATTTGACCTGCTAGATGCATCTGTCCAGACTGGACCCACTCAAGAACATACATGACACCCTTTGCATCACAGGAAGAACTGGTTATCATAGTTTTTCAACAGCTGTGGGAACGTGATCTCATGAGAATTCGTATGTATTCTTACGTAAATTTTGGTTCTAGTAGGGTGACTAAAGTGCAAATTTACAGAAGATTTACACAAAAAATCTCATCCAGGTTGAGATCCATGGGAAGCAGAATGTATGACATGTAAAGCACTTATGTGTCAGTTGCTAATAAAGGTGCAAGTGATTTAGAAGCACACATTAGCTCTGCGAAGCATAAAGGGTCAGCAAAAGGTGAAAGTTCATCAGGTAAATTAACAGACTACATATTTTTGCGACCAGGTAAAATTGATATCACATTGCTTCATTTTCCATGGCCATTCAAAATAATAGTAATAGTAAATGAAGGTACACTAATGGCATCAAATATTTTATTTTAGTACATGGACATTCAAAAGAATGTTGGACATTTATATTTATTTATATATATTTATGTTATGCTAATAGAGTGTCTTTTTCACTGTATTAAAGTTTGCATTCATAGTAACACTGTTTTGAACCCTATTATTCCACCCCACCCCAATCCCCCAGTGAAAAAAACCCAAAATGTCCTCTTTTTGGAAAACTAGAATATGGTCACCCTAGTTCGTACATACTCTTACATTTGCATATACACCGAAATGCACAATATCGTCATATTGATAGCATCTAAACGTCATCATTTTACATATTAACCCTACTGTTTGAATTGATTAATATCTAATAATTCGTTGAATTAATCAGTTAATTACAATTAATTTATAATAAATTTGTTAAATACCATCACATTTATTTAATGCAGTTGACATTATAATATGACATTTTAATGGTTTCATTCTGTTCTGTGTCATTTCTGCTACCCTATATAATGTTTTAAAGGATTATATCACTTTAACCAAGACAAGAGTTTAAAATGTTAAAATGAATAAAAACTCTGTAAACGTTTAATCATTTATTAAGTATTTAATTAAATTTTAGTTTTCCTTGGGACACAAAAGGAGCTTTCAGAATATGCCAAAAAACAAAAAAAACCACAAAAGCACCAAAAACCAATAATGAAATTAATCCATAAATTTGTTAGCTATAATCTTCAGACTGCTTTCTGTGAAGAACAGACCCAAATTCAAGCCTTTTATTAAACAATACCCATTTCCATCTGCCGCAGTGCTGTCACACACCCTGTAATCATCAACATGCATTGGTTTCGTTTTCAAAATTCAAAAATTGCCGCCTCAAGCATTACGACCAGCAGGTTAACTGCAGTGATGTCTAATGCTCATTGGCTCTCAAGTGTCTCATGACCGTTTGTGACCTGCCATATTCTGTGATCCGTTTGAATATGTTTGAATAAGAAATGACAGCGCCGCTATGGAGTGCATCAGGAGCAGATTTACAGTGAATAATAATTAAAATTCTACTCTCCACCTCACACAATGCTATTGAATGCTGTCAGGGAGCACATCTGATGCAGTGCATTGCTCTTGTACTGAATTTTGCCATTTACTTGAATAAATTATTGTGATTAAATTTATCTGCCTGTTACGTGTTTTATCTGCTTAATAAATGGTTATGGTTAGGTTTAGGAGTAGGTGTAGGATTAGAGGCTGTAAAATATATATAAATTAATATATTTTAACAAACATTACTGCTACTGTATATTAATCTACTTGTTATATGTTTTTACATTGTTGAAATGTGGTTCTGTTTAGAAATTAGGGTAGGGTTAAGGGATCTAAAATATCTATAAAACAGTAAAAATTTACAAATATATTTATAATCTATTCGTGTATTCAAATATATATGAAATTAATGCATTTCTAAAGCTGTAAATGTGTCAAAATGGTTACGTTTTAGATGCTTTCAAATGTCCATATTGTACATTTTAGTGCCTATCAAAACATGTACGTTTAAATGTTACAAACAGCTATGTATATTAATGAGATAAGACTGTCAGCAGGCTCATGAGTAATCAACAAATCAGACTTAACACCATGAACACTTTTTACATTTCTAAATTTGGAATGTGGAAGTAAAATATAGTGGGGTAAACTTCTTTAGTACATGGGAAACAATAGCAAATATTTCTTCTGCTTTCCCATTTGCTCTAACAGCAAAATAAAAAAAATCTACTTTTATATTCCTTTTCAAAAGAGGAAACAAATAGAGAGCGAAAGATTAAGGCAGTCAGAAGAGTTCATTACCCTAACTTAATTGATTTGTAGAACGTTATTACAAGTAATTTTAATGTATTTAATTCAGATTAAGTAATTTTCACTGAGCAAATATAATTCAGTTGTTTTAGGTCAAGTACTTCATTAGGTTCCTCAAATTATATTTACCAAGGTTATTTTGATACATTTTCTTATGTTAGAAAAACTTAATTCATTTTATTAATCATTAGTTTATGCCAAGTGAGCAAGTTTAAGGACAGTGACACTGTTGCACTGTCAATTCAATAGCAATCATTTATAGAGTTAAGCGGCACTCAAAATGATCAATTATCACTTGAATATTAACCCCCAAAACTCCAGCATAACAGGCTCTTTTTAAATGCCAATATCACAGAACATTAAACACAAACAAATCTCTTAAATCTTGCTCAAAAATTCACAAATTATTTACTAACCCTCATGCCATCCTAGATGTGTATGACTTACTTTTTTCTGTTGAACACAAATGAAGATTTTTTGAACAATATCTTTGTAGGTCCATAAAATGCAAGTGAATGGGTGCCCAAATTTATATGCTCCAAAAAGCACATAAAGGCAGCATTTAAGTAATCCATATGACTCCAGTGTTTTAATACATATATTCAGAAGTGATATGATAGATGTGGTTGAGAAACGGATCAATATTTAAGATCTTTTTCTTCTCCCTGTCCAGTAGGGGGCAATATGCTTTAGTTCATTTTAATTAAGTAAACTGAACAAGCAGCAAAAATCCTTTTTGAGTGTGTATGGTGACACTTTATATTAGGTGGCCTTAACTACTATGTACTAACATTAAATACATGTTTTTCTGCAAAAGTTGAAGTACAGGTAGGAGTTAGGGTAGGGTTAGGATTAGGGGTTAGAGTTAGGTTTTGGGGTAAGGGTTGGGTTAGCGGTAATGTTAACAGTGCAACTACAAATGTAATGCAAGTTCTTTAAATGTAATTAAAATGCAACAACATGTATGTACATAAGTACATTGTATCAAATGTTTAAGTACATAGTGTAAGTTAAAGCCACCTAATATAAAGTGGGTCCATAATTTTTTCAATGCCAGCGATTTGTAACAAAAAGTGTCCATTTGGGTTTCAGTAATATCAAATCTATGCCATAAGTGTATGCACCTCTGTGAGAGCATACAGAATATCCTGCTATATCATTGATTTGAAAAGAAACACCAGGTTGCCATTTTTCTGTACTTCCTGTTAGTTTAAGGAGTAGCTCCATCTGGTTTCATTAAAATAACCATTTTAGAAGTCCAACTTCCTCCATCTAATCTCCTCCACAGCCCACGAGAAGAATACATCCTCTCTAATGACTACTGAATCTTAACCCAGATTTATTTATTAGGTAATTAGTGTAAGGAAGTAACGAGTCATCAACTAGTACAGTAATTTTTCCATCATCCAAACTGCCCAATGTCTTCCCAATCAGAAGGTACCAAAAAGCTTCATGGGTAGCAGGCTCTGTTTATTCAAGGACCTGTGAGGGCAACACCACAGTCTAAACAGGATAGAGCTCAATCATCGCCCCTGATCATTTACTCAAGTACTAGGTTTGTGCATTGACGCCCCAGTGTTTCACAGCTGAACCTTAGCCTTTAGTTAAACTTAACCATTACAGGCCATTGCAAAATCCAATAAAGGAGCTCAGACGTCCCTCATGGGGAGAAATGCTGACAGCTCGTCTAAAGCAAGAGGAAGTTCCTCTCAACACAAGCATTCGCACTGAGAACAGTGTAAATGAAAACACACAGCCTCACTCCCCATGTCACGCACCTAATATTATTGATGACTGGAAATAATTGGATAAAACTAAATTTGCAGACAGAACTTGGAGCTCATGGCAGAGAGCATAAATCATGAGGCTTTGGGTAGCTGTGGAAACTTAGCAATTTATCATTACAGTACATTATAAGGAAGCTTTTTACCTCCAAGTTTATGCCTGTGTACATGTGTTGTCAATAGATATCAAACCATGTTAGACTGCTGGCATGGAGAACCATCCCAGAGGCCCAATTTCACAGAACTTGTTGAGAGGCTGGGAGATCTGCTTCAGGCTAGTGTGCAGCAGGTAAGAGCTGAAGATACTGTCATCATAACCTGTGGTTCACTTCATTATTCTTGTATGTCTTTCCCATAACCTTCATTTAGAGTTTAAATACATAATGTAACAGAGTATCCATCCAAAGCCAAAACAAGTATTTTATTGGCAGTGAGATCCTTTCTACAACACAGGGAAATCATGTCAGACTGTCAATGCAAACTCCCTTTTACAATTAGTCATTGATGCGGTAAATTAGTGACTTTTATTGAGGAATTTGCCCTCTGCTGTTAATGCTAAAATAGAGAAACTTAGCACAGGGCTAATCAGCAGGATTTAAAGACAAGAAATATATAAAAAATCCAGAATCTCAGTTTAACTTTGGATGGTTTGTACTGATATATTTGCTTAGTTCAAACAAGCATAAGCAAGGAAAATTACTAATTTATAATATGGTGAGATGAGGACACATGGTCTCACTAAAAACTACACACCACAGCACAGAGATCAAAATGCACTCCAAGCCATCTGAATTGGAAGCCATCCAAACAACATCTTTCTCCATCTCACATAAAGAACCAGGCTTAGTGGGCTTCCCAGAAAGCCCCTATTAACATCATTCGCAATAAAACATATTCACACATTCCCCTGCAGATTTATGTAGAGATCTGTAAAACTATGCATTGTGATGGTGTTGTTTTAAAGTGAACAAAACAATTAAAACAATTTATGTCTATCAGGAGGGAAAGCATTACATCCCAGTCAATACTCTGTTGACCAAAGACGATCCTTCAAACCCTACAGAGGAGACCTCTACCAGACCAGTCTCTCTTAGAGACTCGGGGACGGCCTGGTAAGATGGCTTTATCTTTAGATATGTAACTAACAGTAGAATGATCAGAGTACATTTTGTATTTTATTTAACCAAGTTATAAACATGATTCAATTATAATCCCTAATAGACCCATTTCAAACTCTGATTCAAACCTAGTTAATCACAATGTTATTTTTTGTATATTTGTAGAGGAGTTTTATATATATATATAATGTATATGTATATGTGTATAGGTGTATGCCAACTGGTCAAAATAACAAAAAAGACTAGAATAATGCAAAGAAAACAAGTTCATATTCATTTTTAAACAACACAATACTAATGTTTTAACATATAAATCGTTCAGAAATCAATATTTGCTGGAATAACCCTGATTTTCAATCACAGCTTTCATGCCTCTTGGCATGCTCTCTACCAGTCTTTTACATTGCTGTTGGGTGACTTTATGCCACTAGTGGTGCAAAAATTGAAGCAGTTATGTTTCAAAGTTTGATACATTTTTTCATTAAGTTTGAGAGCACATCTTTGTTCACGAGGACACCTTAAAGCTGAAACTAAAATGACTATCTAGATAACTGTTGTTACTCTCACCTGTGTAAAGTTTGTTTGTTAGACTCTTCCTTAGGAAGGCCCACGTCGAAACGTGTAGGAGAGTTTTTTACATTTAACTTTTGTACTGAGCCATGTAATAATGAACGCTTTTTAATTATTTAGAGTGTCATGTTTATCTAGCTTTTTCTTTTATGGAAATGTCCTCAGTTGGTTTTGTAGATAAAGTTCTTCACTCCACATTCTGGTTTCCATACATTATCTTGTTCCAACCAATCATGTACTACATTTCACCACTACGGCCTTCAGATGAACACTCAGGGCATGGCAAACAGTGAAGGACAAAACACTGATTAGTTTTTGATAAGACTTGCTTATCATTAGGCTCATGTGAAGGGACCTCGTAGCATTAAGGGCCCCCTCAAGGAATTTCCTCTTTTACCACAAATGCAGTTTCAGGATTTGTGCCTACTTAAGATAATATTTGTTCAGCTCTTGTATTTCCACAGGTCCTGCAAGTATATTTATAGAGAATAGTGTTGAAATGCTGCAATGCCTGTTATCCCTAGCTGAATTAAAGAGCTATCATTTGACTGTGTTGTAAAATTGAATAATGTCTTTATTCAGCACAGAACTTCTGCTGTGATACCAAATATTTCCCTCACACTCTGGTGTGTTTGAGGTATTTGTTTTGATTTGCCAGACATGATGTCATGAGGAATGTTCCACACTGATCTGATGTGGAATATTTTATGCTTTCAGGAACATCAAGATACGGCCTGGAAGTGTAAAGACCTTCGATGAAGTAATTCTGGAGAATAGAACCAGCAATATCCATGAGGTGAAGAGCATGTTTCTCACACTCAGCCCAAAGACAAAGTGACGGTCATATAAAAAGTAGTATCCCATTACATAAAAGGCACTGCAATGTAGAAAATGACAGCTAATCTGTTTGACTGATATTTTTAATGATGTTCTTACTTTTTCATTTAATTGTTTATTGTTTTTTTATATTAGTATAATTTTTTTTAAAGTAGTGCCTAAAACTTTTGAACAGGGCTGTATATATGTATATAATGCAAATGACAAAATACAAATATATTGCCTTTCTCTCTAGTAAACTGTATTAGTTTTCCCATTAGTAGACATGCCTCTGTGGTTAATGACACAAGTCATCTTCTTTGCTGATTCACAGGGTGGGCAGTCAGACAGTGGGATTGGTCTATCTTCAGATGACCTGAAGACACTAAAGCAACTGGAATCACTGGCTCGAGCGTAAGTATGTGACATGTAGTAAACACTTTGCCTGGCAGAATCCAGAACCACAGGAATGGGTAGGTCTGCCTGCTTATGTCCTGGAGACCCTCCTACTGGGCTGGAATTTAGATGCCGCAGTTGTCACACTTTTCCATGCAACTCCAGCGACTACCCTTTTCTTTGATATGTGCCTGTGCAAGAGTCTCTCAGACAATGGCGCAGAGGAGATATGGCCTAAGGTGACAATCCCAACAGCCAGACAACAAAAGTAGAGCTGGGCGTGTGACTTGTTAAGTTGGCAGTAAGGTCTGGTGCATGACTAGCATTTTGTTTGTGCTGCCTGGGTTGTAATGGCCTCTGACTCCATCGCTGAACAATGATGCAACAAATATGGCACATGGCCATTGCATACGAAAACATTTACCCCTTTATTTTAGGTGAGAAGGTATGTGGAAATCTCTTTATTTTGAGATTGAAACAACTTTTTGGATTAGTAAATTTGTCAATTTGTTCTTTTGTGTTGCAATTTAATAATTGTAGTGACCAAAATATATTCTATTTAGGGTCTGAGTACCATTATTTTTGCTACAGAGTGAAGACTAGGAATACACCTGGAATAAAACTTAAATATATTGAAATGTTTGAATATCTAATGAAACAAGCAAACAAACAAACAAAATAAAAAAATAAAAACAGTGAAAGTACCTAAAAGACATTATCAAGTCTTTCCTGAGACCAGATAGCCTTATAATTTATTAACCCAAGACTTAAGTGTGCTGGGGCCTGAGACAACATTACTTGTTCATAAAAGGGCCCCAGGGCAAATGGTGCTGAAAACTAAAGCAAACGTGGCCTTTTCAGTTATTAATGACAGGCCTCTTCAGGGCAGGGTTAATATATAAAGGTTAACCTAAAAAATAAGACAAATATTGGCCATCTTGTACTGTTTGGAGGTCAAGTGGTTAACTCGCTAATTGTCTGTTCACACTGTTTAGAAGTGTTCAGTCTGAACGTGATCTTAGACAATGGCAGCTGGGTAGTGCCAGGGTTATATTAGACACATAAATGTTAAATATCCCAATTATATGACCTAAAAATGTAAGCATTCTTAAGCTTATTTGTCTTGTTAAAGGAATAGTTCACCAAAAAATGAAAATCCTGCCAAAATGTACTCACCCTCATGTTGTTCCTAACCCATATGACTTTCTTTCCTATGTGAAACACAAAGGATTGCTTTTATGAATATCCTGGAACATTTATTCAATACAATGGCAGTTTAGAGCTTAAAAAGCAACGCAAGTATCAGGAAAGTAGTCCATGTGGCTTATGTTTTATTTTCCAAGTCTTCTGATGGCACACATTAGCTTTTGGTGAAAAACAACCTGAAAATTTAAGTCATTTTTCAGTAAAATTCTTGACATCAGTTGCACGTTTATAAGCGCATAAGAGAAACTTGTTCACAGTGACTTGCTTGTTCACATGTGAACTTATGTTGTTTAGAAATAAAAACTTTTAAGCTAATTTTGGGTGTACTGTTCCTTTAAAAGACTTTATGGAATTTGTTTATACCAAGATTTTGACAAAAAGTCACATATGGTTTAATGCAACCTTGCAAAAACTTAAGTAAAGCAGCAGGGGAGATAAAAATTACAGAGCTATGTTTGAGTATCAATAAACATAGAATCTACATACATTGATTGAACATACAATCAATCATTCCTTTAACAGTACCCTTTTCATCACAGCCCTATAGGATAAACAGTCGGGCACAGCCTGCAACCGGTTGGCAAAGCCATGAACAAGTTGTCATGGTCACAGTCTTGAGAAAAAAGAGCCACTCAGAGCATGTAGAGAATGATGTATATATTGTAAAGAGGCAGCCCCTGGCGAGGACCCACTCAATCACTGCCACCTTTGACCTTCTACTGCTTTACTAGTCTGTCCAAGCCTCTCCTTAATGTCCCCTCCACATTGTACTGCTGAATTCCACCAGGTACTCCAACATTTATTATGCACATATGCAGAGTGTCTGGCATTGGACAGCTGACGATTCACACTGTTGTGCCACCCAGATACCTCAAATGTACATACACAAATACATGGCAATCTGTGTTGTATAGTTATTTACTGCACATTTTTACCCCTTGAGCATTGCAAACTTAAGGATTCTATCCAAGGTGTATGACCCAGTGAACCCTGATGAAGAGATTTACTGAAACACATAAAGAATAAAGTTTGCATGTATAATAAATAAAAACAGTAATATTATTAAAGGGATAGTTTGCCAAAAAATGAAAATGCGTGTTGTTCAAAACCGATATGACTTTCTTCTGCAGCACACTCTGCAAAAATGAATTAAAGAATGTTGTGATCACTAATTTCCATGAAGTAGCGGTTGATAGTGAAGTTTTAAGCTTAAAAAGCACCTAAAATTGTCATAATAGTAATCTGTATGACATGTGCATCCTCTAAAAGCATGCAGTCATTATTTACTCTCAAATCAAATCAAGTAATTGATCAACTCATGCATACAGAACCCAAATCAAATATGTCTACACATTAATAGCATCAAACCTCATTGGTTCTTGACGTTTAGTAATGAAAAGCACAAGATCCAATGAGGTTTGATTTTGTTTGAAGTGTCCATATATATATATATATATATATATATATATATATATATATATATATATATATATATATATATATATATATAGTATCTGAGTATGTATACAGTAAACCCCTCACATTTTTGAAAATATTTGATTATATCTTTTCATGTGACAACACTGAAGAAATGACACTTTGCTACAATGTAAAGTAGTGAGTGTACAGCTTGTATAACAGTGTAAATTTGCTGTCCCTTCAAAATAACTCTACACATAGCCATTAATGCCTAAACCGCTGGCAACAAAAGTGAGTAAGTGAAAATGTCCAAATTGGGCCCAATTAGCCATTTTCCCTCCCCGGTGTCATGTTACTTGTAAGTGTTATATGGTCTCAGGTGTGAATGGGGAGCAGGTGTGTTCAATTTTGTTCACTCTCACACTCCCTTATACTGGTTACTGGAATTTCAACATAGCACCTGAAAAAAAATAATTGTTGCTCTACATAAAGTTGGCCTAGGCTATAAGAAGATTGCCAAGACCCTGACACTGAGCTGCAGCACGGTGGCCAAGACCATACAGCGGTTTAACAGGACAGGTTCAACTCAGAACAGGCCTCGCCATGGTCGACCAAAGAAGTTGAGTGCACGTGCTCAGCGTCATATCCAGAGGTTGTCTTTGGGAAATAGACGTATGAGTGCTGCCAGCATTGCTGCAGAGGTTGAAGGGGTGGGGTGTCAGCCTGTCAGTGCTCAGACCATACGTCGCACACTGCATCAAATTGTTCTGTATGGCTGTCGTCCCAGAAGGAAGCCTCTTCTAAAGATGATGCACAAGAAAGCCCGCAAACAGTTTGCTGAAGACAAGCAGACTAAGGACTTGGATTACTGGAACCATGTCCTGTGGTCTGATGAGACCAAGATAAACTTATTTGGTTCAGATGGTGTCAAGCGTGTGTGGCGGCTACCAGGTGAGGAGTACAAAGACAAGTGTGTCAAAGACTTACCTACAGTCAAGCATGAGTGCTGCTGGCACTGGGGAGCTACAGTTCATTGAGGGAACCATGAATTCCAACATGTACTGTGACATACTAAAGCAGAGCATGATCCCCTCCCTTCGGCGACTGGGACGCAGGGCAGTATTCCAGCATGATAACGACCCCAAACACACCTCCAAGATGACCATTGCCTTGCTAAAGAAGCTGAGGGTGAAGGTGATGGACTGGCCAAGCATGTCTCCAGACTTAAACCCTATTGAGCATCTGTGGGGCATCGTCAAACGGATGGTGGAGGAGCATAAGATCCACCAGCTCCGTGATGTCATCTTGGACACTCCAGTGGCAACCTGTGAAGCTCTGGTGAATTCCATGCCCAAGAGGGTTAAAGCAGTGCTGGAAAATATTGGTGGCCACACAAAATATTGACACTTTGGGCCCAATTTGGACATTTTCACTTAGGGGTGTACTCAATTTTGTTACCAGCAGTTTAGACATTAATGGCCGTGTGTTGAGTTATTTTGAGAGGACAGCAAATTTACACTGTTATACAAGCTTTACACTCACTATTTACACTGTAGCAAAGTGTAATTTCTTCAGTGTTGTCAGATGAAAAGATATAATCAAATATTTACAAAAATGTGAGGGGTTCATGAGATACTGTGTGTATATATATATATATATATATATATATATATATATATATATATATATATATATATAATATATTTCAAATAAAGTGGGGTTGGAATGAAATAAAGGTGAGTAAAAAATGAGAGAAATTTCATTTATGGGTTAACTATACTTTTTAACCAGGAAGACTATTTAAATGAATGTAAAATGCACACTTTATAAGTAATGAATAGGATACATGAAAACCTGTTTGTTTTCCTCCCACAGGATGAAGAGGAAAAGTAAAGAGTCAGTTCGGTTGGAGGGGGATAAAGACAAATACCCACCACCTGTCCCTTCACTGGACTTGAGTCTGGAGGACTCCTTTCTTGATCCAGAGCAGGAATGTCATAGCCCACCACCAGATTATAACTACGTGGTCCGTTACTCTACACCACCTGTCTGAAAAGGTCTGCACTCCTACGCCACCAGAAGTCTCGCCCAGTTTCGAAGGATCTGATTGGTTGGGTCAATTCTGTCTCTGCACATTTGATATAACAGATGTTTGTCCCACTTTATTCTTGTTTTTATCTTTTTTTCTTTGCTGAAATGATTGCATGTTCGTGAGTCAAAATTGTCATTTAAAGCGAAACATGTCAAGAATTTTTGTCTTTTATTTTCTGAGCACTTTTTCAAGGTAGTGCATTTCAGGTAGTGTATGAGTACAGTAATCAAAGCACTGGGCTGCCACTCAGTATCACTGTGACAGTTACAGATACAGCTATAGACCACCTCAGGTATTCCTACTATCTACTGTGAACACAATAAGCACAACTTATTACAGTAACGGCACTGCTTTCCTCAGTAAAATGGCAGATTCTTCATACAAAGTGGTGGCGAGTCAGTAAATCATTCTTTAGTAAAATCAGTCTTTAGAAAAAAGACAATAAAATATTTTTATTTTACTTTATATTTTAGTTGTAGGCAAATGTTTTATTGAAATGAAAACTGGAATCCTGCTTTCGTGATATTGTATTTTTATTTTGCAATAATTATTATTTCAGAGCTTACAAGAGCTAATTCTTTTTTAATATATATATTTTTTCTTTAAAACAGATTTCACTTGTGTTTTACTCAGACCTCTCTAAAACAATTTTTTAAGGCAACTGCAGGAAAACTGTCAAAGGACCACAGATCATGAATCATTGAATGTGCAGTCTGAAATATAAATTGCAGGACACACTGATCATTGACTCTTTGGATGCACATTGTATTCCCAGGTTCTGCCACGCCTGTCTGAGGATCGCTTTCCTGCGTCTTGCTCAGTGAAACCAAAATGAATCATTTCTGTTTCACCATATAGTATTTTTTATGTGGTAGAAGATCTTAGTTTTGTCTTAAATTAATACGGATTAGATAAATTAAGCTTTTAAAGAACATTTAAAATGACCACTTCATTAGTCAAGTTTAATGCCTATAAGTGTGTAGGGCAGGGCAGAATTTCTTATGGGTGCTTTTACTGTAAAAGCATCTTGGAAAGCCTTCAATAATTTAATAAGACACATTTAGTAAATTATTGATCACATGTGGACCACAATAAAAAGGCCTGGCTCTATTCAACAGTAGCTACACTGCAATGTGTAATTTCCTTATTTTATGCTGTTTACACTACTGTAGACGTAACAACACATAGTATATTGTGCAGCTATTAATCAGATTGTTCACAAGAAAAGTACTCTGAATGATTCAGTAGTCTATTGTGCTAAAATACTACTAAAGCTTGCAGGGCAGGCTGAAGGAACACAAAGAACATATGATATTGTCAACAGGCTGGTCACTACATACAAATATAGTAAAGTGTGTGCACACATTAGATATAATCTGTATTAACTCCTTAACAATTGTATATAAATTAAACCAACACTGTGGGATGTAATGGGTGGGAATCATGTTTGAACATTGTATTGGTTAAACCATAGTTCATATTGCCTTTGAAAGAAAGCAGTTACCCCTTTTATTGCTAACCATTATTGTTTTTAGATCCCAGTACTGCATTCATAATGTATAGGCTGCCAAATGAGACTTTCAAAATGGTATTATTGTTGACTGACTGTATTCGTGAAGTAAAATTGAATGCACTGATATTTTCGACATAAATATATTTTTTATTTTTTTTATTATTGTTGTATATTAATATTAACCAAGCATAAATAAAGATCTATATATATTTATATGTAGCACCTTTTCAGAGTCATGATTGCATTTATTCACACACATGCCTGTTTGTGGCTAACACATCTGAGAAATAAAAATGGAAATATCTAATTAACTATGGCTTAACCCCGCATTCCTGCCAAGTACTGTCATTTTCTTTTTATATAGGCGGCAATTTCCAGTAGGCCTAAAAAAATTCCAGAACAATTTTAAAGCTCGTTATTACAAGAATTTTGGTTGGAGCTGGTTAGATTGTGTGTCATCTGTATGGTCTCTTCCTCTTGCTCCTAAACCACAGAGACACATTTCCTGAGCGGGGCGAGGTGACGGCAGTCTGTCTGTCACTGGGACAATACCTTTGTGAGCAACAAAAGGAAGGTTTTCTCAATCATTTGCAACACAACTGTTGAAGGACTCAAAACAGTAAACTTTCTAAGGGCCAACAGTGCCCCCCAGCTTAGGCACTAAGCAGCCCAGTAGTTGAACTCTTGTGCTGCCTCTTTACTTGTATATTGGAGAGGTTACAATGTTGACAGTAACCTACACTGAGCAAATTAATAAGAAGCATTCAGCTGAGTTTGGACTGATGGTTTGTTATTGGCTCGCAGGTTGTCAGACATGTAAACTGATTCAGGAATATGAACTATAAACAAACAAAGGAAGGATGTCATATTCTGGCTACAAGCACAAACATGGCATTCACGCATCCCTCATATTTTTCCAAGCTCACAGGAAGAGCACCGTCTCCTCGCTCTGCAGCCAATCACTGAGAGTTCTCGATTTCCTTTACTAAAAAAAGGACATGATAGGAATAGCACTGCTTAGTGATCCTGTCTAGTGTTCTATAACAATAATTGTATTTAATTTTTAAATGTAAGATACAGTAGCAATTACATTGATTATTTAATGTTATTGGAAATTAGCCTACTGATAGTATTAAATGAGATAAAATGTTCAAAGTGTAGTCGTTCTTCTCAAGCCAAGATAATAAACAAAATATAGTTTCTCCGCAACCCCATGAAACCTATAACAATAGAATTACATGGCAATAATTATTCATTTACAAACAGCAAACTATGTCAAAAGAGTGAATGCAAATTCCGTATGCTGTTTGAGACAAATATAACAGTCAAATTAATCCTTTTGTTAGTATTTGTTGGGCCTCTTCCCCTTTACTGTGTGCTTGGTAGGTATTGAATAGCACGTCATACATAAATTAGTTTAATCTGCAAAATGTATCTATGAGAAAAACATCACGTGTGCATCTAATTAAAGGCTGTCTCCTATTGGGACCTTTTTTGTTTGTCTTGTTCAACAATGAGTGTAAATCCCTGTGTTGCCTTTTCCAGAGCCCCTTCCCAAAGAAAAAAGCCCCCAGTGGCAAGATGCTTGATTAATCGCTAAAACAGAGGTGGCATATTGGGGCCTCTGGGACCATGCCAAAACCTATTCCTGCAATCAGTGACAAAACAAAATGCCTATCATACCCCATACTCCTTCCTCCGTCCTCTGTACAATTTCCATTAATGGAGTGGTCTTCCCCTCAAGTCGCAGTACAGTTCCCACGTTGTGTTCCGGTGAGGGAGTGCTTGGGATACCGTGATCGGGGTTGGGGGGAACTACATCCGTACCTCTCACCTAGACTGAAACAATGGCGTGGATTTAATTTACCGGTTAGCAAGCCTCTGCCTGCCTTTTCCCAGAAAGGTAGCACCCAAAACCAAAATACAAATAGCCCAAATATGTTAAATAAACTCCCATGATGCCTAAGAGCAGGGTCAAATAGTTCTGCCTAAATCACACATAATGTTTGTCTTAAAAATAGTTGAGACTTATTTGGCCTTAGTCTTTGGCCTTCAGATCAAAGTAAATTCTTTTCGTCCCCAAAGGGTTCCAATGTCTAAAATTTAATGTTTTTTAATCTGTCAAGAATTTTGACATTCAAAACAGTTCAAAAACATCTGATCCACAGCGCCATGGGAACTTTGGCTCATGTTGAACCAGAGATGGTGTAATTGTTTTTAGTAATCAGAAAAGTTATTGAGACCTTCCCTGCTATTAGACGGGATGAGCAAATTCTCTCTTAGTTTATATTGTAAAGAAAAACAAGATGAGATTACTTATGAACTTATAAATGAATGGGAATGTGAAACTGTTGCAAATGTTGGTAAAGTGTGGGACGCTGTCAGAATGAACTCAATTTGAGTGCAACCACTGAGCTGATGGGGCCTGTGGTTGTAACTAAAGAAAGTCTCAGCAGTCAGTTTGGATGAGGCAACTAAGATCTCAGTTGTCTTTAAATGAACATTAGCACAAAATAAGAATTACTTTACAGTACAATCAAAACAATGCATACATTGTGTATAGTGCAAAAATTGTGTTAGGGCCAAAAAATTATATAATTTTTTGGCCTTAACACAATTTTTGTATTATAATATTTGAAAATATATAGATATATTTTTTGCAATAGCATGGTTCAAATAAAATATTTTCCTAATAAATATGCACTATATTGAATACCAATAACCTTATGCACATGAAGTATCATTTATTAATTCATATTGTGGAAATTACAGAAAATATATGACTATTATATTGGTATACTATTTAAATGATTTTGAGCGCAATCTGTCCACAAACAGTAATGCATTTGGGAGACACATGCTGCTATTTTCAAGTTTCTAGGAAAGTTGTAAATCTGTCTTGCTGAGAACATTCTACCCTGAGATAAAACATTCTTCTCCTATTCAAAGCCTAGGTGAAATGAAATCTCACTAAACTAAAGCATCTCTCAGTTATACAAGACTGACAACAGACTTTCATAACATGGAATGATCAAATACTATGTCAAATAAAATAAATATATATATATATCAAATAAATAATAATAACATAGTTAGCTAGGCCAAACTAAGAGAAGTTGATGTTTATCACTAATAAGCCATCGTAAACCTGAATGTTTACATGGCTCACACTAGGAACTCATTAGCAGACCTATCACTTCTCTTACAGAACGTCTTTAGTCTAAACATTTTTACTTGTTTACTTCTGCTTATGTGGAACACATGTTCTTTTGTAACATTAAAGGAATATTCTGGGTTCAATACATTAAGATCAATCAACAGCATTCGTGGCATAATGTTGATTATGATTAACAATGATTAACAATTTTTTTTTCTATAAAAAAAAAAAAAGAAAATAAAGGCAAAAATCAAGGTTACAGTGAGGCACTTAAAATAGAAGTAAATGGGACACATTTTTGGAGGGTTTAAAGGCAGAAATGTAAAGTTTATAATATTATAAAAGCACTTAGATTAATAAATTGTTTTTAATTTATTTTTTTATTTGAGCTGTAAAGCCTTTTACAGTCTTTTTAGGGATTTAGGGTGTATGGTGTTACGTCGTCATGGCAATGAAGTTGTCAAATTGGATATACACTCACCTAAAGGATTATTAGGAACACCTGTTCAATTTCTCATTAATGCAATTATCTAATCAACCAATCACATGGCAGTTGCTTCAATGCATTTAGGGGTGTGGTCCTGGTCAAGACAATCTCCTGAACTCCAAACTGAATGTCAGAATGGGAAAGAAAGGTGATTTAAGCAATTTTGAGCGTGGCATGGTTGTTGGTGCCAGACGGGCCGGTCTGAGTATTTCACAATCTGCTCAGTTACTGGGATTTTCACGCACAACCATTTCTAGGGTTTACAAAGAATGGTGTGAAAAGGGAAAAACATCCAGTATGCGGCAGTCCTGTGGGCGAAAATGCCTTGTTGATGCTAGAGGTCAGAGGAGAATGGGCCGACTGATTCAAGCTGATAGAACAGCAACTTTGCCCGAAATAACCACTCGTTACAACCGAGGTATGCAGCAAAGCATTTGTGAAGCCACAACACGCACAACCTTGAGGCGGATGGGCTACAATAGCAGAAGACCCCACCGGGTACCCATCCTCTGATGGCTACTTCCAGCAGGATAATGCACCATGTCACAAAGCTCGAATCATTTCAAATTGGTTTCTTGAACATGACAATGAGTTCACTGTACTAAAATGGCCCCCACAGTCACCAGATCTCAACCCAATAGAGCATCTTTGGGATGTGGTGGAACGGGAGCTTCGTGCCCTGGATGTGCATCCCACAAATCTCCATCAACTGCAAGATGCTATCCTATCAATATGGGCCAACATTTCTAAAGAATGCTTTCAGCACCTTGTTGAATCAATGCCACGTAGAATTAAGGCAGTTCTGAAGGCGAAAGGGGGTCAAACACAGTATTAGTATGGTGTTCCTAATAATCCTTTAGGTGAGTGTATACTGTAACTTTACAAAGAGAAGGTTAAAAAAAGCTCTTTTATCTCATTAAAACCAATTTAACACAGCTTAACTTATATTAAAACGGGACCTAATTCCACCTCATCCATTTTTTGGAGGTGTGCTCACACCTCTTCAGCACACACACACACACACACACACACACAAAAGCCAATATTGCAAAATGTGTATATTTATATATATATATATATATATATATATATATATATATATATATATATATATATATATATATATATATAAGCCTAAATGTATTATAATGGCTGAAGTACCAAACGTGTGTAGGGTCTAACTATCACATGATATTTATTCCTTTGTTTATTACAAGAGAAATTAATACTATATTCATACAAATAAATAATATATCTCATTGATTTGCTGTGCAATAATGCTGAATTATGAGTATCCCCAGTGACTGTTTTAGAGGAGACGGGCAACTTGGAACTTGGAAATTGGAATGCTCAATGAATGTGAGAAATTGGAACGCTCAACTAAGAAGCTCAACAGTCAACAGATGTAGAAAGGAAGTCCCGCCTTACAGGTAAAAGAGCTAATCACCTTTTAGATGCAGACCTCACCTGTCAGTCTTCTCGATTGCGTTGTAAGCATGATCTGAGGTAAAGAAGCTGAATTTATGATGTCAGCGTTTAAAAATTGTACTGCTGATTTGAAATATGTTCTTTGATCGTAATCTTGACCAACCGTTTTTAAGATTTTGGGGTTCCCCCATTCAAGTAGATACGAGCTGCACTGAGATGACTGAAAATAGCCTCCTGGGAGCGTTCCAACAATGGTCAACAGTGGACTGACTTGCTAGAGAGACTTTGGTATCCCTATGGGTGTACACATAAATATAATACGTGCTATTTGTTACTCAAGGTGGCGCTGTTGTGTCCGTGATTCAATTGATTTCTTTTGACTTTGATATTTGATGAAGAAACAACATGGAAGTAAACTAAAGCAAGCAAAACACATGAACACTATGTATGACCATTGCCATTTTGTGTGTAATACACTGAAATGATGTAAGTTGTGCATCTATTTGGACTCAATAAGTGACTGAGAAAATACTTGATGTATGTGTATTTTATGTGCAGCTTATGTGCACATATTTATGTGTTATGTGTAGCTCAATATGTGCTTGACAGACAGTTGTGTCTCATGACATTTCAGAGTTAAAGTAATGAATCTTGTTCTAGATTTGTCCTGATTTGTTGCATTAGCTTTTTGATATGTGAAAAATAAAACATCAAAATATATTTTATTATATTATTTTGTAATTGTCTTAAAAATATTTTGAAAATTGTACACTGTCTGGGCATTTTGTATATCCATTTGTGATAGATGTATGTGTCGGGTCATTAAAAGACCCTAAAATGTAAGAGTGTAGTGAAATTCCCTCAATTCCGCTAAAAACCGTACAAGTGGGTTACATTGGTGGACATTGCCCTCTAGAGGACCTTCTGTGATGGTGCTGGTTAAGTTGTGATGGAAAGTAAGCATTCGAGAAGACTAAACTAATTCTTTGACTAAATGACATCATAAATGTTCTTTAAAATAAAATTATAAAGGTAAAAATGCGTTGTCAAAAAAAAAAAAGAAAAGAAAAGGCTAGCGAGGGCTTTAAAAAGCGTTAAATAACGTTTAATTATATGACTGTTGTTTCAGCTAATTGACCAACAGAGGGCGTCGCTGTGTTCAGAAGTGAGTCTGCAAACCAATCTGAAGCTTCTTTTCTGTTGCACCTGTACCTGGACTTATCTTTACACACGCAACGTGTGTGGTCAGCCATATTTGGCCTACAAACTGTTTTATTATGACCACAAATTCAGCAAAAAAACACAATATTTATACATGTCATATAAGATAATCAGGTTTTTATTTAGGCCTATCAATATAGGCACATCCATTTCCATCATTTATAACCATACCAGAAAAATCTTGTAGATCAGCATTAAAATGGGCACATAATGCTAAATTTCCCAAAGTCCTCTTTTTATGAGGACTACTGTCATCAAGTATTCTTTCATTATATGTTGAAAATATGGAATAAAAATAAATCTAAACATCAGATACTTCAAAAAAGATGAATATGTTTTACAAAAACACTGTACATGACCACAGTTCATCTGATTATTGGTGATTCGGACATATGTAGCTATTAGGAAAGCTATAGTTCTGTTGATTTACGGTAAGTCTTGAGCACATTTGATGTTTTAGAAAAATATTTGTTTAGAAGATTTTTTTTTTTTAGAAAAACATTCTGCTTTAGTGTGTAAATGGGAAACGTCTATTTTAGATTTGCAAACATTCCTTTTGCAAATAGAATAGAATAGAGAACAAGGAGTCCTGCAACAGCTATGACATTTTGTGTCTTCCATTGTGACAGGCTTTATACTGCATATTTTAAACAACATTTTTCTAATTCTAGCTTTGTACTTTTAAATATTCATTTGTCACTCCACTTGACTATTGCCCAAAAAATGTAAAAGGTGACTAGAAAACTAAGTTTCGAGGACCACTTTTCCTCAGTCCTCAAGAATAAGAAGCCTGAGGAAGAGCGGTATGCTCGAAACGTCACTTTGCAGGTGTGCATTTCCATTTTTTCTATTTTTGGATTGTTGTTGTTTTTTTTTTGTTTGTTTTTTTTGGGATTCTGCATCCTATTAGCTTTTAACTGGGATGCATTTTTATTTATTTATTTTTACTTAATTGATGTTGACAAAGATATGTTTATGTACAGTACATGTTTTTACCAAACTACCAATATATAAATATAGCTCTATACTGAAATATAATAAACCATTACAGAACAGGCACGGGTTTTTTTCTTCAATTTTGGAACTTTTATTTGGTGTGCATTTTAGTAGACATGTTTGTAACACATACATACATACAAGTATGACTGAATAAGGTTGTAATAAAGTAATTTGAATTTGTTTGTGTATATACATTTTAACCTAAAAAAGAAAAAGATCATGGACATGTTAATTGTCAACTACCAATTTATGATAATATACTGACGTATTTTAAATACTATACTACTAAAAGTCAAGTTGTCGTGTGTTTTAGTAGATGGTTGTAATAAGCATGCCTTATTAAATTGGGAACATTTTGTGTCTAGAACATAAAACCATATTGCCTCCCTTCTTCAGTTTGTTAAATCTTTTTTTATTAAGAAGTTAAGGCATTACTTTTCACGTGAACTGTACTTTTCCAACGCAACATCTGAGACAAGATATAGCCAAGCCTGAACAGGCAACTGTCAGCATATATCAATGATTAAAATACCCCATAAACCTGGCAGTAATAAGAATTAACAAGTCGTTAAATCTTTCGACTACATGGCGACACGCACGACACTGTCGTCGCATGGGTACTATAGGTGATACCTCAGATTTCCATAAACCGGAATTAGCTGTGAAGTGTGACTCGAGAGTGTCATGGTGTGAGGGATGCGGAATGTAGTAACTTCGCCTTACATCAAGACACCTTCTCACGCTTTGCACCTCTTATCCAAGAGTACCGATCACTTAACAAATACTCTGAAGGCGAGAAAGTAGCATGGCTACTATGCAGATGTGACGTTCCCATAACCACAGTTTTACTGTAGCTTCAGGGAGACAAGATCAGTAAAACTATGCGACCACTAATCGCTGAATGACGCTGCCTGGCTAATCACGTCAGCTATTTCAATTTTATGATTAACACTTCTTTGACAACAACAACAACAACAATAATATTATGCATAATAAATAATAATAATATAATAAATAGTGTTATTAATAATAATTATGTTATTCTAATATTAACAATAAGAAGGCTTGTTTGTTGTTGTTGTCATCGTTAGAATTATAATATGAGTATTATTTTTTGGGCCTGGTTGTACTATATACATTTGAGGTATTAACTACCAAACTCATAAAATGTATAGGCCAATAATACATAAATAAAAAGGTTCACAACTATTAGAAGTCAAACTGAGACAGAATAAATAAATAAAAAAAACCTTTCCAATTGTCTGATTTGGGGATAGACTTTTTTAACAGATTATTTACATTTTAGAAGTTGATTCCCGAAATCATAAGGGTGAAGGTTAAACTATATCTGTTGAATATATCAGAGGCGATTTTAGATATTGCCAAAATGTGGCGCAAGAGGAATTTGAGGATTTGTTGGTGTTATTGGCGAGTCATTTGAATGCAAATCCAAAGGTTTTGAAGTCGTGGCTGACGTCAGGAGGGCTTGGTTATACCTTTACCAGCACCACCTTGACAACAGAGTCACATTAAGTTTGACTGAAGCACGTCAAGGACTACGTCGCTTGAACTGGAGATCATTTTGGACTATCACTCATCAAATAAATAGTAAAAAGCTTGATCGAGTCAGGCCTGAATTTAAGTACTACTTGACATGATACATGGCTGGCATGTTGCCTTAGAAAAGTCATTTTAGGGGTTTCTTTCGAATCATGTACGTTGGATACCTTTTGGATAAAGAGGGTAGCATGTATCACCAAGGACCTGTGCGACGATCTGGCATCAGCCTTCCACCACAAAATTTTGTTACCACACCTCAGTATTCAGATTTTACAGGATATCATCATGTGCCCAATATGGACACACACGCTCAGTCAGCAGGGGCATGGGGAGCTCCTTATGGCGCACCGAGAGAGGACTGGGGCGCGTACAGCCTCGGACCGCCAAACACTATTTCTACACCTATGAGCAATTCTTCCCCGGGACAAGTTTCATATTGCTCGCCTGATTATAATGTCATGCATGGTCCGGGATCAGCAGTGTTGCCTCCACCACCTGAAAACCTTTCTGTGGCCCAACTTTCCCCTGAGAGGGAAAGACGCAATTCCTATCAGTGGATGAGCAAAACGGTCCAGTCTTTATCAACAGGTAAGGTTCAAGAATTATTAATTCACATTTTCTTAAATACAAATAATAATAAAAGAATAGCCTGGGATTTTTTTTCGTAAACATTTAATCTATTTTTGCAAACTGTGCAATGATGGGGAGGTGTTGACATAAGGGCTTAAAGAGAATTAAAGTAAGTACAGAAGTACAGAATGACCTAGTAGCCCACGCTTTTGGTTGATCATTTTGAAACTATTTTAGAATAGTTATAAAAATAGAATAAAAATGGCATTAGGCCTACTAGTAAAAGAGAACGTTTCAGTATCAATAAAGGTACACAACGTGTAACACGTTCTAATTATCAAAAGTGATGGTAACGGTAAAAAAAAAAAAAAAAAAGAAAACCTTAATTATAGTATACCAAAATAAAGCAAAAAAAAAGAATAATTATAAAGAAAATTAAGACAAAGTAGGAAAATAATAATAAAATAAATCGAAATGAACATGATCATTTACTTTCAGTGTTTTTTTTTTTTCTATTTTCTTCTTTTTCGTTAGCTACTGCGAACAAACTTGAAAATGCGGCACGGTGAAAAATGTATTTATTTCAGAGTTTGTTGTTGTTCAAGTAACTGAATTCGAAAAGGGAGTAGTTTTGCACGTCCAGTTCTACTAAACTGATTATAGCCTACAATTCCTTGAAAGAAAATCAAATCGATCACCTACTTTATAATATTTGTATCCCTCCAAATATTTCACGAATGAGGCAAATATAGGTTACTTGTGGCAAAATTGAGGTGTTGCGATGGGAATTGGCGCCATGGTCACTTGTAATGCTAATTTGCGACTCCCGTAAACAAGATGTGAGGTCTACTTTTCCTGTTACATTGTCTCATATTCAGGCGGCGACTTCTTTCAACACCTTTTTACTTTGATATGCAGCAACGTGTCTTCCCCTGACTCCGTTCATGAGGGTTATATTGCCTTAAAAAGTGACACATTTCACAGCAAATAAAGTTTTCCTGTCTCCGGCGCATGTGGAAAAAAACACAACGCGACGAAACTTGCAGAAAAGGCGAAAAAATGCTACTAAAAGTTACATTACATAGATAAAATAGCTATTTTTAAATTATTGTTGAACATTAGATGTTAGACTTCCTCGAACTTTCACCACAGTGTTCATCATTAGCCTATGCAGAAACAGTTTGGCCTCAGATTGGGCACGCGAGATCGTCTCGTGAGCAGCTGAATGAATAAACGTCATACAAAAAGCATTATAATGAATCACTTTCTTGATGTTTCTAGTCGTACATAATATTCCTTTATTTCTTTCTCTGTAGACCAAACAAGTGCAGCCTGCTCTTGGCTTGAGGAAAAGATTTTTGATGGTATCTCCTTGTAATTCTTTGTAAGATGTGTGTTGTCTCTTAATACATCAATGGCGTTTGGGTAATGTTTTCGAGTCTCTTTGTTCTGCAGTTTGTTCAAAAACTCTCCTCAAAGAAGATCAGAGGCTCAATTTGCATATCTAGCTGCAGAGCGATGTAATCTTAGTTTGAACATGTCAATGAATATTTCAATGGCGTATGGATTTATAGTAGGCCTATCAGAGATCACATTGAATGTAAACGCTATATATATATATATATATATATATATATATATATATATATATATATATATATATATATATATATATATTATGTGAGTGTATCATTTTATAGAAATTCCACAATTCTTTCTCTGTTTTATAATGGCATCATCATAGGCACACATACATTTCAATATTTTTTGTACTTCCACATGACGTTTAATTATGTATTTTATATTACTGAAAAAATAGGCTACTTATCTGTGGTGCATGTTTTACAGACGATTATTATTATTATTATTATTTTCATCTGATGCGTAACTTCTCTCATAATTTATTTCATGTTCCATTTCTATAGGCAAAACGAGAACGAAGGAGAAATATCGAGTGGTATACACAGACCACCAGAGGCTGGAGCTGGAGAAAGAATTTCATTTTAATCGCTACATCACAATCAGAAGAAAGTCAGAGCTAGCGGTAAACCTTGGGCTTTCAGAGAGACAGGTAGGCCTGTTTATTTTTATTTTTATTCTTTTATTTTATTTTATTTTATTTAATTGTTCCACTTGCAGATTAAGCCTAATTTATATATAGGCTATATAAAAAGCAAATTTCCTCCTATAGGCCTAGCCTAACTTTTTTATATATTTTGTTCCCACAGGTGAAGATCTGGTTTCAAAACCGGAGGGCTAAGGAAAGGAAGTTAATCAAAAAGAAAATGGGTCAGTCTGATGGAAGTAGTGGATCGGTCCACAGCGATCCAGGTTCTGTCAGTCCCCTACCGGTACCAGGGTCACTGAGTCCATCAGATATACACGGTTCTCTCTACCCACCCCAAGGAATGAACACCTTACCATCTATGAGGAACATTCAACAAGTTACTGTCACTCTGTGAACTCAAACTTGGAACATCCAACTTAAACTGAGCACTCCAACACACTGAAAGGACAGAGCCCGGCCACTCACTTGACATGACAGGCATCCTGCGGCCGCGGCGCGTGTTGTGGATTAGGGACTACCACTAAGAAGAATTGCGTCTTAAATGCTACAAAATGCTGGAGGCTCTTCAAATATTGTTTTAATAGAATAGTTTTTAAAATTAAGAGAAAAAAGAACGTACAAAAATCTTTGTTCGTCTGTTCGAGAGACTAAATATTTTAATGGTTTGTTTGTGTTTGATCAATTATAGGCTATACATATCATTTTCTGTATGTGGTAAATGTTCATCTAAATGTTTGTAAATAAAATGAAAGCTCAGGTATACAGTGTTTTTCGGGACGTATGATCCTTACCCTGGAACTGTTAAACTTTTATTGTAAACCACTGACCTGCAATCAATGTCAGGCTGTTTTATGGTCCAGTTAGTGTGCAAAGCGCACGTCGATCACTTTCTTTTCACATGATGTAAAGTGCAGGTGTCAGTGATACGGGTAGAACATTTGATTCCAGCAAATGTGTAAATAAAATGTTTTACTAGAAAGTTTTATGGAGTCTTGTTAAGTCATTAAACGAACGAAAATTGTGAAAAGAGCCCTGGTTACATTGATTTGGTTTATTTACCACGTTTGCTTGTTGGACAGAATGCACAAAAGCATTTCCTTGTGAGTGCAAATTAAAATGTACGAAACGTTTGAAAAACAAACCTACATTTTGGGCCTGTTTAGGGTGGAGGAACTAAATGAAGTGTCTTTATCTCAATGCTTTCTATACAAATGTAGCATTTATTACAATTTGATAATTAGCTTAAACAAAACAGATACAATTTGGGTCATATAGCTAATATTTGTCTATTAAATACGATCAAATGATTTTGTAGGATTTATTCTTAGAGATTATTTAAAAAAGCCTTTGAAGAACAAAAATGTTGAGAATAATTGAAAGTAACAGATTAATTGTGGGGACAGCACAGTTTTCCAGATTGAGCAAAATTACGTTTTCATTGAAATGTTTGGCTGCAACCAGATACAAAAATTAAATAAATTAACATGTGTGGGTAACTACCTGCAGACATAGGAGAGACCAAATTGTCACACACGGCCTATATCGAGTAACTATTTTGAGACAAATGTCAAATTATACAATGTGTAAGCGGTGGTTCTGTGTGTTGTTTTCAAACACCTATTCAAAATCCTGTTAAATTAAAATCATTTATATCCTACAAAATACATCTCAATATTTTAAATTTGGCTATAGCTGTTAGGTAAGCAAGTGAACACAATACAACCACACTAGACAACCCTCTACGATCATGGGGAAAGAATTGTCATTGGCTATTAAATTTTAGTTTTTAGTCACCAGACTTAAGCATATTGTAATGAGAGGGGGCCTCTTCATATATATTCACGCAGTATAGTATATTGTAATTTTTTTAATATATATTTTGCTTTATGATTTTAATCACAATTTAGCTTTTTAAAAATTTACAAATGTCACATTCTATCAAATTATATGATGAAATAGCATTTTTAATAATGATACAAGATGTTGTCACTATTTGAAATTTCGTACACATTTTTAACAAAAACAATTCACAATAGGAACCTAATAATGAAAATTAGGGGTCACGATTGTGAAATTCGTTTGATAATTAATTGTCAAACAAATAATTGCGATTATGACGATGAATTGCCTGTTTTAGGGCTGATGGCAAATTTTCTGGTTGTTTAACGAATATGACGATTAATTGCCATACCCACTCACCATGTGTGCTTCATGCACGCAACAAAGTCATTTATAAAAATGTAGGTCATATAATAAAATAAGGGTATATGATTTACTTTTCAGTCTTCAAAAACGTATGAATGACAGTCAAATATAAAAGTATACCATTTCAAATTATTAAAATTATATTTTAATTACCAAAATATGTCTAAACAACTAAAATATATATCTCTTATTTGTCCGATTTACTTTTGATCCATTGGACTTTTTCAATGTTTTGTTTTCTTTTGCTTCTTTTGTAAATCTGTCAACATGTATAGCTATTATATTTTATTATATTATATTATGCAATAGTAAAATATTTCTGCCTTAAATTCTTCACTTTCATACATTATTTTAAGGCTCTCTGATTAACTCACAAGCCCTTATTTCTCATGAAGGAAGACTTTTGAGATTGTGTTTCTTGCATTTTATCATCTCCACAGAAATAGAGCAAGGCATCTCCTCTTTCTCACTGCGTGAATAAACACACAAAACGACCACGGACAGTTGACATTAAACTGCCGTTAAGTGAAACTGGAGCGCTTTGCGTTCACCAAATTAATAAGTTCAGGCGGAGTTTGACGCAAGCCTCTGTAGACGGCGTGCACATTAGAGCGCTTGAGAAGCGCTTCATCTTCACACGCTCTCAAGAGCTCTTGTGACGTCAGCGGTGTGGTTCCCTGAGATGATAGGAGTTCAACTGAATGAGACACAAATGCTTTTTTCCAGCGCGCTCATGAGACAGCATGAGGCTGAATCCAGCTTCTTAATCAACTGCTTTTCATTCAGTAAAAGGGCCTCGGTGCTTCGACACTACACAACTATATCACTGGCGAGTGAAATGTTAATATTTACTTGCCAGTGGCTAATAACAAACATTTTTGGTCGCATAGTGCGAAATATAGGCTATTCTTTGCGAGTGATTACTTGCAATGTGAGGGCTGCTAGCATTCATATGGGCTCAACTATATAAAGGAGATTGTTAAAAGGTCAAACTGTTTCAATACACAACACAATGAAAACGCCATAGTGCGACAATATCAATACACAATACAAATACAAATCCATAGTGCGACAATATCAATACACAACACAAATACAATCCATAGTGCGACAATATCAATACACAATACAAATACAAATCCATAGTGCGACAATATCAATACACAACACAATGAAAATGACATAGTGCGACAATATCAATACACAATACAAATACAAATCCATAGTGCGACAATATCAATACACAACACAAATACAATCCATAGTGCGACAATATCAATACACAATACAAATACAAATCCATAGTGCGACAATATCAATACACAACACAAATACAAATCATAGTGCGACAATATCAATACACAACACAAATACAATCCACAGTGCGACAATATCAATACACAATACAAATACAATCCATAGTGCGACAATATCAATACACAATACAAATACAAATCCATAGTGCGACAATATCAATACACAACACAATGAAAATGACATAGTGCGACAATATCAATACACAATACAAATACAAATCCATAGTGCGACAATATCAATACACAACACAAATAAAAATCCATAGTGCGACAATATCAATGCACAACACAATGAAAATGACATAGTGCGACAATATCAATACACAATACAAATAAAAATCCATAGTGCGACAATATCAATACACAACACAAATAAAAATCCATAGTGCGACAATATCAATGCACAACACAAATGAAAATGACATAGTGCTGACAATATCAATACACAATACAAATACAAATCCATAGTGCAACAATATCAATACACAACACAAATACAAATCCATAGTGCGACAATATCAATACACAACACAATGAAAATGACATAGTGCACAATATCAATACACAATACAAATACAACATAGTCACAATATCAATGCACAACACAATGAAAATGACATAGTGCGACAATATCAATACACAATACAAATACAAATCCATAGTGCGACAATATCAATACACAACACAAATAAAAATTCATAGTGCGACAATATCAATACACAATACAAATAAAATCCATAGTGCGACAATATCAATACACAACACAATGAAAATGACATAGTGCGACAATATCAATACACAATACAAATACAAATCCATAGTGTGACAATATCAATACACAATACAAATAAAATCCATAGTGCGACAATATCAATGCACAACACAATGAAAATGACATAGATTGACAATATCAATACACAACACAATGAAAATGACATAGTGCGACAATATCAATACACAATACAAATACAAATCCATAGTGCGACAATATCAATACACAATACAAATACAATCCACAGTGCGACAATATCAATACACAATACAAATAAAATCCATAGTGCGACAATATCAATACACAACACAATGAAAATGACATAGTGCGACAATATCAATACACAATACAAATACAAATCCATAGTGTGACAATATCAATACACAATACAAATAAAATCCATAGTGCGACAATATCAATACACAACACAATGAAAATGACATAGTGTGACAATATCAATACACAATACAAATAAAATCCATAGTGCGACAATATCAATGCACAACACAATGAAAATGACATAGATCGACAATATCAATACACAACACAATGAAAATGACATAGTGCGACAATATCAATACACAATACAAATACAAATCCATAGTGCGACAATATCAATACACAATACAAATACAATCCACAGTGTGACAATATCAATACACAATACAAATACATATCCATAGTGCAACAATATCAATGCACAACACAATGAAAATGACATAGATCGACAATATCAATACACAACACAATGAAAATGACATAGTGCGACAATATCAATACACAATACAAATACAAATCCATAGTGCGACAATATCAATACACAACACAAATAAAAATCCATAGTGCGACAATATCAATGCACAACACAATGAAAATGACATAGTGCGACAATATCAATACACAATACAAATACAAATCCACAGTGCGACAATATCAATACACAACACAAATAAAAATCCATAGTGCGACAATATCAATGCACAACACAATGAAAATGACATAGTGCGAAAATATCAATACACAATACAAATACAAATCCATAGTGCAACAATATCAATACACAACACAAATAAAAATTCATAATGCGACAATATCAATGCACAACACAATGAAAATGACATAGTGCGACAATATCAATACACAATACAAATACAAATCCATAGTGTGACAATATCAATACACAATACAAATAAAATCCATAGTGCGACAATGTCAATACACAACACAATGAAAATGACATAGTGCGACAATATCAATACACAATACAAATACAAATCCATAGTGCGACAATATCAATACACAATACAAATACAAATCCATAGTGCGACAATATCAATGCACAACACAATGAAAATGACATAGATCGACAATATCAATACACAACACAATGAAAATGACATAGTGCGACAATATCAATACACAATACAAATACAATCCATAGTGCGACAATATCAATACACAATACAAATACAAATCCATAGTGCGACAATATCAATACACAATACAAATACAAATCCATAGTGCGACAATATCAATACACAATACAAATACAATCCATAGTGCGACAATATCAATACACAATACAAATACAAATCCATAGTGCGACAATATCAATACACAACACAAATACAATCCATAGTGCGACAATATCAATACACAATACAAATAAAAATCCATAGTGCAACAATATCAATACACAACACAAATAAAATCCATAGTGCGACAATATCAATACACAACACAAATAAAAATTCATAGTGCGACAATATCAATACACAACACAATGAAAATGACATAGTGCGACAATATCAATACACAATACAAATAAAAATCCATAGTGCGACAATATCAATACACAATACAAATACAAATCCATAGTGCGACAATATCAATACACAACACAATGAAAATGACATAGTGTGACAATATCAATACACAACACAAATAAAATCCATAGTGCGACAATATCAATACACAACACAATGAAAATGCCATAGTGCGACAATATCAATACACAATACAAATACAAATCCATAGTGCGACAATATCAATACACAACACAATGAAAATGACATAGTGCGACAATATCAATACACAACACAAATAAAATCCATAGTGTGACAATATCAATACACAACACAAATAAAATCCATAGTAAAACAACATCAATACACAACACAAATAAAAATCTATAGTGCGACAATATCAATACAAAACACAATGAAAATGCCATAGTGCGACAATATCAATACACAACACAAATAAAAATCCATAGTGCGACAATATCAATACACAACACAAATAAAATCCATTGTGCGACAATATCAATACACAACACAAATAAAAATCCATAGTGCGACAATATCAATACACAACACAAATAAAATCCATAGTGCGACAATATCAACACACAACACAATGAAAATGCCATAGTGCGACAATATCAATACACAACACAAATAAAATCCATAGTGCGACAATATCAATACACAACACAATGAAAATGCCATAGTGCGACAATATCAATACACAACACAAATAAAATCCATAGTGCGACAATATCAATACACAACACAATGAAAATGCCATAGTGCGACAATATCAATACACAACACAAATAAAATCCATAGTGCGACAATATCAATACACAACACAAATAAAAATCCATAGTGCGACAATATCAATACACAACACAATGAAAATGCCATAGTGCGACAATATCAATACACAACACAAATAAAATCCATAGTGCGACAATATCAATACACAACACAAATAAAATCCATAGTGCGACAATATCAATACACAACACAAATAAAATCCACAGTGCGACAATATCAATACACAACAAAATGAAAATGCCATAGCACAACAATATTAATACACAACACAAATAAAAATCCATAGTGCGACAATATCAATACACAACACAATGAAAATGACATAGTGCGACAATATCAATACACAACACAAATAAAAATTCATAGTGCGACAACATCAATACACAACACAAATAAAAATTCATAGTGCGACAATATCAATACACAACACAATGAAAAATTCATAGTGCGACAATATCAATGCACAACACAATGAAAATGCCATAGCGCAACAGTATCAATACACAACATAATGAAAATGCCATAGCGCAACAATATTAATACACAACACAAATTAAATTCCATAATGCGACAATATCAATACACAACACAAATAAAAAGTCATAGCGCAACAATATCAATACACAACACAAATAAAAAGTCATAGCGCGACAATATCAATACACAACACAATGAAAACGCCATAGTGCGACAATATAAACACACAACAAAATGAAAATGCCATAGTGCGACAATATCAACACACAACAAAATGAAAATGCCATAGCACAACAATATTAATACACAACACAAATAAAAATCCATAGTGCGACAATATCAATACACAACACAATGAAAATGACATAGTGTGACAATATCAATACACAACACAAATAAAAATTCATAGTGCGACAACATCAATACACAACACAAATAAAAATTAATAGTGCGACAATATCAATACACAACACAATGAAAAATTCATAGTGCGACAATATCAATGCACAACACAATGAAAATGCCATAGCGCAACAGTATCAATACACAACATAATGAAAATGCCATAGCGCAACAATATTAATACACAACACAAATTAAATTCCATAATGCGACAATATCAATACACAACACAAATAAAAAGTCATAGCGCAACAATATCAATACACAACACAAATAAAAAGTCATAGCGCAACAATATCAATACACAACACAATGAAAACGCCATAGTGCGACAATATCAATTCACAACACAAAGAAAATGCCATAGTGCGACAATATCAATACACAACACTATAAAAATCCATAGTGCGACAATATCAATGCACAACACAATGAAAATGCCATAGCGCGACAATATCAATACACAACACAATGAAAATGCCATAGCGCGACAATATTAATACACAACACAAATTAAATTCCATAATGCGACAATATCAATACACAACACAAATAAAAAGTCATAGTGCGACAATATCAATACACAACACAATGAAAACATAGTGCGACAATATCAATACACAAAACAAATAAAAAGTCATAGTGCAACAATATCAATACACAACACAATGAAAATGCCATAGTGACAATATCAATTCACAACACAATTAAAAGCATAGCGACAATATCATTACAACACAATGAAAGCCATAGTGCAACAATATTAATACAACACAATGAAAATGCCATAGCACAACAATATTAATACACAACACAATCGACAATATCAATACACAACACAGTGAAAATGACATAGCGACAATATCAATACACAACACAATGAAAATGCCATAGTGCGACAATATCAATACACAACACAATGAAAATGCCATAGTGCGACAATATCAATGCACAACACAATTAAAAAGCCATAGCGTGACAATATCATTACACAACACAATGAAAACGCCATAGTGCAACAATATTAATACACAACACAATGAAAATGCCATAGCACAACAATATTAATACACAACACAAATAAAAATCCATAGTGCGACAATATCAATACACAACACAGTGAAAACGTCACAGCGCAACAATATCAATACACAACACAATTAAAACACCATAGAGCAACAATATTAATACACAAAACATCAAAGTTAGGCCTTTTCTTTTCTGTTAATTGTGTTGTGTTGTGGATTAATTGAATTGTGTTGTGTCTTAATTTAATTGTGTTGAGCTTTAATTTGATTTGCAAATTTTCTTGTGATGTGCACCCCTGAGCCACCGTTTAAAACGGTCTTAAAAAGAGGACAATTCTTCCACCTTCAACTCTTTTTCGAAAGTCTGTTTTGTAGCAATGGCTAAAATATGATATCAACTCAACCGTTTGCTTCCAGCAGTTGCATGTATTTGTGAATGACGCTGGTCACCGCCTGTGCTCCGATGACTCTTCTGCACAGGACTTGTGTGACGTCATTGGTGCTGTGCCGGAGACGTCATGAGCGTCCTACTGCCCAACATGGCGGACTTTGATACCATTTATGAGTTAGAAGGAGAAGATGAGAGAATTGTGAGTGAAGAGCATCTCGTCAGACATTGCCCCGAGCCTGTGGTCATGCGTGGGGCTGGTCACATTACCGTGTAAGCTTATGAATGCAGCGGCACTGCTGTTTATTTCTATTTGCTCATGTAATTTGTGTGTAGCCTCCATGCTAAGCTCAGTGCATGTTTTTTTTGTCGCTAAGTTGTGCTATCAAAATACATGTAGGCCGAGCCTCTCCAGTGTGTATCCTGACAGTGATTTTTAAGCGGAAGAATCAGCCCTCCTTACTCGAAGCCTGGTTGGTTTTTAGCTCAGAGATTTATGGTTTTATTACTTGTCATGGATAAAGCTTGCATCGTAACCACACTCAAACACTTTAGGGTCTTTGCCTTAATATTAAAATGTGGGCCACTGTACTGGAAACATGCTGAAGTAAACTTGCGAGATTTCTTGGCAAAGTATCTTATAATATTGTAATATATGTATTACTGTACAGACTTCCGTGAACCTTAGGGCAGTGGTTTACAATTCCAGTCTTAGGGACCCACATCACTGCACATTTTTGATGTCTCCTTTATTAAAGTGAAAATTCTCTCATCATGTACTCACCCTCATGCCATCCCAGATGTGTAAGACTTTCTCTTGAGCAGTACACAAATTAAAATATTTAGAAGTAGGCTATATCTCAGCTCTCTAGGTCCATAGAATGCAAGTTGTAATGCGTATTGTAGCTCCAAAAAACACATAAAGGAAATGTATGCATATGGATTACTTTTATATTCATTTGTGATTTTTGGAGCTGCAGAGGTCTGGTCACCATTAATTTGCATTGTATGGACATGCAGACCTGAGATATTCTTCTAAAAATCTTAATTTGTGTTCTGCTTAAAAAGAAAGTCATACACATCTGGGATGGCATGAGGGTGAGTAAATGATGAGAGAATTTGTTTTTTTGGGTGAACTATCCCTTTAACACAGAGTTGGACTCATAGAGGCTGTGCTAATGAGTTGAATCAGGTGTGTTGGCAAAAGGGAAATATCCGAAGTGTGTATTGATTTGGGTTCTCAGAACTGAAATTGACAGTGTATACATTTCTCTTATTTGCCTAAATGTCTGACGTTATTTGAAAAGCAATCAGTGGTATAGCAATTTTGTAACAGGTTTATTATTTAACATGGTAAACAACAAAATATTCTTTACATTGAACAACAGTGCATCACATTGTACGGGATCATTAAAGGACAAATCCCAGCACCTTTTAAACAGCCTCTAGAATTAGTTTATTATTTTGCCTTCTAACTAAATTTCTTTAGTTACATTAACATCTAACTCAAACTTAACCCATTTTCTGTCACACCACAGAGAGCCATTAACACAATCATAACCTTTTTAAAAATATGTTTGCAGGTTTGGACTAAGCAGCAAATTTGACACAGTGTTCCCCTGTGTTCTCACAGGAAAGGTAATGATCTCTAACTCATATCTATTTTTAATCGTACTGATTGGTGTGAATACAATATCTTTGTGTTGATTTCCCTGTTGACCTTTATACCATAATTCACACAGTGATATGAGCTCTAATAAATAAAGAATCCCTTAATGTTTTGGAAGTCTCTTGAAAGGTTTCAATCTGAGAGTGCCCCTTGTGCGCCACAAAATCTGTCAATAAGTAAACCGTCCAGGGCTCCGGTAGGCAGGGACCCCAGTGTTGGGAGGACACAGTTCCAAGTGACAAAATAATGAAATAAAGACTGTGCCATCCACAAGAATGGGAAGCTTCCTGGGTCGGACACAGAAATACAAAAAGGCTGCAGGGGGAAGAGTAGGCCGAGGGTAGTGCGGGGCAATAAAATGAAGCTCCAGTATTGTGGCCCAGGGTGACATGTGATGGATGAGGTCAGGATTATTATGACTGAAAGCTGCAGATCAGGCCTGCTGGGCTTTATTCCGAGGTCTTTTGCTGTTTGCAAAGAGACCTTTGCATCCTGTCATAAAAGATTACGACCCTGGTTTTATGGCGTACATACCCAGAGAGGAATGAGCAGCCATTCATGTTGTTTAGACGGCACAGCCACAGGCCACGGGCTTATCTCAATCTTTTTGTCCTCCCTTTACCCTGAGAGTTTTAGAGCTTGGTTGGCAAGTAACAAGTGTACAATTGCAAGATATCAGCTGATCTGTGGAGAGCATAATAAAAAATAAAATAAAAAATGTTCAAACCATTCTCTGTGGAGTTGTTTTTATTTTTGTTTTACATTTTTATCCCTTTTTATCCCAATTTGTAATGCCCAATTCCCACTACTTAGTAAGACCTCATGGTGGTGCAGTTTTTCACCTCAATCCGGGTGGCGGAGGACAAGTCTCAGTTGCCTCCGCTTCTGAGACCGTCAATCCAAGCATCTTATCACGTGGCTCACTGTGCATGACACCGTGGATGACCCACAGCATACGGAGGCTCATGCAACTCTCCGCGATCCACGCATAACTCACCACGTGCCCCATCGAGAGTGAGAACCACTATTTGCGACCACAAGGAGGTTACCCCATGTGACTCTACCCTCTCTTGCAACCGGGCCAATCTGGTTGCTTAGGAGACCTGGCTGGAGTGACTCAGCACACCCTGGATTCAAACTCGTGGCTCCAGGGGTGGTAGTCAGTGTCAGTACTCACTGAGCTACCCAGGCCCCCTCTGTGGAGTTCTTTATATTTCCTTATACTTTGCTTTGTAAATATGTACAAGTCTTTTTATTTGGTATTACCTATTATTTTATTTTTACATGCACAAAGAATGACTTCGAATAAATATTTAAAGAAGGTGGTTCTCTGTTGACAGATTTTCCGAACATGTTTGCAACCCTGCATTGCTTTTCCTGTCTGGTCTAGGTTGCACCAGAGGAGTTCAAGACGAGTGTCAATCGTGTTAATGCGTGTTTAAAGAAGAACTTACCAGTTAATATGAAATGGTTGCTCTGTGGCTGCCTGTGCTGTTGCTGTACTGTGGGCTGCAGTCTGTGGCCTGTCATATGCCTAAACAAGAGGGTGAGTTCTTCCTCAAGTATGAACAGTCCTTTCCCCATTAAACACTGTTAATTACTTACTGCCCCATTTGAACAAGCAAGTTATAATACATGTTGTAACAAACTGCGTCCACTTATTAACAGTGTGTAAAAATTATATATACCAGAAGTCATGGCTTGAGTTAAATGCTGTGGAAAGGTGGTGGTTTACAGCTGGAGATTGCAAGTTATTGGCCATGACATGCAGCTTACAAGCTGGTTAACTAAAGGCTTCAGTCCATAAATGCCTCTGAAGTCTACATGCCCTGAGAGTTTTATTGGCATTTGTTAACCATGTGTTTGAAGAGTTTGACAGGGTGATTAACACGAAAACCCAGTGTGTGTTCATGTTTTTGTTTATTTGCACAAACTTGTCACTGTTTGTGTATTTTTTAGGCACGAAGATCCATTCAGAAATTGTTAGAATGGGAAAACAACAGATTATATCACAAGGTGAGGATTTCGGAAGTTTGAAGATTGATAATCGTAGCTGAAGCTTTCTTCAATTTAGTTGCCACATGTTAAAAAGATTTTAGTTCTTAGTGTGTGGTGGATAACAATCATTAAAATGGCTGGTAACATTTGACCCTGTCAAATGCTTGTTGGCCTCGTCTGATTCATTGATATAGTGCAGAGGCTGACCAGACTGGAAAGGTCAGCAGTAAAATGGCACGTTCATTTTGTTGTGTCTCAAAGCTTTGATTGACAGTCAGTAGTGGTGCAGACACATTAAAGAAACTACCTCTAAGCTTTGACCACTGCTTGACCTTTGGTAACCCTTGTGTGTAAATTGTGTCCAAGTATCTGAAGTGCTTCCATCTAGTTTGAAGATCTACCGCACGGCTTTGTCTAACAAATGTCTTCCTGTCTATCCTTCAGCTAGGGCTACACTGGAAACTTAGCAGGAGAAAATGCGAGAGCAACAACATGATGGAATATGTGAGCTGTTTTTGGTTCATGATGCGAGATAATGCTTATTGAGCAATTTAAAGGAATTAATATAATTTGGCACAGGAAAGACATTTTGAGTGTGTTAACATTGTCCTTTTCCTATATCTGCAGGTTATTCTTATAGAATTCTTACCAAAATATCCAATATTCAGACCTGACTAAAAGGAATTCTGCTGGATGGCCCTTCATTCCTCTCCTTAGTGCCTTGTAAATATGTTGGATTGAGGGTCTTGAATGGGTTTCAACAAGACCCCTTTTCCCAGTTCCTTGTACAGTAGAATTCACAACACTGTCACTTTGCTTTAGAGCAGATTTTGCACATTTCCTGATGTAGTAGAAACGCTCCTGTGTTGCACTCAAACATTTGTTAAATATAACATGATTGATGGGAAGAGAGCAGACTATGAAACTGTTTAAAAGTGCATTAACCCCAAAGAGCCATCAGTCCTCCCCACCTACGACATTATGGTATCGTTGATAAGAACAAGGCACCTTATGGTGTGAATTTCCCTTATGTTAAAGGACAACCTTTTTTGTTTTAAATAAGAAGTGTATGTTCTGAAGCCAGAAGTGTTTAATTTAATTGAGTTTTGTGACTCCTTAAAACTAGTGCAGCAAATTAAATAAATGGGATGAACTAGCTTAGATTTTCTGGCACTTTTGCGATTGTCTACTACACAGGGAAATCAACAAACTGACTTGTAAATATTCTGGACAAGATGTACAGTTTGCCAGGTTTACATTATGTAATTTAGCTGATTAGTTGTTTTTCGCCAAGATATTATTGTAGCATAGTTTGTTTATACACTGTCACTGTAATTTTACAGTTTGTATGGACCTGTTTACCCAGTAAGCCATAAATGTACATACAAGATGCCACTTGAGCTAGGGCTGAAAATTGCACTCAACCACATGAGGACAACGGAATTTCAGTTATTGTCCTAGAGGGTTTTTGATATTGTACAACAATGTCATTAGTGGTTTAGAAACAATCTGATATTGCCAATCAAGCAAAATTTGTTACAAAGAACAATGTGTCATCCATTTAAAACACAGTTTTGTTTAAAAGCATAATTTGTACCCTGTATTTTTATTCTTCATGTTTTGGTACAGCTTCATCTTGGGGTGTCTTTTTAAAGTCTATTAATTGATGCTGTATACTGTTGTTTTGCTCATCACATGTTTTGTATCTTGTACATCTTTGCTCCATATACTATTGACAGACTGCATTAGTTGAGTGCCTCTGTAGATGGGTCTTGCCAAGGAGCTGTGCTTAAGAGGAATGATGCTTTGTTTAGCAATCTAATGAAGAGAAAATAATCTACTCTCATTACTGGTTCTGTTGAAGTACCTGTAAATGTTTGTCCCTTCCTAATCCAATGGAAAGCCTAAATAAATAGTAGATTTTGATGTTTTTGAACAACTTTGTGCTTTTTGAAAATATGACCATTCACTTCTCACTGCAGTTACTACTCATGGAAATACTATGAGGATACTATGATAAGTTTAAAATTATAAGGTGAACTGAAGTCAATTTAACAGAAAAATGTATGCTTCAAGACATTATTTTTTTGTTGTTGCAAATATTTGTGTTGCTATTTTTAGAAATATTTAATTTCTCTTAATTCTGAACCAAATTTAGCTTGTATTAAAAGCAGAATTAGCGGTTTCTTTAAATTCTACATTTAGCGAACCACATTACTAATTTTGCCTAGTTTTCCAGACATTCAAGCTTCTCTAGATTTTTTTATGTAATTTTTCACTCACTATGTAACTTTTCTGTAACAGTAATCTTCACTGACAGCCTCATATTAGACACAATTGAAAACTTAAAAACACATCTACAATTAGTCTTTCTTGTTAAAAAGTAAAAAGACATCGCAGCTTACTGCCTATAGTACAGGAAAAAAAGGCTGTCATAAGAGAGTAACTGATGTAACATTGTTTTTCCTGTATTTAAGTTCCTTTGGATAACAGCATAACATTTTAAAGATGTAATGTATTAAAGAGATAGTTCACCAAAAAAGCTAAATTCTTTCATAATTTACTCACCCTCATTCCATCCCAGATTTTTATGAATTTCTTTCTTCAACAGAACACAAATGATGATAATTAAGAAATTAAGATATTTAAAGAAATTTCAGCTATCTAGGTCCTCACGATGCAAATGAATGGTAATTAGACCTTTGCAACTCCAAATTTCAAATAAAGGAAACAGAAGTAATCCATAAGACTCCAGTGGTTTAATCCATGTCTTCAGAAGCTATATGATAAATGTGGGAAGAAAATAATTAAGTCCTTTTGTTTTACTCTAAATCGCCACTTTCACATTTGACAGTCACATGTAGTGCCTGTTTAGTTTCTCTTTCACATTTGAAAGTAAAAGTAGAGATAAAGAATAAAAAGGGATTTCAATATTGAACTGTTTCTCACCCACACCTATCATATCACTTCTGAAGATATGGATTTAAATACTGGAGCCCCTATAAAAGGAGTGAATTGTTTTTTTTAACTCAGCATGAGTGATTCAAATTCACAACTGCACTTAAGTCAGACTGTCCTCTTTCTAGTTGTCAATTTTTAGCTGCAAATTTAAAGTGCATGAATGAATTCACATGTCCTCTAGGGGGCAGGCTAAGACACAATGAAGAGAGTTGACACTTAGTTTATGTACAAGTGTGAAGTAGAATTTTCAAATTTGACTGCAAACAACAGATTTTAGAATGTCCTTGTCAATGGAATTTACACATATCATTTTTTACATTAGTATTACTTGTTACATTTGTTTTTAAATATATGATCAGAAATAAATATCCAGTTAACATTGTGTGTTGTTTTTTGCCACAGCTGGGTGCTCAATGATTTGAATTTTGCACAACTAATCTTACGATTATCGGAGTTTGACATAAGCGACACATTAACATTTCACTCCAAATCCAACTGTTTATCCCTCACACATTATATAGAAGATTGTATTATTTTCTTCCACAGTTGGCAACCTATGGTTACACATTGGTTTACCTTGTCAGCAGGGTTTAAAACTATATAATCCTCGGTTCATAGTTCAAGGCTTAAATTCAACCTGCAGAGGGCTGATTTACATCCTCCACAGATCCCGTGTGACAGCACGTGGCTCACTTGCCCGTAAAGCTGCTCAGATAGAGTGATACTCAAGAGGGCAAAGCTGCTGTTATTGCCTGGGAATCCCGCAGGAACTACAATGAATGATTTGCAGGAGCAGTGAAATATGGGTATGTAGCATCAGCTCTTAAATAACAGAAACAGCATCACACTGTTAAAGCAAAACCGTATATAATCCACACAGGTTTAAAACGGTGTCACATACTGTACTGAAACTTGCAGATCAGGTTTTGACGCCACTGGATTACATTATATTTGGATGAATTATGCAATTTATGTGGAGCATAAATACTGTAGATGTTTGGTAGTACACAGGAGATGAGAAAATGAAATACAATAAACACAATTAAATAGAGAATAAAAGGTATGGTTCAATTAGATAAGTAAACAGAACAAAAAGTCACTGCCTCAACAATTAAATGATAGCAAAATCTTTTATTATGTAAATTTAGCATTGCTATGCTACTCCAAGAATAGAACATCGTTGGAATTCACTGAAGGACATTAAAAAGAGGTCAAACTCTCAGAGGGGGGAAAAAAATCAAAAGCATTTATAAAGGCATTCAAATAAAGTCTACACTTGATAAAAGGACAATGCTAAGGTATGTCAACTTTTGGTGAACAGGCAATTAAGGCAAGTGTGGATCAGTATGCATGTAAATATTTATAAGCAAGGCACCAGAGATACATTCTTCATAATATTTCTAACAAGCCAAGCTGTGGTTTCAAAAAACAGTCCATACTAATACCCAAATTGTAATTGCAGTGTCACACTAGTGTCACTATGCTCAGAACACATAACAATGTAAAAAAAAAAAGGGTTATTGGAGCTAGCCATCCACAACAATTTGATAAGGTCCAATTCCATATAATGTCAAAATAATGAATCTGTATAAATGAATTTGTATAACCTCACTACTGAAAATTCTCTCATATACACACCCTCATGCCATCCCAGATGTGTATGACTTTCTTTCTTCTGCAGAACACAAATTAAGATTTTTAGAACAATATTTCAGCTTTGTAGGTCCTCACAATGCAAGTGAAATGAGACTAGAACTCAGAAAGTCCAGTGGTTAAATCCATATATTCTGAAGAGATATGATAGATGTGGGTGAGAAACAGATAAATATAATAACGTTTTTTTTTTTTTTTTTTTTTTACACTTTTACTTTAACATTCTGGTGTGGAAGTGATTTTCACTTTCACATTCAGCCACCTACAGGTTGGGGCTGGTCAAAGGTGGAGATTTACAGGTGAAACTCGAAAAATTAGAATATCGTGCAAAAGTTCATTAATTTCAGTAATTCAACTTAAAAGGTGAAACTAATATATTATATAGACTCATTACAAGCAAAGTAAGATATTTCAAGCCTTTATTTGATATAATTTTGATGATTATGGCTTACAGCTTATGAAAACCCCAAATTCAGAATCTCAGAAAATTAGAATATTACATGAAATCAATAAAAAATGATTTTAAATACAGAAATGTCGGCCCTCTGAAAAGTATAATCATGCATATGTACTCAGTACTTGGTTTGGGCCCCTTTTGCATTAATTACTGCCTCAATGCGGCGTGGCATGGATGCTATCAGCCTGTGGCACTGCTGAGGTGTTATGGAAGACCAAGATGCTTCAATAGCGGCCTTCAGCTCTTCTGCATTGTTTGGTCTCATGTCTCTCATCTTTCTCTTGGCAATGTCCCATAGATTCTCTATGGGGTTCAGGTCAGGCGAGTTTGCTGGCCAATCAAGCACAGTAATACCATGGTCATTGAACCAGGTTTTGGTACTTTTGGCAGTGTGGGCAGGTGCCAAGTCCTGCTGGAAAATGAAGTCAGCACCTCCATAAAGCTTGTCTGCTGAAGGAAGCATGAAGTGCTCTAAAATGTCCCGGTAGGCGGCTGCGTTGACTCTGGACTTAATAAAGCACAGTGGACCAACACCAGCCGATGACATGGCTCCCCAAACCAACACAGACTGTGGAAACTTCACACTGGACTTCAAGCATCTTGGATTGTGTGCCTCTCCATTCTTCCTCCAGACTCTGGGATCTTGGTTTCCAAATGAGATGCAAAATTTGCTCTCATCAGAAAAGAGGACTTTGGACCACTGAGCAACAGACCAGTTCTTTTTTCTTTAGCCCAGGTAAGACGTTTGACATTTGAAGCCCATGTCCAGGACCCGTCTGTGTGTGGTGGCTCTTGATGCAGTAACTCCAGCCTCAGTCCACTCCTTGTGAAGCTCCCCACACATTTGAATGGCCTTTTCCTGACAATCCTCTCCAGGCTACGGTCATCCCTGCTGCTTTTGCACCTTTTTCTTCCACACTTTTCCCTTCCACTTAACTTTCTATTAATGTGCTTTGATACAGCACTTTGAGAACATCCAACTTCTTTGCAATTACCTTTTGAGGCTTTCCCTCCTTGTGGAGGGTGTCAATGATGGTTTTCTGCACAACTGTCAGGTCAGCAGTCTTCCCCATGATTGTGAATTCAACTGAACCAGACTGAGAGACCATTTAAAGGCTCAGGAACCCTTTGCAGGTGTTTAGCTGATTAAAGTGTGACACTTTGAGCCTACAATACTGAACCTTTTCACAATATTCTAATTTTCTGAGATTCTGAATTTGGGGTTTTCATAAGCTGTAAGCCATAATCATCAAAATTATATCAAATAAAGGCTTGAAATATCTTACTTTGCTTGTAATAAGTCTATATAATATATTAGTTTCACCTTTTAAGTTGAATTACTGAAATTATTGAACTTTTGCACGATATTCTAATTTTTCGAGTTTCACCTGTATAGTAAAAAAAAGGACTTCAATATTAGTCTGTTTCTCACACCTATAATATCACTTCAGAAGATATAGATTTAACCACTGGATTACTTTAATGCTGCCTTTATGTCCTTTTTGAAGCTTCTGAGTTCTGGTCACCATTCACTTGCATTGTGGGTACCAACAGAGCTGAAATATTCTTCTAAAAAGTCTTAATTTGTGTTCTGAAGAATGAAAGTAATACACATCTGGGATTGTATGAGGGTCAATAAACGATGAGAGAATTTTCATTTTTGGGTTAACTAACCCTTTAAAGTCAATCATAAACCTTCAAGTTATATATGGAAATAATGTCTTAACTAATTTTCATACTAAAATAGACTCAGGCAGGAGGCATATTTAAAAGTTAAAATATCCCAATTTAAAACTTCTCAAGCAAGAACTTACTCTTTCTCTTGTTAAATCAATTATGTCCAGTGTCCTTAAATGTGGTTCAAACATCATTAATACAGCTCAACAAAAGAGCATTACACCGGCAAAACACTAAAATGTCTACAGTGGATTAAACAGTACGTTTTTAACAGTGGGTCAATAATTGTTTGTCATATTCCCTGTTTTGCCCTGTTCTTACCTGCGACCCGTTCTAAAGGGAGGACAAAACAACACTTAATATCCAATTATTTCCTCTATCATGGACTTGTATATCAACTCAAAATGTATCTTGTGATAGAACAAGTAATAGGGCTACAAGTTCAGGCCAGATCTTTAAACCAGGCTGCCAGGCCAGGACACCACAGTCAACGTGACTTTGTTCTTCTGCAACTTTAACATTGGGATCAAAGAGGAGTTATTCATGCCAACTGTAGTGACTCCATTCACAGCCACAATCTCATCTCCGCACCTGCAGGACAGCATAAGAGAGTCTCAAATCATTTTATAGAGGCAGACTGTGAAAATCCTGGAGCTTACTCACTGCACTCCGTTACAAAAGAATACATCTTACATTATAACTTTATTTCATGTTTCAATGATGACAAATAAAATGCAATAGTCGACTTGCAGTGCATCCGGAAAGTATTCACAGCGCTTCACTTTTTCCACATTTTGTTATGTTACAGCCTTATTCCAAAATTGATTAAGTTCATTATTTTCCTAAAAATTCTACAAACAATACCCCATAATGACAACGTGACAGAAGTTTGTTTGAAATCTTTGCAAATGTATTAAAAATAAAAAACAAAAATCACATGTACATAAGTATTCACAGCCTTGCATGACACTCAAAATTGAGCTCAGGTGCATCCTGTTTCCACTGATCATCCTTGAGATGTTTCTACCACTTGATTGGAGTCCACCTGTGCTAAATTTAGTTGATTGGACATGATTTGGAAAGGCACAAACCTGTCTATATAAGGTCCCACAGTTAACAGTGCATATCAGAGCACAAACCAAGCCATGAAGTCCAAGGAATTGTCTGTAGACCTCAGAGACAGGATCGTATTGAGGCACAGATCTGGGGAAGGGTACAAAAAAAATGTCTGCAGCATTGAAGGTCCCAATGAGCAGTGGCCTCCATCATCTGTAAATAGAAGTTTGGAACCACCGGGACTCTTCCTAGAGCAGGCCGCTCGGCCAAACTGAGAGATCGAGGGTGAAGGGCTTTAGTCAGTGTGGTGACCAAGAACCCGATGGTCACTCTGACACAGCTCCACTGTTTCTCTGTGGAGAGAGAAGAACCTTCCAGAAGAACAACCATCTCTACAGCACTCCACCAATCAGGCCTGTATCGTAGAGTGACCAGAAGGAAGCCACTCCTCAGTAAAAGGCACATGACAGCCAGCCTGGAGTTTTCCAAAAGGCACCTGAAGGACTCTCAGACCATGAGAAACTAAATTCTCTGGTCTGATGAAACCTTTGGCCTGAATGGCAAGCGTCATGTCTGGAGAAATCCAGGCACCACTCATCACCTGGCCAATACATCCCTACAGTGAAGCATGGTGGTGGCAGCATCATGCTGTAGGGAAGTTTTTCAGCAGCAGGAACTGGGAGACTAGTCAGGATCGAGGGAAAGATGGATGCAGCAATGTACAGAGACATCCTTGATGAAAACCTGCTCCAGAATGCTCTGGACCTCAGACTGGGGCGAAGGTTCATCTTCCAACAGGACAACGACCATAAGCACACAGCCAAGATAACAAAGGACTGGCTACGGGACAACTCTGTGAATGTCCTTGAGTGGCCCAGACTTGAACCCGATTTAACATCTCTGAAGAGATCTGATAATGACTGTGCTCCCCATTCCAACCTGATGGAGCTTGAGAGGTCCTGCAAAGAAGAATAGGAGAAACTGCCCAAAAATAGGTGTGCCAAGCTTGTAGCATCATACAAAAAAATACTTGAGGCTGTAATTGGTGCCAAAGGTGCTTCAACAAAGTATTGGAGCAAAGGCTGTGAATACTTTTTTTATTTTTTATTTTATTATATAATTTTGCAAATATTTCAAACAAACTTCTTTCACGATGCCATTATGGGGTATTGTTTGTAGTATTTTGAGGAAAATAATGAATTTAATCCATTTTGGAATAAGGCTGTAACAACAAAATGTGGAAAAAGTGGAGCGCTATGAATACTTTCCAGTTGCACTATATGTGCCAAAGAAATCCAGTTTAATACTTTTCAAATGGAACATTTCAGGTTTGTTGTCGATGAAGGGGCACTTGAGCCTTACTAATCGGGCTGTGGGGGATCCTCAGACAAACAAGATTGAGAAACATGGCTCTTAGAGATTAATCAATAGCAATGTGACTTTTTAAGGTGACATGAGACTCACTTGAGGTGTCCATCAAAGTGGGCTGGGGTTCCAGGCACTATGGTCTTAATGAAGAAGGGCTGCTGGCCACGACTCTCCTCATAACCCCCAACGATACTGAATCCCCAGCTCTCACTGTTGGTCTTCATCAGCATAATATCTCGACACCAGTGCATATAGCTTGTGATTAAAAAGAGCTTGTTAAATTATGAATTTGCATATATTGTCATTTGAAAGAATTGCCTTTTAAACAATCAACTATATTTACAATATGGTCAAAGGTTTTGCAAAGTAATGTTTTGTTTATTTTGCAAATGCTGAGATGTGATCATCTTGGGCATCTAACGGCATTGATGCAACGTCACACAAAAACGTTTTCAGAAACCAAATTCAGTCATGTATCATGCTTTTTTTTTCCCTTTTCTTTTTTATAAAATGTACTACCCATTTATTTATGTTTAAACTTGTGTAATTGGGTGAGTGTGCCTTTAATAATCTACAAAAACATACTGTATATAAAAGGGAACAAATTCAGCTTGTCCTTTGCCCATTACTGCAAACCAACCTGGGTAGGCCCAGCCAATGTGTCCAGAGAGGAACCCAGTTAGCATCATCCTCTTTTGGGCCCTCCGGTGTGTCCATGTTTTCTCTACTGCTAGATTCTCCATTCTGTTCCTCCTTGTCAGCAAAGGTTTGGATGACTCTTAGTGTTACGGTGTTCTGAGCAGCTTGTGCCTTTAGCACAGTCACTGCCTCATTATAGGTCAGCTGGGTCAGGTCAATACCATTTATGCTCAGCAGTACATCACCTGGGCAACAGCAGCCATGACAGCACAGTGTTGAACAAACATTTGAGACATATGTTGCATCTCAATCAGCTCTTCAGTTTAGTAGTCAGGGCACTGATAAGGAAGTCACCCATTTGTAAGGCTGTCTCAATCGCAAAATTGTACCAGTGCACTTAAAGGTTCGCTCCATGACAATTCCAAGAATGCACTGTAAAAAGTCCTTACAGGAAATGTTGACAGGTCATTGAAGTATTTCAAGTCGTTTGAAGACAAGTGTAAAACTATGAAGTCAAAGCCTTATTTTCTCTTTAAAAGAGATGTTGTTTGTAACGATTTCCATCCATAGTGACCATAAAAAAGGTAAAAAATATTTTAAACTGTAGAAGCTGAAAAATACACTTTCATATTTCTTTGTCATTTATCTTTCATAAAAATGCTGTATGCTTGAATATCTACAACAAATATGCACGACAGTGTGTTTTATACTGCAATGTTGTTGATTAATTCCAGCTGTGTTTTAATGCACAAGCTTGTGTGCTGGTAATGAAGTCATAAGTGCCCCAATGCTCAGTGGATGAACACCCTTGCCAGTGTCTGAATTTGTGTTCACAATATACTGATTCACGACATAGGGAGCTGATTGAGAGAAATGACTGAAATTGATGACTGCAGTGAATAAAGTCAAGAGTGACTATGCACATAAGTAAAAAGACAAATCTCAGACCTGTTTTGATGGTGCCGTCTCTGTGCAGACAGCCCACCGGCTGTACACTAGTGATGTAGACGGGCAAATGGCTGCGGCAGTCTCTCCCGCCAGCAATGGCGATACCCAGTGAGTGTCGAGGTTCTTTCTTCAGAATCACCATCTTCTCCTTACTGGAGAACCCACCTGGAGGGTCCTGAATGCATACACGCACACACACACACACACGCATGCATACGCGCACACACACGCACACACACACACCTGTTAACATAGATGGAATCTGACTTTTCGCACTTTTCAGAACAATCTGTGGAATGGATTTAAACATCGTAAAATATGTTAATGCAGAGCTGATAGTACTAAACTCTTAGCTGGAAGAATTATAAAATTAAGCAAAATATTTATTTTAAAATGGACTCATAAGTTTACTCTTTCACTTTGGCATTGTCAACAATTTAGAATATTCTGCTTTGCATTGTGCCCAAGAATTGCTCTTACCCGTGGTAACACACAACCTCTCATGGCTTATTGCTCTAATAAACACACAAGGGTGGGAGATGTGTAGAACTTGGTGAAAGATGGGCTTTACAATTCACACACAGATTCCATGTGGGCCTGATCATGTCCAATACCAACAATTTTCAATACTTTACTGATTACTAGCAAACTAATTCCTCTAAAAGTTCAGATATTTCCTGTTCAAATATTTTGGGGGATGTGTGAAAAGTGAAAGCTCAAGTCTCCTGCGGTGATAACATTTGTAAAAACAAACATCCCATATCCTGCTGTGAAACCGAGAGATGCGTTAACGTGCACAGCTCTGACACGCTACCATCGTAACTCATAGATTGTGCAAAAGTCCACTCCTTCAACTATCTGGAGTCTTGCTGGAGTCTCCAGACCTCCAGAGGGGGAGGGCTCTTCCTACCCAGCAGGATGGCCCTTCGTCCCAGCATGAATTAAGGCTTCATCTCCACAGGTGAAAGCTAACGGTCACCAGCTTTGATCCCCGGCTACAAACAATCACAGTGTCTGCAGAAGCTCAGAGAGCAGCACCCAGAACCTTTTGATCAGAGACGAGAGAGGGGGGCATTTACTTTCATCTCCCACTACCCAGCCTGCATGTGCTGCCTCTGTCTTCAGCTGGTGAAGAAGTGTTACAAAAGCAGGGTGTGACTGGTCTCTGGGTGAAAAGTTATCGCGCTCAAGTACACAGGCTTTCGCTGCAGAAGCACAGTATAGGAAACATGCAAACAAGCTATAGAAATTAGTTTAACTGTAACTACAGAAAACTTTTGGTTTTCTTCTTGACATACACAAATAAGTGTGTAATATAACCAAGCACTTTATTAGGAACACTATGGTCCTAATAAAGTGCCCAACATGGTCTTCTTCTGTTGTAACCCATTTGCCTCAAGGTTTGACATGTTGTGCATTCTGAGATGCTATTCTGCTCACTACAATTGTACAGAATACAGGGATTATCTGAGTTACCGTATACTTTCTGTGCGCTCGAACCAGTCTGGCCATACTCCGTTGACCTCTCTCATCAACAAGGCATTTCCATCCGCAGAACTGTCACTCACTGGTTGTTTTTTGTTTTTGGCACCATTCTGAGTAAGTTCTAGAGACTGTTGTGCATGAAAATCACAGGAGATCAGCAGTTACACAAATACTCAAACCAGCCCATCTGACACCAACAATCATGCCACGGTTGAAATCACTGAGACCACATTTTTTCCCCATTCAGATGAATGATGTGAACATTAGCTGAAGCTCCTGAACCATATCTGCTTCATGTTATGCACTGCACTGCTGCCACACAACTGGCTGATTAGATAATCACATTAATAAGTAGGTGCACAGTTGTTCCTAATAAAGTGCTGGGTGAGTGTATATGCCCTATAGCTCAGCTTGTCAGAGCATTTGCCCTAACCACTAAGACACAGTTATGACTATTCTTTCATTTAAACTTGTCGCCATAAAATATTCAGCTTGTGAAGCACATTTCTTTACTTTCATGTATGTGGAGTGTCGCTTGAAGTACTGTGGTTCAGGGGCCTTCCTGGCCCCTCTGCTTTGTCCCTCGCCCCCTTCCTCGGAGAGATCAGGAAGCCTCATTACTACGAAGTTCACCCGCATTTCACTTCCCTGCCATATACATAACAGAAAACAAATCACTTAAATTTACAGTAAAACCTGTCACTGCAAATTCAATAATCAGCTAATGTTTGAGATTAAAATTGACCGATTTCTTATTAATGGTTGATTTCAAGGTTGTGCAGTTCTTCTTTCACTACGTTTACGTGCACACTTATCGAGCTACAGCAGGTTTTCACATAGTCAAGCAAAATCATAGTCTTCATCAGTCTATTTAAGTATACATGACACAATGCATAAACAAATATTTGAAGGATGTAGGCTGAATAAGAGTTTAATACACGTTATGAATCACCTTTGTATTTCTGAGTATGTTCACCATGCCGAGGCTAATTGCAATCAGATTAACAAGTATACATGCTGGATGAAGCAGAGCTACAGCAGATTAATCTAGGACTATTATTCTATTTTAGCAAAAATTGGACTGGTATGATTTCAGTTGGTCTAAAGAGATATGACATTTATTTTATAACATTCTAGAGTCCAACCGAAATCAAACTTGAGGCTGCTCGCCACTCTCTTCCTACCTGAATGATCTGAGCTGCACTCTCTGGGGTGCCATGTCTCAAGTTCAGACCATTGATGGCCAGCACTTTGTCATTGTTCCGCAGTTTGCCATCTTTGGCAGCCAGGCCTCTAGGCAGCAGGTCCAGGATGAAGACTCCTGGCTCCTCAGACTTTCGGATAAGTTTGATGCCCAGTGGCTCAGAGCGATCATGCTTCACCAAGGTGACCTGAATGACAGTGCCATGGTTTTGGTTGGAATTGGACGGCTGTAGTGGGGGAGAGGCTGAGGGTTGCGCAAGGTGTTCCGGTTTGGGCTTAAAGCCCTTTTCCTGCATAACGGTTAGCCTGAGATGGGAACATGACACCTGAAGCACAGCGATGGCACGACTGTGGGGGATGGATGCCAAACTAACATCATTCACCTGCAAATAGAGAAGACCTCACTGTTAGTTTAAATACACCTAACATATACAAAGATCTTGATAGCAGGATCTTAGTTGAAGAGTTAAGGTTATACCATTACTATTATTGCTATATAGGGGCTAAAATTACAGTAATACCACAGCTATCTTCAAATGTGACTGAGAACCTTTTACGTCAATGTTTAATTTAGATTCAATCCAGTACTTGGCAGGTAGCTCATTCTTTCTAGCAGCGACAGAAGGCTTGGAATAGCCCTTTGTGATAATCAATGCAGTATTGAAACAGGGGGGGTAAGTGAGATCCCATTTCAAGTAATAAGACATCTAAGCCATCCACAGATCTCTTTTCAGGCAACATCTCCCATGAAAAGAGCTCTGCTTGGGATACAGACGTTCATAGGGCTGCTGGTTGGCCTTATTCACATATTCCCATATATGATCTCAAAGAAGACAAGATGAGCTAGAGGTATTCATTCAAACCCATGGTGGAATTTGAATGTGAAGCCAGTTGTGCTGGTTTGCTTTATGAAAGCATTGCATTCCAGGGCGGCCAGGGGCAGGAATCTTAAGAGCATTGGATTGTGGAAACAATTATGTAAATTTGACTAAACTGAAGTCATAAAGACAGTGACTCTATTTGATAACAAAAGTAAGCAAAGCATTGTGTGTTTGGTCATTTTAATCATGTCACCAATATCTACTAGTATACTATTACAGTTAAATGTCCATTATGTTGACTAAGAGCTAAGGCCAAGTGATAACATTAAATCACAAATACACCCATAGTGTAAATTTATTTTAAACTTAATATTATGGACATGCTTTATCCATTTAATAAATATTTGAACAAATAGTAGCCTTTTTATTATAGCCTGAAATAGAGGAGATAGAAAGAGCCAAAATAACTCTGTAGTATACATGATCAAACACAATTTTGAATACATTATGCTGCTTTTATACAGTGTTGACCTTGTAATTGAGAAGTGTCACTGTGTAACTAAATATCTAATGTCTAATCCTCAAAAATAAGAGATCTGCATGCCATGAAAGCTGAATTCCCACATTAACAGAAACCTATTCAAGCTAAAATTCAACATTAGAATCACAGGATGACCCATTTTACATCTTAGATCCATACTGAAACTAAACAAGTAAGCTGTGAATCAGCTAAATATGATTAATTAGAGCTTGTGATAAGTGGTTTGACAGGATGTCTGCTGAAGGTAGTTAATTAGCAAATAGTCACATATTTACAGTACAAGGTTAATCATGTGCCAGTTAGTGGAAATTTCCCAACATTTAATAAAAAGAGCACGGGATGGTAACCTTTATTCAAGGACCTGACTAGAATGTAAACATAATGACGCTGGTATGTGTAGTGTACATTCACAACATAAGGTTTGGATTGGCAAGATTCTAATATGTTTAACACGTTCAATCCAGAACAATTATCAAAATAGACAAAAATTGCATGCTGATCTGAAGTATGTTTCACCTCTAGAATGTGATCTCCCGGGCCCAGCTTGCCATCCCGACCAGCCAGTGAATCACGCACAATCTCCTGTATGACGATGTTTCCCAAAGGTGTGTCCTTCCCCCCCACTATACACAACCCCAATTCCTTCTCTGGCTCCTCCCGAAACAGCTCCACCACAGTTGCCTCTGCAATGAGACTGGACCTCAGAGGGGTGTCTGGGAAACCACCACAAACTCTATTTATACCTCACACATGCTGAGATTTTAATTGTCAAGAATTATAAAATATAGCAGTAGCTGATTTATGGTTGCCTTGGAACTAATCATTTATCTTAGGAAGCACATAATGTATGATGTCATATTCACTTGAGATAATGAGACAGTTGCTAGGTAACTTTGCAATGATTAATAATCCATACCGCAGGTCCAGGGTCCTCCTGAGGAGGTTTACTGCTTTAAGCAGATGTGACAGAGTGAATCTCTATGAGCATAAATGTTCTCAGAAAGTGACATGTTGATGATGGTTGGTTCAAATACCATATTCGCATGAATATTAATAACATATTGGCACTCCTAATCCACCTTTCCAGAAGAAAAAGGCCACAAAAAAGATTCCCTCTGTTTTGGTTTACCCAAAAGTAAACACAGCTGTCTGTGCTAGTCTTCTCACCTTTCTTTGCGAGCTACCAAAAATCAACATGTTAAAACCATAACTAAAAAAAAACAAAAAAAAAACACCAAGGACATGCTTTATTCTATTGTGAAGCTAATCCTTTTTAAACAATGTATATTGTACAGTACATAGATAAAAGTGTTATTACTATGCTCACGTGCAATGTTTTCTCACAACTTCCATATTTAAATACATTCCTCAAATGTTCCCCCAGAATCAAAGAAAAGTCTGCTAATTTACTCTGGACCCAGTTATTACACAGATATTACACAGCCCAAAGCCGGTCGCACACTGGGTGAGAAGCGCTACAACACAACATACAGGAATCACACACAGATTGCATCGGTGTGGTGAATGGAGGTGGCAGATTCATAAAAAGGTTTTTAACTGCCAACACCAATGTATCTTCTAGCCTAAAGTAAATCATGCACTTCACATGGTAATAATTTGGGTCAACTTAATGTAATTTAATGGAAAATTAAGTGAGTGGCGCTCAGTAATGAGGCAGAATTTTTAGAAGACTAAGGAGTCTTTGCTGGACTTGCATACCTTCATAAAAAACAACGGTTTTGAATTTGAAGGTTCTTTATCATTCACCAGATGCATCTGTGAGGCAACCCCCTAAAAGGGATAGTGCCATCCCAGAGGTGTATGATTTTGGGTGCCAAAATATTGATACTCCAAAAAGCATAAAATCATAAAATGATTCCATACTACTACAAGTGTTTTAATCCATATCTTCATAGGTGATATAAGTGTGTGTGAGAAATAGATCTATAATTAAGTCCTTTTTTGCTAGAAATTCTTCTCCCTGCCAGTAGGGGGGAGCATGTAGAATGTGAAAGTAAAAGTGAATATTAACGGAGCAAGGAGCGAGAATTCAAAGTAAAATATTACTTAAATACTGACCTGTTTCTTACTCACACCTATCATATCGCCTCAGAAGACATTGATTTAACTACTAGAGTCTTATGGATTACTTTAATGCTGATTTACACCAGTCAGCCACAACATTAAAACCATCTGCCTAATATTGTGTAGGTCCCTCTCGTGCTGCCAAAACATCACTGGATGTTTTTTGTTTTTGGCAGAATGGGGAAAAAAATCTGGTTTGGACCATGGCATGATTGTTGGTGCCAGACGGGCTGGTTTGAATATTTCTGTAACAGCTGATCTCCTGCGATTTTCACGCACAACAGTCTCTAGAATTTACACAGAATGGTGCCAAAAACAGAAAACATCCAGTGAGTGGCAGTTCTGCAGATGGAAATGCCTTGTTGATGAGAGAGGTCAACAGAGAATGGCCAGTCTGGTTCGAACTGACAAAGTCTACAGTAATTCAGATAACCGCTCAGTGCAATTGTGGTGAGAAGAATAGCTATTCGGAGATGGGGTTGGCACTGTTTTGGTGGCATGAGGGGGACCTACACAATAATAGGCAGGTGGTTTTACTGTTGCAGCTGTTTGGTATGTGTGATTTTTGGAGCTTCAAAATTCGGACACCCATTCGCTTGCATTGTATGGACCAAAAGAAATTCTTCTAAAAATCTTCATTTGAATTCAGCAGATGAAAGAAAGTCGTACAATTCTGGGATGACATAAGGGTGAGTAAATAATGAGAGTATTTTATGAATGACTTTAACACAACAACACTTTTTGATCAATGGTCAAAATATATGAATCAGGTCACTCTTATTAGATTTGAATGTGCTATAGCTTAGGGGAACAGGAAAAACAGAAAGTGATACAATACCATCTTCACCCTCTTCAAAGGCAGGGTTGACCAGGCCAGTTTCGCTGGTTTGAGCTGTGCGTGTGATTGATGGGGTGGATTTGGTATCTGTCAAGTCTCCATCTGATTTGCTTCCCTTTAACTCATTCCGGTATGGTCTTTTCTTTCTCTCTGCCTCCTCCCTGAGCCGTTTGAAAGCAGGACATCTAGGTAAGAGATAAAGAGTTTGAGCAGGAAGGAGAGAGATCAAGAGCAGAAGGAAGAGAGAGCTGGAATTGGAGCATGGTGAGAGAACTGCAGCTTCATTAATCTTAGTAGTTTGCTGTTAATTAACCTACAAGACATTAATTACCAGACTGCAGCAGTAGAAACTAAAATATCCTAAATACACAGACTAATGCCGTCATATTCAAGAGTCAACAGAAAACAGCAGCAAAAAAAACAAAAACACAAATCAATGTTTAATTGTTTCCATGCTAAGATTTGGAGCTACATAGCATTTAGCTATTAAATGTACATGAACAAGCTCAGGATTGGGAATTGTCAGTACAGAAAGAAGAGGAGTTCCGCAGATGAGGAGACTCTTCAACTGCATTGCAGGGAATGAGATGGAACAGGTGAGCTTTGAGCCGAATCAGGTCTAACCTGCGTTTCTGCGGGAAATGTAACCAAGGAATTTTTTCAATCGAGTAATCGTGACAGCCTTACTGAATACTGCCTAAATCCTGTAACCAAATAGCAAAATAATTATCGCACTTCTACTGCACACATTCAAAGGTGATCATTCATGTGATCCCTAATTAACTCTTATGTACTGTAAAAGAGAGTCACCCAGTTCTTTTAGGAGTCAAACCCTCTACTCATCATACAGTCCATTCACGTCTATTCTTTATCTAGCTCACCTCCTTCAAATCTCTCTGCTCACATGAAACCTGCATTAGTGGGATTCCATAAATTTTTGAGCACCTCTCTTAATGGCTACAATAATACAATGTGTCCTTTTTTTATTTGGAGTGCTCTGAAATCTATGGACACAAGTGCAAATTGTTTTGATTATGCAGCAGAGATAACATGCAGACTATGTACACATTTCTCTTGCTATATTCAAGGACTAGACTCAGGTTTATGTCTTGCACACTGATCTGATATACAGTTATCAACTGGCTCTACATATCAGAAGACATTTTATTTCTACATGCTGATTTCTGCAAAGGCATGACTCCTTTTCTTTGTCTACAATCTATCAACTCCATGCCCCGGTGATATGTAAATAGTTGTTTAGAGTTCTACTTCAAAACACTTTGTGATATGGCATGCACTAACCTGTGGTGCAAATGGGGCTGCAATTCACAGCGCTGCATATTCTGCTGGCACTCGCTGCGGAAAGGGCACAGCACGAAAAGTTTGTCCAGTAGGTTGCGCACCAGCAGGCTGGAGGATCGGCACAGCTGCAGCTGAAGTCGCTTGCGGTCTACTGGGCAGAAGTTCTGATCATGCAGGAAATTGCTGAGGCACTGGTAGCAGTATGTGTGGCCGCACGGCGTGTCCATGGGCTGCAACAGTGGCTGCAGGCAGATGTGGCACACCAGCTCATCATCAACCTCATCCTGGTAGTCATATAAGTGACTGACCTGACCTTCATGGCACTGTCCACATTCCTTGCACACCCGTGCCCATGTTACGCCACACTCCGGTGGAGACGCATTGGGCTCTGTCATGGCCTCACACTGTGTAAAGCGGGATGTCTGCAGGGCTGGAGAGGAGCGCTTATGCCTCTTTCTCAGCCTCCAAAAGCTATGTAAGGCTCATGAGATGTGAAGATTGAAACAATCAAAAAATTTTAATCCAGAGCGAGAACGAACAGCGAGCTGCTTCATCTGGGTCTGAGGTTTCTGTTCGAAAAGAGAACAAAGAAAAACGAAAGCTCACGTCAGGCATTCTATTTTGGCTCATGCCAGTTGGACAGGAAATGACATGGATCCACTTAACAGCAACAATATGGGGAGAGGGCTGCAGCTGTATCCTTTACATGAGTTTTCTCCTCAACAGGAGTCTGAGTTTGACTAACAATCAAGGTTCATGTCATTAAACAGGTTAAGCTCCATGAAATGGCAGGCGATCAACATTCAAAACTCACCTAATGGGAGAAACAAAGGAGCTACACTAAGAAAGAGTGAGAACTCAAAATGAATAGTACAGAAATTATAGCCTATAGCCGAAACTATAATCCTTCATGCCCATTCAGCAGTGGGGAACTTACCCCTGTGAGGAACATAATCTCTGCTAATTCCATCTACAATGGAACTTTGTGCAGCATAACCCTAAATTCCACACAGTCGGATACACACACTCTTATTAATGCCACAAAAAGAAAAGATATCTCACCTAGAATGCCATAATTCTACGATGATATTACTACACTAAAACGTTCCCATTCAATGAACCACTGCACAACCAATTAATGACTCAAGGTGATGAAAAAATAAAGAACATTGTTCTGAATCAGATGTTCAACGGCAAATTTGTTGGAAACATAATCAACATGGAACTTTATAGTCCCGGCACTTCAATGGATGAGAAAAAACTAAAAAAACAGACATTGTCTGCCACATATGTGAGATAGTAATTCTCAATCATTATTCCAACCTACCTCTAATGGCAGCACAGTCAGACTTCCAGCAGCCACTGCATTTAAACAAGAAACTCAAGCCCAACAGCTGTGCTGGCAGCCTGCAGCCTTACTGAAACCAAACCCCGTCATCTCAACTAGGGACAGAGTTTATTTGTGTGGAGCGAGTGTGCGTATGCAAGGACATCCAGTTTAAGGAGAGCAGAGTGGAGAGAAACGTACAGAGTCCGGCTGTGTCAAACCAGGAGGAGGGGTTGATAGAAAGTGTGTGTGTGTGTGTTTGTGATGGAGGAAGAAGGGGAGTGTAGACTGCTGATGTGGTACAAGAGAAGGCAAAGCATCCTAAGACCCAACCGCAACCTCCGACCAATTACACAGCAAGCTCTGTGTGTATGTGTGTGCGTGCTGTCCGAGGTCAAGCAGGACATTATTTTTATCTGCTCTACTTCAATATTCTTCTGATAACTGTACAGACATATTCCTATGAGCTCAATCATTCACCCAAAACCAGTGATTCAAAACCTGCAACTTATAAACCTAACCACATTAATTTGCATAAAGTATCACATCATAGATTTGCTCTGCACTTTTAACTGCATTTTAAAGCTGAATAAATACATTTTCTGGGAGACTGTTCTCTGATTAACAGTATGCACAGTAGAAAAATATATGCATAATTCAAGAAATGCTCTGCATTAAATAAAAAACAAAAGCTTTATAACAACAGCAAATGCTTTAAATGGAAGTCTGAAGGGGAAATTTACAATGATTGCCCCATGGGCTTTTATTTTTTGTGGTAAACAACACGTTACAAATGCTGTCAATAGAGATTAAAGGAGTATTAAAGGTTCAAAACAAGTTAGACTCAATCAGCATTTGTGGCATAATGCGGAGTACCAAAATGTTTTTATGCTTCACCCCTCCTTTTTTTTTTTTTTTTTTGAGAAAAGTTTACAGAGAGGCACTTACAATTGAAGTGAATGGGGCCAATATTTGGAGGGTCAAAGTCAGAAATCTGAAGCTTATGATTTTGTATGATTACAGGGTTTACAGCGTTACGCAGTCATGGATTTTTTTTTTTTTTTACATTTTAAAATGTAATATAACTTAACACAGAAAAGGTTAATAAGTGATTCTATCACACAGAAATCGTGTTAACACACATATTATTTATGTATTTTGGCTATACAGTGAGTACTTTACCATTTACAGACTGGCCCCATTCACATCAATTGTAAGTGCTTCACTGTAGAAATGGAGGGACATGTCAAAATAAATTTTTGTGGTAATCAATATTATGCCACAATGCTGTCGATTGAGCTTAACGTATCTTGATCCCAGAATACTGTAAATAATCAAAGTCCCTTTCAATGCAAGTTAATCCACTTGACTGGCATCTCTAGAATGCTCCCTGGTAGCTATTTCTATGAAAACAAGCAGCATTAAAACTCCTATCTACTTGAATGGGGAAAGACTAAATCTCCAAACCATTTTTCAAGATCATGAACAAATAACATATTTCAAGTCAAGTAAAATCTGACCACAATGGTGTCATAATCACATTTAGCTCAGAACATGCTAAAAAATGCTATATTAAAGGCTGGTTCAGCTATTGTGCATTTTCGAGATGACTGACAGGTGATGTCTGTATCGAAAAGGTGATTGGCTCTTTTACCTGTAAGGCAGGACTTTCTTTTCTACATCCGTTGGGCATTCCAATTTCTCTTCTTCATTTTAAAAACAGTGGTCCATCTCTGCTAAACTGTCTTTAAACCAGAATATTCTTTTATGAGCATGCATGATAAACCCTAGACCTTGTGGCACAGATTTACTAATCATTTCCACACTAGTCAACTGAGACAGTGGTTAAGATAGATTGACAAACCCCACAGGCTCAAGGGAGTACCACACACACAAAAGGGGAGCTATCTGTCAACCCTCATCTCATGTAATGACAAAGAGTATGTTTCTGAACTTCTCAAGGTTGCACTATAAAACCCCAAGTTTGTCCCCAACAAATCCATTTATATTCACACACCTCCCTGAGTACACAAAATCTGACTTACCTGATTGTGTATTACACAGTCTCTGAATGTGGACAGTTTCATAGTCTATATATTTACAGATGTTTCAGGCAACTGGACAATATTATCAGGCTGTTAATGTCATAAATCAACACTTTTCCTGTCCATTTCTTACAGAACAAATGGTAAATAAAAAAAAAAAATGAGGACACCCAGTTTGTAATCCTCTCACCTACCCAAATCAACCAGGGGCCATGAATCATTACCTCAGCCACACCCTTCCAGAATTAATACATAGGCAATCCACAGCCCCAAAAGCATGACTTTGTCAGTAAAGAATGCTCATATACTGGTGTTCAACATGAGTGTTTCTTCACTGCTCTTCAAGTCAATGAGAAAAAGGCTGATAAACGAATCTCTAATCGACAATTTTAATATAATGTTAATATAGAAACAATTGTTTTCAAACTCCAACATAGCATGCAACAAAGTACATTTAAAATATAATAATTTTGTCAAACACAATACCATTACCAATACCTTGGAATGATTTGTGGATTTGGTGTTTGCCATAAACGCAAAACAATAACCAAACAAAGAACAGATTGTGACACAAGAAAAACACGCATCACATCCACATGTTTTTAACGCCAAGCCTGCTTATGTGGCTATTTCTCCATTATGTTTTTATACCCAGTTCAGTTGTGGGTTCTAAAACGGGACTACACTGTTAAAAAAAAGTCTGTAAATTAAAAAAAAAAAGTTAATCGATTAACAAGTATTAACTGTAAAATATACAGTAAAAACTGTAATATATTTTAACATAATACAGTAGTTTTTACAATAAAATGTATTAGATGTAAAAAAAAAAATGTAAGAAAAAGTATGATTTTCCTGTATAATTTATGGTAAAATTACATTGTTTAACAAGAAAGTTAATGTAATTTTTTGTTAAAATTACAGTAAAAAAAAAAAACAACAATCAGGCATTCCCACAATTCCCTGCATGACCCATCATATTTCATTATATTTTATGGAAATAGTTATGTTTTTCTCATTATGAATATCAGTTACATACATTGGTGTGTTTTCAGTTTTATATTTTATGAGTTAATTAATGTTTATTGCATTATTTTAATTTCACATGTGTTGCCCTGATGGTGTTTAGTATTTGTGTGTGACACTGAGCACTGTCCTTACATGTTTATTGGTCATTGCTCCTGGACGAGCCACTATTGGTGAACTTCATGTCATTATGTGCTCTTCTGTCATTTTTAACGGTGATTAACAATACCTTATAAAGTAAAAAGCAGACTTTTACAGTTTCAGAAGGTTAATATCAAGTTTATGACTTATTTTACATTTACATTTATGTATTTGGCAGATGCTTTTATCCAAAGCAACTTACAGATCACTTATTACGGGGAAAATCCCCTTGGAGCAATCTGGAGTTAAGTGCCTTTCTCAAGGACACAATGGTGGTGGCCGTGGGGATCGAACCAGCGACCTTCGGATTAACAGTTATGTGCTTTAGCCCACTACTTCACCACCACAAATTTAACAGATTATTTTTTCTACAGTGCCTGTAAAATGTACAGGTTATTCTGTTTACATTTTTACAAAATTTGTACTGTATTTGTTACAAAATTATTCAGTTTTTTTTTTTTTTTTTTTTTTTACAGTGTATGGCTTCTCAGGAAAGAGGTACATTTACTATTTTATCTTTTTTTAGAATCAACTCATGATATTAAAGGGATAGTTCACCGAAAATGTAACTCGCCCACATACCATCCCAGATGTGTATGATCTATTTCTCACCCATACATATCAAAGCGCTTCTGAAGACATGTGTAACAAGTTTCCATTGAGGAAGGGACGGAAACAGCAACAGGGTTCAGGTAAGGTTGTTTTTAATTCTCCCACACTAATTCACACACTAATATACGACAATAGCTTCTTGGCCTTTGTGTCGGGCTCTCCCTTGGGCTCTGTTGCTGCTGCTTTTTATGCCGCTCTCCTCAAGCTACTGCAATTAGAGACAGGTGTTAGAAATAATTTAGCTCAGGTGTGAGCGCCCTTACCGCTTTTCTCTCCCGGACGGGCGCTTGACCACGCCCCCGCTGCCACATACCCCCACCGCCCGACTCAGGCCGGGGCGTCATCCGGCCTGCCTACCACTCCCCCATTTCTGGAGAGGAAGTCAGCGGCAGCCATCTGCACCCCGGTCTGTGGACCACCTTGAACTTAAAAGGCTGGAGGGCCAGATACCAACGGGTGATCCGGGCGCTAGTATCTTTCATGCGGTGGAGCCACTGCAGTGGGGCGTGATCCGAGCAGAGGGTGAAGGCCCGCCCCAGCAGGTAGTATCGGAGGGTGAGGACCGCCCACTTGATGGCCAGACACTCCTTCTCTACGGTGCTGTACTTAGTCTCCCTCAAGGAGAGCTTCCGGCTAATGTACAGCACCGGCGCCTCTCCCTCCACCACCTGCGAGAGTACGGCCCCCAGCCCTCTGTCTGAAGCGTCCGGCCTGCAAAACAAAAGGGAGAGAGAAGTCAGGTGCATGCAAAAGCGGCCCCCCACAAAGTGCAGCTTTAATCTGTGTAAACGCCTGTTGGCACTGCTCCGACCATTGGACCGGATCTGGAGCCCCCTTTTTAGTGAGGTCTGTCAGCGGGCTGGTGACATCTGAATAATTAGGCACAAATCTTCTGTAATAGCCAGCCAGCCCCAGGAACTACCTCACCCCCTTTTTGGTCTTGGGTCTAGGGCAAGTCGCAATCGCCGCGGTCTTGTCAATTTGGGGACGCACCTGGCCATGACCCAAGTGGAACCCCAGATACCGTACCTCCACACGCCCAATCACAAGCACTTTTTCGGGTTTGCCGTGAGCCCCGCCCGCCGCAGCGATCTCAGGACGGCCCTCAGATGTTGCATGTGCCGCTGCCAATCATTGCTATAAATGATGATATCGTCTAGATAGGCAGCAGCGTAAGCAGTGTGCGGTCTGAGGATCCTATCCATGAGGCGCTGAAACGTGGCTGGTGCCCCGAACAAACCGAAAGGAAGCGTCACGAATTGGTGTAATCCGAACGGCGTGGTGAAGGCCGTTTTTTCACAGGAAATTGGTGTCAAGGGGTTCTGCCAATAACCCTTCGTTAGATCCAAGGTCAAATAAAATCGAGCCGTACCTAACCGATCGAGCAGTTCATCAACACGGGGCATTGGGTACGCATCAAATTTAGACACCGCGTTGACTTTCCTATAATCCACACAGAAACGTACAGACCCATCGCTCTTGGGAACAAGGACGACCGGGCTGGACCAATCACTGTGGGATTCTTCTATTACTCCCATCTCAAGCATCGCGTCCAATTCTTCTCGAACTACTTTCTTTTTATGTTCGGCAAGCGATAGAGGCGGCAACGTACCACCACGCCCGGCTCGGTCTCGATATGGTGATGTATGATGTTTGTGCGGCCCGGTAGAGGAGAAAACATGTCTGCAAACTCCTTTTGTAATTCGGAAACCTCTGCGAAGTTGGCGCAGTGAGAGGTGGTCTCCACAAGGAACCGGGTGTTGAGATTGCGGGCTTTGTTTACCTCCGGTCTGAGTTCCGCCCTCTCCGAACTACCGTTGCCAACGTCACAGAGGCCGCCTCTTCTCTCCACAATTTCAGGAGGTTGAGGTGATATATTTGACGCGCCCCTCTATCGGTACGTTTAACCTCATAATCGAGATCCCCTACTGGTCGTGGTGACCTCAAAGGGTCCTTGCCACTTGGCGAGTAATTTCGAGCTTCGATGTTGGGAGTAATACAAGCACTTTATCTCCGGTGCGAATTCCGTAGCTGAGCACCCCTGTCATACAGCCGGCGTTGGCGTTCTTGAGCCTGGAGCAAATTCTCCTGTGTTAATTTCCCCAGTGCGTGGAGTTTTGCTCTAAGATCAAGAACGTATTGAATTTCATTTTTACTATTAGAAGGTCCCTCCTCCCAAGCTTCGCGGATGACGTCGAGGACCCCGCGTGGGCGTCGCCCGTACAGCAGCTCGAACGGTGAGAACCCCGTGGAGGCTTGTGGGACCTCCCGTACTGCGAATAACAGGGGGTCGAGCCACCTATCCCAATTCCTAGCGTCTTCGTGTACGCTAACTTACGAATCATATTTTTTAGTGTTTTATTAAATCGCTCCACTAGGCCATCAGTCTGCGGATGGTAAACGCTAGTGCGAATCGACTTAATGCCCAATAGTTCGTAAAGCTCGCGAAGTGTACGTGACATACGTTGTGCCCTGATCGGTGAGGATTTCTTTCGGAATCCCCACCCAGGAGATTATTTTGAAGAGTGCCCCTGCAACACTACGTGCGGAGATGTTGCTCAAGGGCACTGCTTCCGGATATCGCGTTGCGTAATCCACTAGGACTAACACAAAGCGATGTCCGCGTGCTGTCCGTTCTAATGGCCCGACGAGGTCCATTCCAATTCTTTCGAAGGGGACCTCGATCAATGGAAGGGGGCGCAAAGGCGCTTTTGGGGTGGCCGGTGGGTTTACCAACTGACATTCACGGCACGCCGCACACCACCTGCGGACGTCACCACCAATGCCCGGCCAATAGAAATGGGCTATTAGACGGAGAGGTGTCTTTCTTTCCCCGAGGTGACCGGCCATAGGATTATAGTGAGCCGCCTGGAAAACCATTTCCCGGCGGCTCCGTGGAATCAATAATTGTGTCACTTCCTCCTTTGTTTGAGCGTCCTGCGTCACTCTGTACAACCGATCTTTAATAAGCGAAAAATATGGGTATGCAATGGCGACGCCCGGCCGGAGCTGTTGACCATCAATTACTCTCACTTGGCCAAGAGCATGTTTAAGGGTTTTGTCCCGCGACTGCTCTAGAGGGAAGTCCTCCTCAGGGAATTCCCTGAGAGGAGGGGCGGCCACCTCGCCCCTTCCCTCGTCATTCCGAGCAGCCGAGGACGGCCCCGGCTCCGCCTCCCCTGCCAAAGCATCGCACACCGCACACCTCTTTATGCAGGACCCATCCGCAAAAATACCCTCTAAAATATCTTTGAAATTCGGCCAATCAGTACCCAAGATTAGCGGATGGGTGAGGCGGGAACTAACCGCTGCCTCCACACTATGGTTTTTTTCCCCTGAATTTAATCGCCAAAGTCACCATGGGATACTTGTGAACATCCCCATGCACACACCTCACCCTCACCAGTTTAGCTCCCAAAGCCCTGGGTTGAACCAAGCGTTGGTGGATGGTGGTCTGGTTACAGCCGGTATCCAACAATGCTTGGTATGTACCCCCCTGGATCCTTACCGGAATACGGTACGCTCCAGCCCGATCGGGGGCAGCCTGCGGGAGTCTCCGCACCTCCAGCAGACCGGCCCAGGCGCCACGGCCGCACCCATGCTGGCGGGCGCCCCCACCTGAGGAGGAGAGCGGCTGAAGGACGGGGAAGGGGTAGGCGGGTTCTCCCACGGCCGGGAAGTTGGTCTCGTGAATCCTCCGCGCCTGCGGGGGGCAGGAACGGACCCTGGGGAGAGAGCAGAGCGAGAGGGCAGAGGGGAGGGGAGAAAAACAGGGGAAGACACAAGGGAAGGGGAGAGAGAGAGGGCTCATCCGCCCTTGGAATCGCCTCCATGTGGTCCTCTGCGAGTCGTACGGCTTCCTCCAGCGACGCCGGGCGGTGGCACTGGACCCACTCCGCCGTTTTCCGGGGCAAGCGCTGGACAAACTGCTCCAGTACCACTTGATCGACGAGCTCCTCGACGTCGCGGTCCCCCGCAAGCGGCCACCTCCAACAGGCATCACGGAGCCGCTGGGCAAACGCAAACGGGCGGTCGGATTTATCCAGTTTCATGGCCCAGAAGAGCTGGCGACTTTCTTCCGGGGTCCGACCAACCCGTTGCAGGATGGCTCTCCTCAAGTCGGTATAAGCCAGGAGGCTTGTTGCCGGAAGTTGTTGTGCCGCGAGTTGTGCTTCCCCGGACAAGAGAGGGACGAGGCGGGCTGCCCACTGGTCGCGTGGCCAACCCCAAATTTCCGCCGTGCGTTCAAAGAGGTCCAGGAACGCCTCTGGATCATCTGCCGGCCCCATCTTCTGTAGCGCGGGTGGGGGCAGTGTGGCGCGGGTGTTCGGGGTCGCGGCTGCGTCTGGAGCAGCCTCCTGGCTGAGGAGGCTCCGGATGGCAAGCCGGTCCTCTGCTTGAGCCCGCATGATCTCAAAGAACCGACGATCCTGGCCCTGTCGGAGCTCAAGCAGAGACTGTTGGTGGGCCTGATGGAGCGTAGCGAGGGACTGGAGGACTTCCACCAGCTGGGAGGACTCTATGGGGCGACTCTGTTCCATAGCTTTGGACCACTGTTCCTGCAAATTCCCGGGTTTCGGCACCAGTGTAACAATTTTCCAGTGAGGAAGGGACGGAAACAGCAACAGGGTTCAGGTAAGGTTGTTTTTAATTCTCCCGCACTAATTCACACACTAATATACAACAATAGCTTCTTGGCCTTTGTGTCGGGCTCTCCCTTGGGCTCTGTTGCTGCTGCTTTTTATGCCGCTCTCCTCAAGCTACTGCAATTAGAGACAGGTGGTAGAAATAATTTAGCTCAGGTGTGAGCGCCCTTACCGCTTTTCTCTCCCGGACGGGCGCTTGACCACGCCCCCGCTGCCACAACATGGATTCAACCACTGGTGTCCTATGGATTATTTAAATGCTGCCTTAATGTGCTTTTGGAGCATTACCATTTTGGTAATTCACTTGCATTCTGAAGACCTACAGAGCTGAAATATTCTTTCAAAAATCTCTGTTTGTGTTCAGCAGAAGAAAGTATGTCATATACATCTGGGATGGCATGAGTGGGAGTAAATTATGAGAGAATTTTCATTTTTGGTTTAACAATCCCTTTAAGAACATTCTTTAAAATATAGAAATCATTTTCTACTTGACTTCCACACATTATCCAAACTATAATTATATACATAACTTTTCTAACCTTCTGAAATGTGTCTACGTGGTATAAAATTACCTTAACACGTTCCAGGTTGATGTGACACAAGAAAGAAGCCATAAATCATTCATCCATCCATCCGCTGACAGAAGCTGCTGGTAACCGGGACAACCGAATGTCCTTGAATGTACATTTTTAGTAAAGGAGCGATAGAAATAAAGCATTTGGGTTTCTATGTAAATCTACACGGTTGCTTGTATTTTAGAAACATACTTTACCCCAGCCACATGGGGGAAAAGCCTCCATTTTCTCCGCGGTGATACGACAACACTGTAATCTTCGCATTGCTGTCCTTTTACATAACTCTATTTATACGCATTTAGGGATCATGAAATAATAAAAGTAGTACACTGCTGAAGTTAAAGCACACAAAGTGTGTTTTAGTGCAAGCTGTTATGCAAGAAAAGACAGAATCTCGTCTTACCTGTGCGGATTTTCCGGAAGTAGCCTAGTAATAAATCAATGGTCGAAATAAAATCACAAACAGTCCTGGCTTCATCTAAAGGCAAAAACATTATTATCTCGTCGTATCAATTAAGTATTGGCAAATAGATATTATAACAGCTATTCTAGCCCAGTTAGCGGCACGTAGTATACAACGCTCTCACAGGAAGTTTGCGCAGGTAGAATCGAAGAAGAATCACCTTTGGACTCAGCGCGTGGCGTGTAGGTAGGTGTGTATGTGAGTAACGCGGGAAAATAGGATGCTTAACTACTCTGTGAAACATACAAACTCAATATGATGTTTTTTATTAAATGTTTATGTTCTTTATACAATGCACATAAAGTGAAGTTAGCAGTATAATGTGGTGTAATTGTTAGACACTATCAATAGAGCCAGAATCATAAAATAACAACAACAATAATAATGTAAAAATCTGTTTATAAAAAAAACTTTTGTCAATGAGGTAAGACAATTTTCAAAGAAAAAACATGTTTATATTTCTTTTCCCATTGGCAGATTTTTTTTACGCTTAAAGTTGACTACATTTGGTCAGATTTATCTGAATACAAGACTTAATTAGGCCTATTTAGAATTTATTGGAAAACAAGACAAAAATACAAAAATAAATTTTGCAGGATATACATACATTATATATATATATATATATATATATATATATATATATATATATATATATATATATATATATATAATATATATATATATATATTTTATTTATATATATATATATATATATATATATATAAATAAAATTAGTGCTGCACGACAGGGGCGGGTCTACGGGGTTCATTTTACGGCCAATCAGTTTATAGACACTACTGAAGTTCGTGATTCAAAGAAGTTTTTTTTTTTTTTTTAAAGCTTAATAAAGTCATCTTTATTGCCAAAAAAAAAATGATACAAATAACAAGTGACTTATCAAAATATACATAACAATTTTCTCAAATAACTACTGTCTACAATTGCCGTAAATTGTTTCGACATACTTTTTTTTTTATTTTATTATCCTTCAACAACACAAACAAACAAGGTACATCAACAAATCTCTGAATATAACCTCAATTGTTCAGCCATAGGTTGAGCATAGCTAGTACAAAGAACAGAAAACACACTATGAACAAACCAATAATTAAATAGAAAAAAAAACAAAAATAAATAAAATGAAAAAATAAATAAAAAGGGACTTTTTAAATTAATTTAAACGTATCCAAAAGAGAAATCAGTTTAAGGGTTTTCTGATTTTTAACAAATTTGAAAGATTTGCACAAGAGTTTAACCTCATTCATCCAGTGATTCAAGTTGGGTTTAGATTTAAACCATCTGCATTTATGCATGAAAAACTTTCCAAAACATAACAAGAAATTATAAAAAAATCACAATCTTTGTTTTCCAGACAAACACCAAACCTAATTAACTTCCATGTGAGAGGTGGGAGTTCAACCCTCCTAGACCTTAACCAATTCTGCACCTCACTCCAAAAGGGTTGCACCAGATCACAATCAAAGAAGACATGCTCTAGATTTTCAATATTTGTTTCACAAAATACACAATTATTCACATCAAAATTAGATTTCAATCTTAAAAATTCTCTAGTAGGATAAATCTCATTTAAAATTTTGAAATTCACCTCTTTAGCTTTAGGAGGGAGAGGAAAAGACAAATAATTTTTCCTAATTTTTTATATTTCAACCTTATCAAAATCTTTAAGCATGTATTCCAGTCTAATTGGGTTTGGGTAATAAGCCTGTAAAAAAAAAAAATTCTAATGACTCTATTTGTAAATTTTTTATCACAAAAATCATAACCTTCTAAGGAGAGCTGTCTCTGTTATGGATAAGATGAAGGCAGACATGGAGTGAGGATCTATTTGCAGGTTTTATTGAAAAAACGTGAAAACAGACAAAACAGGAACAAAGGAAATACCCGCAATGGGGAAATAAAACAAAAACACAGAAAACATAGAAAGGTTGTACAGGCAGGAGAAACATAGACCAAGCACAGAAACAGGCATCCACAAACATCAACAATCGACAGGGGAATGGAGAAACAGCAGGGTTTAAATACACAGGAGACATGATGACAAACGACGATCAGGTGAGCACAATGACACAGGGCGGGCAGTGATGAGGGCCGGGAATCATGGGAAGTGTAGTTTTTACAAACTGAATAGGAGTTTGAGACAAAGACTAGTGAAACACAGGGCAGACAACAAGGGAATCGTGACAGTCTCAGTACTGGGGAGATTTTGGAGTACAACATGTCTTCTTTAACCATTAATCTTAACGGAATTGGTATAGCTCTAATCATTCTATTAAAAATATTAACGGTACACTGTACTTGGAATTTCTCACAAAACACTCTATACAGTAACAAATTTCCATTATCATCCAAGAAATGGGCAATAGCCCAAATTCCTTTAGATATCCATTCCTCAAGATATACAGATTTTCTGCCAAATTTTATATATCTACTATTCAAAACTGGAGTGTTGTGAGGAGTGAAGTTATGTTTGAACAATAGTTTCCAATAGAGCAGCACTTGCTGATGGAAGGCTGAAAGTTTATCTGGTAACGAGGTGCACTCAAAGTCACAACATAACAGAAAGTGTATTCCCCCCAGTTTGTTAAAGACAGCATTGGGAGTGAAATAAACCAAAAGGAGTGGCTATTTTGAATGAAGGATTTTAACCATTTCAATTTCAAAACACCATTCATAATGTCAAAATCGATAGCATTCACCCCACCGTTTTCATATTTTTTAATCATGTCCTCCTTTTTAATGTACTGACACTTATTTCTCCAAATAAATTTAAAATTCACCTTATTTATTAATTTAATCATTTGTGTCGATATGGGCAAGGAGAAGGCTGGATAGATGAGTCTGGACAAACTATCCATTTTAGATAAAAGAACCCTTCCAAAAATGGTAAGATCCCTCTGCAGCCATCTATTCAATATGGACTTACATTTATCTATGTTATTCAACACATTGTTATTCTCCATAACATCTTTATCTTTAGAAATAATAATCCCCAAATATTTAACTTCCCTTTTAATTTGTATATTAGATAATGACTGCAAAGGAAACTCATGCAGTGTTAACATTACACATTTGTTTAGCTTTAAATGTAGCCCTGAAGCTTTAGAAAACTGGTTAATAGAATGTAAAGCTAATGGAATTTGATATTCATTCTTTAGAAACAATGTTGTATCGTCAGCAAACTGGCTTATAAGTATATGTCTATCCAACACTGAAAGACCTTCAATACCATTATTTTTAATCAATATAGATAATAACTCTGCAACCATTATAAATAATAATGTTGAGCTTGCCAGTCACCACCGAAACAGAAGAATCCAGCTGTTTTAGTTGAGGTCTGCCTTCTTTCTTTTTCGACTGTTTTCCTCTCTTTCTGCTACTGTTTTTATTGTTTCTAAACTAAAGACTATTCTTTAATATATTAGCAGAGCACAATGTAATGGTTCCATATTTTATTTTTAAACTTTGGTGTTTTCATTTGAACTGTTACAGTGCTAAAACTTTAACTCTGTGTTACTCAGCTTTTTTGTAAATTAATCTTACAGAAATGTTGAAACACTGATGTTTTGGCCAAACCATTTTAATTATTACAGTGGGGGGATTTTTTTTTTAATTATTATTATTTGAAAGAGATTGTGAATAAAACTACTGTATATTGTAATGGCCAAACTAATTAAAAGAAAATAGTTGACATCGTTTCTGATTCTGGGTTTTTAAAATTGCTCATCATTGCTTTTATTTTATAAACTTGTTAGTTTTATGAAAACACTAAAAATAATAAACACTGGCTCTCAAATTTAACTTAATGGATATATACAGGGATGACAAAAAACTCAATCAAAAATGTGCTTTATTACTACATTTGTTTACAAGTAACTTTATTCAAGTTAAAAAAAATAATAAAATCAATACGATTTACGTAATATACTGTAGAATTTAGCTTTTTTTTTTTTTGGTCACTGGCGGCCACCCCGTTTGGAGGCAGTGCCCCAGCATGGCCCCCCCACTGAAAATGCTCTAGACACGCCCCTGCTGCACGATAAATCCTATTGCAATCGCGATGTCAGCCTGTGTGATTATATGACGGCAAAATGCTGCGATTATATTAAATAAATAAGTGCATGTGTGGACGTGACAGCCCATTCTCTCTGAGAGCTGTTTGCCCATTTTCTACACTGCTAATAAAAAGATGACAGTCAGTCTCAGTTTAGGGAGTGGCACGTAAGGTCATGTCAGTTTCCGGTGTTCAGCGTGGAGATGGATGCCGAGCAGACCGACACTGAACTGGTGGCCAGAAAAAATAACACAGATCATAGCTTGGCGATATATCTTTATTTCACCCTTAATTAAAGTTCATATAATACGGGAGCGTGCCATGTAAATAAACACAAACTCCAAAACTGTCATTCTCGGTGAGGTCAGACCGTCAGAGCCGCTTCAACCAGTCGCGGAAGAGACACAATCTGAGCGGGAGTCGAGACCGGGAGAGATATAAATTTCTGCTGGGTGATGCGCACTCTAACACAGAGACACTCGTCTCTCAACCCACTGTCTGCAGCGCAACGTGTAGCATCTTATGAGATCAATCTTATGTGAAAAATAACACTAAAATGACAACAACAATAAAATGTGTGTGTGTATTGGTTTTGTATAGACAAGATTGACAAATGCTTATCAATAATAGGCTACTCTTATGGCTAAAATGTTTACAGTGTTCAGTGGCTAAAATATAAATGTCTAAATGTTACTAAAGTATGTCAACAGTTTTCATTGACTAAAACTACATTAAAAAGCCCAGTAAGCCAAACAAAGCACAATTACAGTTTTTGCGAGTGTCACGCCATATGACAATTCTTCACAGAGATATAAAGAGACATGATGCACCGTTAGCAAAGTGGGATTTAAGAAAATGATCCTCACACTGGACAAGAGGTACCAGCGGTAAGTAGAACTTTTTAGAAAGAGGATTTGGAAATACCAGTTGGTACACACTTTTATATCCAGTTTCCTTTTCAAAAACATTTATAGAAAGTACATGTTACATCCTGATTAAATGTCCCTCTTTGTTTGGACAATCTTATTATCATGAAAATTTGTATGTTCTTATTTAGTGTTCCATTTTATTTAGGTGTAATATTGAGGAAATAACAAGTTTGCAGTTATGTAAAGATGTTATTATTTAATTTTGTAAAAATATTTTTATTTGAAAACACTGCATTTATAGTTGTTGGTGTTGCTAGTTTGTATGTTTGAGTTGAGGAATACACATTTCAGCATTATCAGTAATATATTTGTGCATTTTCCTTGATAACCAAGCAAGTTGACTCATGTTACCATTTGTTCCCTATCGAGAGGTCTCTCCTATTGCGTAAATAGCTTACGCTATGGGAAAACTCCGTTTCTCGAGAAATATTGAAGTCTTTATGTAAAACGCATTGCAGCTGCACAGCAGACAGCAATGAGCGAGGCAGCTCAGTCATTGGCTGTGCTGCGGCAACTTGCTCGAACCAATGACGGGGCAACTCTGAACGCGCGACCAATGAGCGCGCGCTTCACGCCCGCGCGCTCAGAGCCAGCCAAGATTAGCATGGCTAAGGCTATATATTAGGCGCCCCGTCATGAGAGTTCTTTAGATTTAATCTCCTTCAGCGAGGACCTTCTCTCCTCCGGATTGTTGGAGTCTTTTCGCCCGCCGTTGACAAGCCTACAGCGGGACTGCTAAGAGGACGCCGGCGCCTTCAGCCGCCTTCGAAGCCTTCTGCTACGCCATCCGGCGCGCATCACTGATATCCTTTTTCCTTACAAGTGTTCGCCTCTGCAACGCTTTTGATTTAAGTAAAAGAGCAATTTTCGAGGCGTTGTTCCAAATGCCTTTAACCTGCGCCTCGTGCAGAGGCCCTCTTCCAGATGACGGGGATCGTCACATCATTTGCACTCGCTGCCTGGGACCTGACCACGCAGAAGCTGCTCTCACTCGAGGCGGATGCCCCGAATGTGACTCCCTGGGCCTCACCGAGCTCCGTGCTCGCTTTGCCGCCTTCGCCGCGAACGAGCCTGCTACCACCGTGCTGCCGCCAGAGCACAAAACGTGTAAAACATTACCCAGTCCCCTTACAGGCGGCTGGAAATGTTTGTACAGCAGTCAATGGGCCAGTCACAGAACTCGCTCAACTGCAATCAAACGCCGTTTTAACGGCAACACACAGAAATCACATTTTCTGCCTGTGTCACTAAGGGGTCACGTGTCCACACTAAAGTGCGCATTCCCACATATCAATGCTGTCCAAACAGTGCCAAATACTTCCCCAGCTCGAGCTGGACGCCCCATAAATGTAGATCGTGTGCCTATTGTCATGTATGCCCACTACACACAAGCACTGTTCCCACAGTTATACACACTTCCCCAGTAAAAGCGGGAAATACTATAAAGGTAGCGAGCGTGCCTGCTGTGATGCATGCACCCCTACACATAAACACTGCCCATACAGTTCCAGACAGTTCTCTAGCTCATGCCACGAGCATCACAGATGCTACGCGCGAGCCAAGAAACTCCCCGCTAAGAGCGGGAAGCTTTATGAAAGTGGCGCGCGTGCCTATTACAATGTATGCACCCCCACCCGAAAACACTGTCCATATAGTTTTCAAACATGTCTCCAGCTCATGCTGCGAGCATTTCGGAGATAGCGCGCGTGCCTGTAATCTCACAAGCACCCCTGCCCTCGGCACTCAACAAGGCTGCTCAGCGCGAGCCCGCGCCTCTGACAGCTGTAAGCTCAGTGTTAGCACAAGGCAATTTGCCGGTGGGGCCCATACGTCACTGCGACACACCCCCAGCCAGCATTCAGCCCATATCTGTGCGAGCAAAAGCCTGGGGAAAAAATCCCCGACATGCCAAAATGGGTTTTGAACATAATAAAACACGGTTACTCACTTCAATTCGCTTGCAGACCACCCCGCTTTTCAGCAGTGATCGAGACAAAAGTGAGGAGAGATGAGTCACATGTTCTACGCACCGAGGTGCTCAAACTAATAGAGAAGGGCGCTATAGAAACTGTTCCTCCCTCTATGAGCGAGACAGGTTTTTACAGCCGCTATTTTCTCGTCCCGAAAAAGGACGGTGGCCTCCGCCCCATCCTAGATCTCAGACATCTGAACAAAGCTTTAATGATTCGCACGTTCAGAATGTTAACGAACAAACATATCCTCGCGCAAGTTCACCCCGGGGATTGGTTTCTATCAGTGGATTGAAAGACGCTTACTTTCACATTCCGATAGCGCCTCATCACAGGACTTTTCTGAGATTCGCTTTCGAGGGACAGTCATACCAGTACACAGTACTACCATTCGGCCTATCATTGGCCCCCCGTACATTCACGAAATGTATGGACGCAGCACTTTCCCCCCTGAGACAGCGGGGAGTGCGAATACTGAATTACCTCGACGATTGGCTAATCATAGCACAATCAGAGAGTCAGTTAACGATGCACAGATCTTGGATTATCAGCCATCTAGAATGCCTGGGTCTGAGAATCAATTTTGCAAAGAGCGTGCTATCCCCCAGCCAGAATATCTCCTTTCTGGGAATAGTGCTAGACTCAGTGCAGATGACGGCGCGCCTCTCATCAGAGCGCGCGCTCTCTATTCGACGCCTTGCAACATCATTCAGACCGGGCGCGCGCGCCCCCGTCAAACGATTTCAAAGGATGCTCGGTCTCATGGCCTCGGCATCAGCTGTACTCCAGCTAGGATTGTTGCACATGCGTCCTCTCCAAGGCTCAAAGAGCCGTGTCCCCACTCACGCGTGGCGCTTGGGCCACTTTTTAATCAGAGCAAATCACGGCTGTATAAAAGCCCTGACGCCCTGGAAAGCCGTCGACTGGTATCGAACCGGCGTGAGTCTGGGCGTGAACACACAGAGAAAAATGATCACGACAGATGCCTCCAAAATAGGATGGGGGGCCCTTTACGAGGGCAGGCCTGTCTCCAGCTTTTGGTCAAACCCGGAAAAGTGCCTACATATAAACTGTCTGGAAATGAAAGCGGTCGCTTTGGCTCTCAGAGCCCTGCTTCCGTACCTGAAAAACGAACACGTCCTGGTCCGAACGGACAACATGACGGTAGTATCGTATATAAATCGCCAGGGTGGACTCAGGTCGAGCTCCCTGCACTCTATGGCCAGGGAACTCATCTCATGGTCACAGCACCACTTGCGCTCGCTGAGAGCAGCACATGTGCCAGGCGTCCTGAACCAGGGAGCGGACATGCTGTCCAGAGACAAGGTTCTCCCAGGAGAATGGTCTCTCCACCCCCTGACGGTTCAGTGGTTATGGCAAACCTTTGGCAAGGCGGAGGTCGACCTCTTAGCCTCCAGGGAAAATGCGCACTGCCCCCTTTTCTTCTCAAAGAGCACGGACGCTTCGCCCAAGTCTGGCCGAGCACGCCCCTTGTATGCTTTTCCCCGATCGCGATGCTACCTCAGGTCATCAGTCGGATCAGGGAAGTGAAATGTGCAGTGCTCCTGGTAGCCCCTCTCTGGAAAAACTAGACGTGGTTTCCAGAACTGATGCAGATGATGCAATCTGCCCCATGGCCGATTCCGCTGAGGCTAGACCTCCTCAGGCAGGCCAACGGGATGATTCTTCATCCCCGCCCCGATCTGTGGGCCCTCCATGCATGGCCCCTCAACGGGTTCCCGAGAACCTCCCCAGTGGAGTTTTGAGAACCATCATGGAGGCGCGAGCGCCCTCTACGAGACGCTTATATGCCCAAAAGTGGAAAGTGTTCAGTGACTGGTGTGATACCAAGAGCTTGAACCCCAAATCGTGTGAGATACCAAGCCTTTTCTCGCCTTTTTGCAAGAGCTGCTGGAGGCGGGCCGCATACCCTCCATGCTCAAAGTCCATGTGGCTGCCATAGCGGCGTCACACAATCCTGATAAAGGACGTTCATTAGGGAAAAACGACCTAATCATTCGTTTCCTAAGAGGCGCTAGGAGGATGAACCCCCCTCGGTGCCGATCTGGGACCTGGCCACGGTCCTGGATGCACTCAAGAGTGCCCCGTTCGAACCTCCCCGAACCGTGCACCTTAAACAGCTCTCGCTCAAAACTGTGCTCTTGCTGGCGCTCGCCTCAGTCAAGAGAGTGGGCGACCTGCACGCGCTGTCATCGAGCGCTGCTTGCCTGGAATTTGGACCTAACGACTGCAGAGTTGTCCTTAGGCCAAAGCACGGGTATATTCCTAAAGTGCTCTCCACACACTTCAGAGTACAGGTGATATCTCTGGCAGTGCTATCGTCCCCAGCGGACGAAAGCGACGCTAATTCACTCTGCCCGGTCAGGGCACTCAGAGTATATTTGGAACGTTCTGCCCCGTTCAGACAGACGGAACAATTATTCGTATGCTTTGGTGGCCGCACTAAAGGTCTCGCAGTTTCAAAGCAAAGAATATCGCGCTGGATAGTGGATGCTATAGCACTGGCTTATGAAGCCAAGGGCCTTCAATGCCCCTTAGGCGTCAGAGCTCACTCTACGAGGAGCATGGCCTCCTCGTGGGCGTGGTCGAGTGGGATACCCATTGAAGATATTTGTGCGGCGGCAGGCTGGGCCTCGCCTTCGACATTTATCAGGTTTTATAACCTACAGTTCCCCTCATTGCATTCCAACATTCTATCAGCCTGACTGTAGAATGGACTGGAGAATGTATATGCTGAGCATTATCTCCTCCCTTATAAGGTCCGTCTCTGACTGACTTAGAGGATTTTTTATGCATATCAGTATATAGAAAAAAAATACAAAATAAAAATGCATTCCAACATTCTATCAGCCTGACTGTAGAATGGACTGGAGTATGTATATGCTGAGCATTATCTCCTCCCTTATAAGGTCCGTCTCTGACCGACTTAGAGGATTTTTTATGCATATCAGTACATAGAAAAATGCATTCCAACATTCTATCAGCCTGACTGTAGAATGGACTGGAGAATGTATATGCTGAGCATTATCTCCTCCCTTATAAGGTCCGTCTCTGACTGACTTAGAGGATTTTTTATGCATATCAGTACATAGAAAAATGCATTCCAACATTCTATCAGCCTGACTGTAGAATGAACTGGAGTATGTATATGCTGAGCATTATCTCCTCCCTTACAAGGTCCGTCTCTGACTGACTTAGAGGATTTTTTATGCATATCAGTACATAGAAAGCTCAGTACATAAGATATGTGCTTGTGTTTGTACTATGAGCGCCCCACCATGGACCACCTTGGAAGGGCGCTCTATACTATCCCATTATGTAGCTCACCGTTGGCTGGCTCGTGGAATAATCACTTTGCTTTAAGGCTCAGGCATCTGCCTCTGGCTTTATAGAGCGAAGTCAGCACGCACGGCATTTTACATGGTGTTCCCATAGCGTAAGCTACTTACGCAATAGGAGAGACCTCTCGATAGGGAACGACTCCGTTACTAATGTAACCTCGGTTCCCTGAGAGGAGGGAACGAGTATTGTGTAAGCTGCCGTGCTAGTGCTTGGTCAGTTTCGTTGAGTCGATTGAACCTAAAGAACTCTCATGACGGGGCGCCTAATATATAGCCTTAGCCATGCTAATCTTGGCTGGCTCTGAGCGCTGGCGTAGCCAGCGCTCATTGGTCGCTGCGTTCAGAGTCGCCCCGTCATTGGTTCGAGCAAGTTGCCGCAGCACAGCCAATGACCGAGCTGCCTCGCTCATTGCTGTCTGCTGTGCAGCTGCAATGCGTTTTACATAAAGACTTCAATATTTCTCGAGAAACTGAGTTTTCCCATAGCGTAAGCTATTTACGCAATACTCGTTCCCTCCTCTCAGGGAACCGAGGTTACGTTAGTAACCGAGTCGTTTATTATATCGCTATTGCAATATTAGCCTCAATAATGGCAATATGACATTTTCCCCAAATTGTGCAGCCATAATATATATATATAGGAAGGATATTAATACTTGAATTTACCAAAGTGGCATTCAGCTGATCACAAAGTATAGTCAGGACATTGCTAATGTAAAATCACCAACACTATTTGAAAAAAGTAATTTTTGATAAAATCTAGACAAGCCCCATTTCAGTAGCCATCACTCCAACACCTTATCCTTGAGTAATAAAAAATCACTTGCCATTATAGCAAACACAGTTGAAAGCTATTTGGTTCGTTATATGAACATTACATTTTACATTTATTCATTTGGAAGATTGTAAGTCGCTTTATCCAAAGCGACTTACAAAAGAGGAAAACATAAGCAAATCAACTTAAGGAGACAGTGGTATGAAAAGTGCCATATTACAAAGTTTCACTAGCAGCAGAATAGTATTCATTTACATTTTAAAATTATGCATTTGGCAGACGCTTTTATCCAAAGCAACTTACAGAACCCTTATTACAGGGACAATCCCCCTGAGGCAACCTGGAGTTAAGTGATATGGTGATGGTGGTGTAGTGGCTAAAGCACAGGGCTGTTAATAAGAAGGTTGTTGGTTCGAACCCCATGGCCACCACCATTGTGCCCTTGAGCAAGGCACTTAACTCCAGATTGTTCCGGGGGGACTGTCCCTGTAATAATTTCACTGTAAGTCGCTTTGGATAAAAGCGTCTGCCAAATGCATAAATGTAAATGTAAGTGCTTGCTCAAAGACACAATGGTGGTGGCTGTGGGGGTCGAACCAACAACCTTCGGCTTAACAGTTTGGTGCTTTAGACCACTACACCACCACTATTCAAAACAGATTAAAGTGCAACAAGAAGTATTTTGTGTTTACTTTTGAGATGCCACAGTATGCAATAGACTGGCATGTCTTAAGGACAATATTAGGTCAAAAAAGAAACCGCTTTCTGTAAAAACACCTCAGTCAATCATTGTTTTGATTATACAAGTCAAGTGGTTTTTGTCATTTCAACCATATACAGTTAGTACAGTACACAGCGAAATGAGACAACGTTCCTCCAGGACCATGGTGCTACATAAAACAACATAGGACAAACCCAGAACCACATGAGTCTACACAGACTAAATAACATACCTATATAAAGTGCACGTGCAAACGTGTGCAAAAAGTACAGGACAGTACAATAAATTACTAACAATGAACAGGACAATAGACACAGTAAGAGACATTGCAGCGCCGACCAGTACACAGTAGTGCAAAAGATGACAGTTTCTAAAAATGCCAAATGTAAACATAACATACTACGAGATCTATGCACATAGCAGTTATTGAGGTAGCAGCCAGTTATAAAGTGACAAAATTAAAGTGCAACTCAGGACGTGTGTGTGTGTCAAACCAGTCTCTGAGTATTGAGGAGTCTGATGGCTTGGGGGACGAAGATGTTACAGAGTCTGGCCGTGAGGGCCCGAATGCTTCGGTACCTCTTGCCAACAGCTACGTCTCTGTGAAAACAAAGACGCAGCAGTCTCTAAACTTGCGTTGCGTAGCCTGCTGGAGTTGGATGTAGCCCAGTTTATTGTCCAGGGAGAAAACATTTGAGAGCAGGATAGACGGGAGAGCCGGCCGGCTAGGGTTTGTTTTTAGCCTAGCATGGACCCCCGCCCTCTTGCTGCGCTTCCGCTTCCTCGCACATTGCTTATGGCGTCCTCTACCCCGGCCACCGGCATCAGGCGACGCCGAGGACTGGAGGCCTGTTCTCCACAGCAAGCAGAGTTTGCGTAGCGCCTCCTGTAGGTCATCATGCAGCTTGGTTGTTGCATGAATCCTATATTTGAGCAGTGTCTGGCGATGGTAAACACGAACACGGTTGCTCCGATGTCCATGTGCCGCAAAAGTCGGGTTATTTAACAAAAATAGCACCATTTTGGATCCGGAATGGCCGCTCCGTGCTACAGCGCCGCCATCTTGGACCATCCTCAAGGCTATACAATGCTTGAAATTGCCAAAAAACTGAAGATTTCATACAAAGGTGTACACTACAGTCTTCAAAGTCAAAGAACAACTGACTCTAACAAGGACAGAAAGAGATGTAAAAGGCCAGATGTACAACTAAACAAGAGGATAAGTACATTGGAGTCTCTAGTTTGAGAAATTGACACCTCACATGTCCTCAGCTGACAGCTTCATTGAATTCTACCTGCTCAACACCAGTTTCAAGTACAACAGTAAAGAGAAGACTCAGGGGTGCAGGCCTTATGGGAAGAATTGCAAAGAAAATAACACTTTTGAAACAGAACAACAAAAAGAAAAGGTTAGAGTGGGTAAAGAAACAGATAATTGGAAAAGAGTGTTATGAATCTTAACCCCATTGAGCTTTTGTGGTATCAGCTAGACTGTAAGATGCGTGAGAAGTGCCAGACAAGACAGCCACTATGGCAAGTGCTACAGGAAGAGTGTCTGGACAAACTAACAGCTAGAATTCCAAGGATCTGCAAAACTGTCATTGCTGCACTTGGAGGATTTTATGATGAGAACCCTTTGAAGTACAGCCGTGGCCAAAAGTATTGGCAGTAACATAAATTGTGTTTTGCAAAATTTGCCTATTCAGTATTTGTAATACTGATAATTTTTCACATGTTTCTAGGGTATACTGAAAAACAATGATACGCATTTCACAAGTTTTAAAGGCTTTTATTGGCAAAAACACTCTTTGGGCCCTCTTTATGCAAAGAGTCAATATTTACAGTGTTGACCCTTGTTCTTCATAACCTCTGCAATTCGCTCTGGCATGCTGGATATCAGCTTCTGGGCCAAATCCTGACTGATGGCGATCCATTCTTGCCTTATTAGTGCTCAAGGTTTATCACAATTTGTGAGGTTCTGCTTGTCCACTCGCTGTTTGAGGATTGACCACACGTTCTCTATGGGATTAAGATCCGGGGAGTTGCCTGGCCACGAATCCAAAATTTCAATGTAATGATCTCCGAGCCACTTCATTATTACTCTTGCCTTGTGACATGGTGCTCCATCATGCTGGAAAATGTTGCTCCTGGATTGTTGGGAGTAGTTGCACTTGCAGGACGTTTTGATACCATTCTTTATTCATGGCAGTGTTTTTGGGCAGAATTGTGAGAGAGCCCTCTCCCTTGGATGAAAAGAAACCCCACACATGGATGGTCTCAGGATGTTTCACTGTTGGCATGACACAAGACTCATGGTAGCGTTCTTCTGCTGTCCAATCCTTGTACATCCAGCAGAATTTCAATCTGTCCTTGATGTTTTTCTTGGAGAGAAGTGGCTTCTTTGCTGGACACTCTGGGACATCCTGAAGCCTTCTTCACTGCAGTTGAACCTCTCTCCTTGAAGTTCTTGATGATCCGGTAAGTGGTTCTTTCAGGTGCAATATTCTTTGCAGCAATTTCCTTGTGTGTGAGGCCATTTTGATGCAAAGCGATGTTGGCTGCACCTTATATAGCAATCAGTCTGCTGTTATAATAAAATAGGAATGATAGAGTGAATTCACCTGACTAGTACTCGTTCACATTTTCCCAGGTACTTCTGATATGATTAGTGAAATGATGTTAGCTGGTCATTTTTTGCCAGGGCCAAAAAAAGTGTGAAATTTGGGTTTTTGTGATAATGTTTTTTGCAATTATTTAAAATGCATCAGATCACTCTGCACAATAATCTAGAAACAATGTGAATCAACACCACAACATCTGAAGCAGAAAACTTTGTGACTTTCTACTTTTGGCCAAGGCTGTAAATTAAGAAATTCTGAAAAAAATAAATCAAATTGTAATAGTAATTTTTCACGTAACAAATCTTGCGTTATCCATACATGGCCATCATTCATTGTAGCATAATGCACTTGCACAACTTAAGTGTCCTCATTCAAACAGTTCATGTGTATAATTGTTTTATGGGTGCATAATTAACAAATTAATTGCAATAAACTTTGCTCGATTCTCTGAACAGTTTTCATCATCTCGCAACTGAAAGTAATGCAGCAGGAGTATTTCTAAAACGGAACCACTCATAATGTAATAACTCACAATATTAACTATAATTTTAAGTGAATAGTTTCTGCACTGGGATTCTTCTCTCCTACTAGAAATTGGAGCGAGTGGAAAAGAGCTCCCTAAATGATGTCCAATAAAGTAATAATTCTTTGTTTGTGATCCTGCCAGTTAAAAGGTCTTTGACACTTGAACAGTGTCAGCCACTACCCCCTGGAGGAGGCAAGGGAAGTCTCTCCTGTAATAAAAATCTCTCTGCTGAGGCTTGTTCCCACTGTGATTTATACCCCTGTAAGTTCAGCACAGACAATGACTATTGCTGATTAAACCAATCTCTGTTCAGTTGGACATTTCTTTGTTAGGTTTCACATAGATGTTCAGTCTTCAGGATACTGCACGGAGTGTCCAAAAATGAATTAGACAATCATAAATAGACAGGGTAATCATTCTTTAAAAGTACATTTATAGCATTATGATAAACAAAAGCTGATTTGGCAGTAAATCATATAAATGCTACAATGCATTAACATTCATTGTGTACATTTGTCATTAAAACTAAATATTGTCTTATTAGCTTGTGTAGTTTTCCACCAAGTTGTTGTGCCCCAATATTCCAAAGAGAGCATGAACATCAGCATATAAATTGAATTTACTTATAAAATTTAAAAAATACATATTCAAAATCCAATTGTTTTCCTTCTTGTTCTTGGAAAAAAGCAAGAAAATCATAAAATCAGCAAAGAGTAACAGGCTGCCCCTTCTGCTTTGTCAGACCTACTGGCTCCTCTGTTTGAGCCCAACTCACACAAATGAGAATAAACCTGTTTGTCTTTCCTGGGATCAGTAAACATCCTCAACACAAACAGCACTGAGAGAGAAGAAAATCACACCATCAGGGCAGCTGTACTATCACTCTATGCTTCTTTTGATGTCTATAGGAGGGAACTGATAATGAAGGCTCTTCCGTCTTAATTCTTTTTATGGCCCTCAAACAGGAATCAGACAGAATGCATCTGATAGGAACCAGAAGTATTGTTATTTGTTTGAGAGATTGTGCCATACATTTTTTAAACAACATTTTTAAGCTTAGTTAAAGAGACTGTTCTCTCAAAAAGGAAAATTAGGTGATAATTGCGGTGGTGGTGGCGGTGTGGCTAAAGCACAGGGTTGTTAATCAGAAGGTCGCTGGTTCGAACCCCACAGCCACCACCATTGTTGTGCCCTTGAGCAAAGCACTTAACCCCAGGTTGCTCCGGGGTATTGTCCCTGTAATAATTGCACTGTAAGTCGCTTTGGATAAAAGCATCTGCCAAATGCATAAATGTAAATGTAATTTACTCCCCCTCATGTTCTTCCAAACCTGCATGCCTTTCTGTATTCCATGGAAAATTAAAGGACATGTTTATCAGAATTTTTGCCTCAGACACCAGTTTTTCATTGTATGGAAAATAGATTCAATGAAAGTGAATAGTGACTGGGGCTAACATTCTGTCTAACATTTTCACAACAACAACACTCTCCATAATCACATATTTTGGAAAATGATGATGTTGAGAAACTGAAAACAGAGGTTTCAAATTATATGTATGTTGCTTGAGTAAATGCTGACCATTTTATTTTTGGGTGAACTATCACTTTAATAGTCAAGTCAAGTCAAGTGGTTTTTATTGTCGTTTCAACCATATACAGTTAGTACAGTACACAGCAAAACGAGACAACGTTCCTCCAGGACCATGGTGCTACATAAAAACAACAAAGGACCAACATAGGACCACATGAGACTACACAACGAAATAAAATACCTAAATAAACTACCTATATATACCTATATAAAGTGCACGTGCAAACATGTGCAAAAAGTACAGGACAGTACAACAAATTACTGACAATGAACAGGACAATAGACAGTGCAGCGCCGACCAGTACTCAGTAGTGCAAAAAGATGACAGTTTTTAAAAATGTAAACATAACATACTATGAGATAATGTTCTATGCACATAGCAGTTATTGAGGTAGCAGACAGTAATTAAAGTGCAACTCAGGACACACAGTCTCTGAGTATTGAGGAGTCTGATGGCTTGGGGGAAGAAGCTGTTACACAGTCTGGCCGTGAGGGCCCAAATGCTTCGGTACCTCTTGCCAGACGGGAGGAGGGTAAAGAGTTTGTGTGAGGGGTGTGTGGGGTCGTCCACAATGCTGGTTGCTTTGCGGATACAGTGTTTTTTGTAAATGTCTTTGATGGAGGGAAGAGAGACCCCAATGATCTACTCAGCTGTCCTCACTATCCTCTGCAGGGCTTTGCGGTCCGAAACGGTGCAAGTCCCAAACCAGGCAGTGATGCAGCTGCTCAGGATGCTCTCAATAGTCCCTCTATAGAATGTAGTGAGGATGGGGGTTGGGAGATGTGCTTTCCTCAGCCTTTGAAGAAAGTAGAGACGCTGCTGGGCTTTCTTGGTGATAGAGCTGGTGTTGAGGGACCAGGTGAGGTTCTCCGCCAGGTGAACACCAAGGAATTTGGTGCTCTTGACGATCTCCACAGAGGAGCCGTCGATGTTCAGCGGAGTGTGTTCACCTTGTGCTCTCCTAAAGTCAACAACCATCTCTTTTGTTTTGTCGACATTCAGGGACAGGTTGTTGGCTCTACACCAGTTCGTCAGCCGCTGCACCTCCTCTCTGTATGCTGACTCGTTGTTCTTGCTGATGAGACCCACCACGGTCGTGTCATCGGCGAACTTGATGATGTGATTCGAGCTGTGCATTGCTGCACAGTCGTGAGTCAGCAGAGTGAACAGCAGTGGACTGAGCACACAGCCCTGGGGGCCCCAGTGCTCAGTGTGGTGGTGGTGGAGATGCTGTTCCCGATCCGAACTGACTGAGGTCTCCCAGTCAGGAAGTCCAGGATCCAGTTGCAGAGGGAGGTGTCCAGGCCCAGCAGGTTCAGCTTTCCAATCAGGTGCTGGGGAATGATTGTGTTGAATGCTGAGCTGAAATCTATGAACAGCATTCGAACGTATGAGTCCTTATTGTCTAGGTGGGTGAGGGCCAGATGGAGGGTTGTGGTGATGGCATCGTCCGTTGAACGGTTTGAACGATACGCAAACTGCAGTGGGTCTAGTGAGGGGGCAGCTGGGTCTTAATCTGCCTCATGACGAGCCTCTCGAAGCACTTCATGATGATGGGTGTAAGTGCGACGGGACGGTAGTCGTTGAGGCAGGACACTGAAGACTTCTTTGGCATGGGGATGATGGTGGTGGCCTTGAAGCACGTTGGAACAACGGCGCTGCTCAGAGAGATGTTGAAGATGTCGGTAAGAACATCTGCTAGCTGGTCTGCACATCCTCTGAGCACTCTGCCAGGAATGTTGTCTGGTCCAGCAGCCTTCCATGGGTTGACTCTACGTAGAGTTTTCCTCACATCTGCCGTGGTAAGACAGAGCACCTGGTCGTTGGGAGGAGGGGTGGACTTCCTCGCCATCACGTCGTTCTGCACTTCAAACCGAGCGTAGAAGTCGTTCAGCGCATCTGGAAGGGAGGCATCTTTGTCACAGGCAACTGATGTTGTCCTGTAGTTGGTGATGGCCTGGATGCCCTGCCACATGCGCCGCGTGTCACCGCTGTCCTGGAAGTGACTGTGGATTCTCTGGGCGTGTGCGCGCTTTGCCTCTCTGATTGCCCGTGACAGTTTGGCCCTAGCTGTTCTTAGGGCTGCCTTATCGCCTGCTCTGAAGGCGGAGTCTCGGGACCTCAGCAGCGTGTGCACCTCCGCAGTCATCCACGGCTTCTGGTTGGAGCGTGTGGTGATGGTCTTGGAGAAAGTGACATCATCAATGCACTTGCTGATGTAGCTGGTCACTGATGCTGTGTATTCCTCCAAGTTGGTAGAATCGCCATATGTTGCAGCCTCCCTGAACATGTGCCAGTCAGTACACTCAAAACAGTCCTGAAGAGCAGAGATGGCTCCTGCTGGCCAGGTTTTCACCTGCTTCTGAAGCGGTTTTGTGCGTCTGACGAGCGGTCTGTATGCTGGAATTAACATAACAGAGATGTGGTCTGAGTAGCCGAGGTGGGGGCGGGGCTCCGCCCGGCACGCGCCTGGGATGTTTGTGTAAACAAGATCAAGCGCATTCGCCCCTCTCATTGCAAAGTCCACATACTGATGGAATTTAGGGAGCACTGTCTTGAGATTTGCATGGTTGAAATCTCCGGCGACAATAAACAGTCCGTCGGGGTGAGCGTTCTGCAGTTCAGCTCATAGCCCCATACAGTTCACAGAGCGCTTCCTTAGCGTTAGCGCTGGGGGAATGTAAACTCCGGTTATGCAAACAGTGGTGAATTCCCGTGGTAGATAAAAAGGTCTGCATCTAACAGTCACAAGCTCCAACAGCGATGAACAGTAACTAGAGACTAGCATAGAGTTCTTGCACCATTCCGTGTTGATGTAAACACACAAGCCACCACCGCGAGTCTTACCGCAGAGAGCTGTATTTCTGTCGGCACGAAACGAGGCGAGCCCGTCTAGCTGAATGGCGGCATCCGGAACTCTGTCGCTGAGCCACGTCTCCGTGAAAACAAAGACGCAGCAGTCTCTAAACTCACGCTGCGTAGCCTGCTGGAGTCGGATATAGTCCAGTTTATTGTCCAGGGAGCAAACATTTGAGAGCAGGATAGATGGGAGAGCCGGCCGGCTAGGGTTTGTTTTTAGCCTAGCATGGACCCCCGCCCTCTTTCGCGCTTCCGCTTTCGCACACCGCTTACGACGTCCTCTCCCCCGGCCACCGGCATCAGGCGACGCCGAGGGCTGGAGGCCTGGTCTCCGCAGCAAGCCGAGTACGCGTAGCGCCTCCTGCAGGTCATCATGCAGCTTGGTTTTTGCATGAGTCTTATATTTCAGTAGTGTCTGGCGATGGTAGACACGAACACCGGTTGCTCCGATGTCCATGTGTTGCAAAAGTCGGGCTTTTTTAACAAAAATAGCACCATTGTGGATCCGGAGTGGCCGCTGCGTGCTACCGCGCCGCCATCTTGGATCAAATACATACAGAGTATGTATTGACACACAGCCTTAAAACATGGATTACAAGTAGTTTTTTGGCATCAACAGAAAAATGCACATAAGCCTTTGCCAGACAATTTAATTACCACTGATGCAATTCCAGTGTATGACCTCTTAGCTGTAGCTGTATAATTTGTGCAATATGACAAATATATATAAAATTATACATGCACATTTCACACAACCTCCTTTTAAAGTACATGTTACAAACCTGGCGCAGGTGCAGTGAATATTACAGCTCTGTTGCAGCTCTGTTGCTAGGAGGACACATTAACTCCACAGGCAGCCCCCATCTCGTTCAATACAGCCATTCTCCTCCTCCCCTGACCAGACAGCCAGGCATCTGTTTCAGGCTGCAGCTTGCACCCCCGACTTCAGGCTCTGTCTGGCATCCACATGCAGGCCCTAAATCAGTGCCTAGGGTGCACAAAAACGAAGCCCACCCCCGCTATGCTTTATTTTGACATTCGAGTGTCACTTTAAAAATCCATCATATTTGGCCAACTTTAATACAAATCACTGCATGTCTTTGATCTGGTGTGCTGCATTGATGCATCATGTTCCTCTTTTTGTATGCATGTGTTGTGTGGGCCTTGAGTTTCACTCGATTAACTTGATAATTATTTTGACCTAAAATTCTACACTGCAAAACATGATTTTCAAGACAAGTATTTTTGTCTTGTTTTCCAGTGAGGTTATCTAAACATTCTTAAAACATGATTTAATTGACAAGCAAATCTCCTTAAGATTTTAAGTTTTGTTTTGAGATAAATCTAACTGAATCTAGTAAGATAAATGCTTAAAAAAAAAAAAAAAAAAACTGTTTACTAATGGGGGTAAGAAAAAAAAACTTAATTCAAATGGTGTTTTATTTTTCTTATCCAATTGGCAGATTTTTTTTTGTTCAAGTCGAAAGTTCACGTCAGATTTCTCTTAAAACAAGACATAATATATTATGCCATTTTGCTTCACAAATGAATCACATTGTAAGAATGGTTGGATAATTGGACAGGAAATCAAGACAAAAACGCCTGTCTTGAAAATATTTTTTGCAGTGTATTTCTGGCACCCTGAAACTGTGATCAGGAAATGTCTGTTAACAAATTTGTAACTCATTCCGTATTTATTTGTGCAATACATATGACTGATGTATGTTAACATGTAATATGCTTTGCTTGTCTTGTTCCAAACCCTGTTGTTTTCTTTCTTATTTTGTACACTTAAGATATTTAGCTATTTGGTTTAGGGTTTGGGTAAGGTATTAGACTTTATGGTTAGGTTTAGGATTGGGTTAGGGGTTAAACCTAAGAAAAAATATAATAACATTGTTCGTTTGTTTGTTTATTTTTCTGTATGGGAGTAAAGTAGTACTTTTTTGTAAGAGCCAACTCGTACCATGTCTTACGATTTTGCCACCTTGTACTATTATTGTGACTTGTGTCTTATCATGAGACTTGGTTGGATAACTTTGTCTCAGTTTTAAGTCATAAATTATGTTCTCTACTCATGCATAACATATCTAATATGAGTCTTAAGTACTTTACTCAGTGAGGCAAGTGCCCTGTGCTAACTTTTTCACTCTACTTCACTCCAAAGCAAACTGGCTAATTGCCCATCTGCCATTCCTTCTAGCTGGTTCTCCTTTAAGACATCACCTCTGGGGCTGTGTTTGCTTGTTTTTACCTGTCATGTGGGCCTGCTTGTCCACCCAGCATGCCACTTGGTAACATCTTATCAGTTCCTTCAAGACCAAAGACCCATGGTGATCTTTATCAGCTGATATAGCTCCCCTCCATCTTCACTCGGCCTCCATCAAAGTACCAAGACTGTGTATGCCATGCCTTAAGCACTTTAGCCTTTCCTCTTCTTATCAACAAAAAGGGGTTTCATTGCTTCATTCTTCTCTGTCCAATAAGGCCTTGAAATGAGAGAAAGAGGTCAGACTGACCTGTGTTTTCACAGTTGCACAGAAGAGCCCATTAGGGTTAATTGTTAATGTTGATTCGACATTGTAAATCTCAGTGATGTAATTGTTGTCATTCGATCTATCATGTTTTTTTCCACCTCCAAATCAGCATAAAACATATGAATCTGCCCCACAACCCCTGCCCCTCCTATGATACTATGATACACTAGAAGCACATCAAGTGTATTTACATGTCTGGCTGACATAACATTTATACAGTTATGGATGAGCAGACAGTGTTGACAGTCTAGGGTTAAGTTACCAAAGTCACGACCTTGCCCTGACCTGGGATAAGGAAGTGGCCATGCAGCTGTGGACATAGCTGTGGAGCAGAGAGTCTGAGAGGCCAGGCGGCCATGCCTGAACAATAGTGGCCACAGATTCAGCGTGGGAGTTACACAAAGGCCAAAGCTGCCCCCTTTTCCCTAGTCACATTTCACCATAGAGCTGGCATTTCACACTGGTCTGTGAACAGCTATTCAATCAAACTGTTTAACTCAACCCATGTTTTTTTAAATCATGATATCATCTCTATTAAGACCTCCAAAAGGCTAAATGTAACCTAATGTATTCAGGTTGATTCAAACACGTTAAATAATATTTTTGACTTAATTAAAATCAGTTAATTTTACCACAACAAGCATATTTTTAGCTTAACATTATTTCTGTGTACTCAGTGCTTTCTCACTTAACCAATACACTTCAGATTTTTTTAATTATTATTATTATAATGTTAGATTATCTTTAAATTATTTAAATCTGGTTTCTTAGCAGGCACCTAGCCTATATAAGTGCTTTAGGGTAGAATTTAGATAAAATTAAGTGTTAAGACAAAGCTTAGAAGTGACAATAAGAACATAGTAATGACACTAAATATATGTGCAGGAAAAATTTTATTTTGAGATTATGTTTAGTGCAAATGACTTAGGTATTGTCAATAGGCATAGTCACAGTAGAGGTTTAGACATTTTTCATGTGTAATCGAAGCATTAGACAGTTGCTGATTTATCAGCAGCAATACTGGACACTGCATGTATGAGTTCCACCTGGATAACAGAAAGGCCATATAACCAGGTCCTAGCACAGGCCGCAGCCACGAGAGTAGAAGATGCTCGTGGTTTGATGGGGTCAACTACTCTAGGGATTCTGAGACCCTAAAATATTCTTTGTCTCTGTCGATTGCCCTATGGCAAGACCTAAGAGGAGGACTCTACAGGCCCCCCCTTCTTGTAACTCAATGGACTACTCCACCCCATTACCTGTCCTGGCTCTGGATCAAGGTGTGGGGGCTGCATATCAAACAGTCTCTAGCCTTTGATGTTCACAGAAACACAAACACTGATCTGACTTACTGAGTCGTAACAACTTATTTGTCCCCTTTAGTCATTCATAGCCTCCTTGTTGAATGTCTATGCCTTCAAAGAGTCCTCTCTGTAGGTCTGGCTTACAGTATCCGTGCAGGTTTTAAGAGGCATGTGACTCACTATGTCCAAGGTCTGGAGGGAGGCCATCTGGCTTCCTGCCAGATTTGTTATTGATTTATTGGTTGTACATGTGAAGATAGGAGGACACCAGCTGCTAGGAGCCCAGGTCCTATCTAGTAGCAAGCCTCTATAAGAAAATGGGCTTCGTAAAAGCTGCTCAGAGCACCTAGTAATTACTCTATATTGTATAAGGAAATGTTAACCACCAGCTTAACTCTCTCAATGAAGAGGGCTTTTGCACAGCTCTGCGCTATTGGACTAGTAGTTGGCAAATAGATTTATGTCTAAAGCCACCAACTAAAGCATGTATGGGAAGACATAAACACTGGGCAACATATTTTAGTCAACTATCTGCAGTCTGACCCCCTGCCCCACCTGGCAGAGGGCTATGATGTGGCATTCTTGATAATGAGGTGAGAACTTTATTGCTCTTGTCTCTGGCCAGGCACCAGTTTGTAAGACAGTTCCCATCACTGACTGGCAAAGAGCGCCCTCTTTTGACAATTTGCATTCAAAACAGATTATGCATCAGGGCAAGGTGTCATAGGGATGGTTCACCACTAAATGAAACTTTTATCATTTACTCACCCTCATGTTGTTTTAAATCAACATGGCATGGATCTGAAATCGTGTACTGTTAGATTATGCACTGCATTTAAAGAAGAATGGACTTCTCTATGCAGATGAGTAGTATGAATCCATTCCAGGACATACTTCATCCAGGAACATGGGCATTGTCTCGTGACCGAAATATACGGCTTAAAAACAACAAACATGAAAATAATTTACTCTTATTTTGTTAAACAAGCACAATTTAACCACAAGGAACAAGTTTCTTGATATTTAGCACTTACGGTTGAAATTAGTCACCCGGTGTCACGAACCCCGCTCCTCTGCCCCATCCCCGCTTCGTCGCACACATACTCACTCCCTCGACCTCACTCCCTCGCTCCGCCACCTCGAGCTTTTCACGGTCTTTTTGCTCGCTCGAGCCCTCACGCCCACTTTGCTCCTACTCGCTCACATGCTCGTAGGTTATCTCCCTTCCTCGAGTTTCTCACGCATTTCCAATCCCCCAGAACATTATGACCACCTGCACTCGCGTCATCTGCACTCCTGCACATTAGTTTCACCTGCACTCGTCTCATCACCTATCATTGTTTACACCTGCACTCGCCCCTATATATTTCACAACCCGTTCGTCTCACTCCTGTTGGTTATTGTATTTAGTTTCCCGTGTCCTTGCCCCCCGCTAGTCTCGTCTAGTTTTGACCTCCTCTCGTTCACCTCTTAGCTTGCCAGCTCCCCTTGTTCCCCTGTCTTTTGCTCCCACTAGTCCCGTCTCGCTGATCCTGTTTACCCCGGCTTTGACCCTCGCTCCCCTCTACTACTCTCCCGGATTTGCCCCCTTTACTCTCTTTGATTCCCCGGCTTTTGACCCTACGCTTCCCTCGACAACTCTTCACTGGATTTACCCTTTTTCTGTACTTTTGCCTGCCTGCAATAAAACGCAGTTTGACTTACATTGTGACTGTCTCTTCTTGTGTGGGTTACACCCGGCTTGTGGTTCTGTCATTTCTTTTTTAATTTAGCGTTTTGAATATGATGTCTCCTCAGCTCCTGTGGTAATATGGGATAGTACAGTGTCTAGTGGATGTGCACTTCAGAATCTCACCCACATGTTGTAGGTCATCTGGGTATTTGTAAGCTACTCTTTTACGGATATTGAGGATTTAAGCACCTTTCTCCATTGACATACTGTCTTTGGCATACTATATAGTAGTGAAGTATGTGTAACGGGAGTCATCTGGTATGTGATAGCTGTACAGTGTGTGTAAACCTCACATCCCTGGCCTCGAGGCATACCAGCGATTGACGCTAGAGGCTGTAGCCTTTAGCCTCCTCATTTTCACGCCCACCTCCCATGCTGGAGATGTTGATTTTGGATCCCGTTCAGAGTGGGTCGAGTAAGACCGGTTACAGAGGTGCCGTGACCCAGATGGGAGTGAGGTTTAGGGGGGGTGAGTGCAACAGGAGCCAGCTGGTATGTGATAGCTGTGCAGTGCGTGTAAACCTCACTCCCCTGGCCTCAAGGGGTGCAATAGTGATTGATGCTAGATGCTGTAGCCTTGAGCCTCCTCACTAGTGTGCCCGCCTCCCATGCTGGAGACAACAGTTCGAATCCCGTTCGGAGTGGGTCAAGTAGGACCGGTTACATATGCATATTTGGATGCAGCCTTAATCTCTTCTATGGAACATAAAAAGCAATGTATGGCTAAATTATATCAGTCACCATCTACTTTTATTGCATTTTTTTCCATACAGGGAAAGTGATTAGTGACTGAAGCTGCCAATCTGCCTAAACTTTTATTTTTGTATTCCATGGAGAAAAGAATGTTATGTGGATTTGGGTGAGAAAATGATGAATTAATTTTCATTTTATGGGAACTGTACCTTTAAAATGGTTCGTGGAGTATACTGTGGCTTTAGATCATCTAAATAAACATGCTGAAACTAACAACAGGGTGAGAAGGAGAAACTAAGGCAAATACTATTGCTTTAGTCAAGTCACTCTCTCTTCCTCCACCACTCCATTTCAAAGTGAGGGATAAAGGGCAGACAAGCGCATGGCATACAGTGAATGACAATAGCTGTCCCCTCCACTCGCAGCAAGACAAAGGAGCTCTGGAAGTTCCCGGGTTAATAAATCCAGGACACAGGGTCATGAAGGACACTGTGTGAATTCAGAAGGAAATCAGAGTCTTATCCTCTTTAGTAGAAGCAGATCACAGAGAAGGTGGGCAAAGATGGTAACTGCAAAAGCAAGAATATTTTTAAGATAATCCCTGTCCCACAGGTGGCAGCACAAGATGTGGCCGCCTTGTTAAGTGGCTCATCCACTAATTGATATGATACAGCACATGCACACACTTCACACCTGATCTTTCACAAGTATCACTCCATTATCTTGTCATTGGAGCCGCATGCTGAAACTGAAAACTGAAGACTGGCTAGAGAGATCAAAGGATTCCCTGTTGTTACATACAAAGTAAGTGCCAGGACTTTTACTGCTTCTGAGAGCAGAGAATTCTCACATTCTCACTCTGTGCATTTTTCTGTCAAATGACAATGACAGTCAGCATGATTGTAATTTGAAAATATTGTAATTGTACATATGGTACCTCCCCTATATTGACCAGAGGTATAACAAACTGGAGTGTTGTTATATTTGTAATGAATAACCTGCCATTTTTAATTACATCACAATTTTATTAAATCACAGAACTTACGCAATGATAAATATATCCCGCGCTACCCTAAGCTGTACCAGCCCCCGGCGCAATGTAGCATAGGTTCTCTTTTGAACAGACTGTCATTTCCTTCTCGGGGCACTGTTATTCCAGTAGCCTTTGTGAAAAAGCCAAGTGGCCCATCTACAGACAGGAGGTGGGCTCTTCACAGGCAGCTGAGGTTGTCGACTCAGCAGGGGAGGTAGGTGCGCATCGCAGGGGGATACAGGCTGAAAACAAACACCAGCCCTAACAGGAAAGGAACTGCAAGTTCATGCTGGGAAATTAGGGGACTCATGTTATCATTTTCATACACAGGGCAACATGCCACAATGGGGCATGCTTTAAGAGTTTGTTGTCACAAAGGGTTTGAATGAATGATTGGCATGGAGTAGTTGTTTACAAAACTCACAGCTTGGTGAATTAGAGGAAACTGACACAAATAGTATGCCCACAAATGCTCTGATCCATAAAAAATACATCAAAATTGGCTGATGAAACCTGTCTCCTCTATGTGTATTTTACTGAGCACTTGTTCTAAAACTAAGATTTATGAAAAGGACAATTACACTTCGGAACATACAGAGCTGCAGTTAAATCAGATCTTCAATTTTTTGTTTGGTAAAATAATGCTACTACATATATATATTGTAAATAGCAATTTACAGCTATGTGAGGTTCATTATAGTAATTGAAACATATTATAAACTTTTAGTTACACAAACAGTCTGAATGAAAATAAATTCCTAATATGCATTCCTTTGTTATTATTAATAATACTTTACATGCTAGGAGCTCATCTTTACAAAGAGATTAGCACAGCATTTAAACTCGATTAGTTTTTTATTTTATAATAAAAAAAATAGAGTGCGTTGGGTAAAGACTGCCATCTGCTGGCTACAGAAATCCCCTGCACACTTTGGATCTGAAATTAAATGATTTCTATGCCACAATAAACTATTGAAAACAGCAATATATAAAAAAGAACATTATTGTGTCTATAGAAGGAAAATTATTGTAATGTAATAGACATTTATTTGTATAGTAATATTTCGGTGTGACTTGTAGCCTAAATTTTCTTTATGAATGTTGTAGTTTGGTAGATGCTTTACTTTTCTAAAATGGACATTTGTATTTTTATTTATATAATATTTCACATTCATAAAGTGGTAAGAGTAAATCCACATTTGCACTACAATGTGATCCTACTATTACGTATTACATTTATACATATAGCAGACGCTTTTATCCAAAGCGACTTACAGAACCCTTTGGAGATAAGTTCCTTGCTCAAGGACACAATGGTGGTGGCTGTGGGGATAGAACCAGCAACCTTCTGATTATCAGTTTACCAGTTTAGACCACTACACCACCACCACTCCATACATTATATATTAGTATTATATAACACTGCAGCAGAGAATACAGGATTATTGTCAAGCCTTTGATCTCTATTATAGCCTTTTGTATTCAATTTAATTTTAGATTAATTTCTTATGAAATTAACAGCGTGATTTCATGACAAGACTGCCATCTATTGGTCATTGTCTAATACCACATTATACCGCTGCGAAGAACAGGCGTTATTTTAAACATTTAATTTTTGTAACATTTATTAAAGAATTACATAATTATTTTTAAAAAATCATTAATTACATGTTGTGCATTACACAATTCGATTTATTATTAATTTGAAATGCGTAAATCTTAAAAATAGGCTAAATATTTTTTGTATTCCATAGTGTATTTAGTTTATTTTTATATTCATATATCATACAAGGACACATTGCTTTGAGACCATTAGAGAACGATAAGTTCTCAAAAAAAATATATTCTTTATCATAATTCTGTTCTGAAAAATCAGGTGACTCTGATAACATATGGAGTTTATAGGTAAATAACTTTATATTTCATATTTTTGTTGGTTTTGATAAATATGGTCTTGTCAAAAGTCTGTTTTCACAAGCAGGAAGGTTTTTCAACTAATGGCACTTTTGGCCCGGTGGACTTTTAGAAACTAAACTCTTCTTAAACAGATTTTCATACTAATTTATTTAATTTGTCCAATAATAATGCACAATACAGTATATGTTGAGAGACATTTGTAATTTGTTATATTGATGTAAATAATTTTCACACAATATAGTATGGTAGGCCTAATGTTTGCGATAATTTCGATTATCATAGTTTTTTTTATTTTTTTTATTTCATTTATTAATATTTTTGTGATGGATTTTCATGTTCAAGAATAAAGTTTAGGTCTAACAAGGGTAAAACAATCAAATCTATCCATAAAGGGCACTCGAAAAATAGCAAAAATAAATTATGAAGGGCAGGAATGTTGAAACTTTTAATGTGCTCTTTTTAACAAAAGAAAAAAAAAAATGTTTTCCCCTTTCCCACACTTTTTGGAACGCGGAAGTAAACGTTTGCAGGGTACACTTAGTGGATGGGAGATCAAAGAAAATGTTATATTCACTTACCTAAAAGAAAAAAATCATAACTAAGTAACTCTTTCTACATTTGAACTACTTTCCCGAAGAGAAACAAAATAGAGAGCTATGAGTTAAGGCTGTCAGATTGGAGAAGATGTCAAATTTACTGTCTCTCTTTCAGCAGCTGTAATCGAAACCCCCTCGAATCTGTGGTATTTCTTTTTTTTTTTTTTTTTTTTAAAGTAATTCCATGGTAATATAACACAAAGCATAATGTAATAAACTTAAACTCACAATTTAAAATTAGATTAGATTTACGCTGCTAAATAAGGCGGAAACGCGTCATTACAATCTTTGAAAATGATCTGTTATCATGTGATTTTAGGTTCATCAATCCACGGTTAATGCCTTTTCATCAATGGTCCACTCATGAAAAAAAAAAAAAGAAAGTATGATGCTGCTTGAGACAAACTTGATGGCTTAAAGCGATTATTCTAGAGTTTTTGACAACTACAATATTCTGAAGTGATTTCGCATGCAACCAAATATACGATTGCACCAACCACACACGCCTTCAACGCAATAGCTACCAAGTGACTGGCCGCTGGATGGCTCCTGGTAAACATTACCGGTAGTCGGATTCAGTTCAACATACGTCTGTAATTTACAATATGGATAAGCGAAGCCCATGAACTATGGCCATAGTCAAGAAGGATGACAGATTGACAAATTCTCAAAGTGTACTCTGCGTCGGGTTTGCCGGAATTTTTAGCAAAACAGCAACTTCGCCGCTGGAAGTCGTAAAGATTTTGAGTCAGATAGGAACATTTCACTGTAAACGAGGCTTCGTGCACAGCTTTCTTTTCTTATATCAGAATGAGGGACTTCGAGCATTTTGGAAGGGTAACATGGTTTCCTGTCTACGGTTGTTCCCCTACAGTGCCATACATTTAGCAACTTACAAAAAGTGAGTATTAAAGCTTTTTTAATACTTCTATGTTACGTTGTGGATACTTTGTTGTCAACCCCGTATACCTAATGTATAGATTAAACACTGTGCCGTTGTTTTAGATGATTTTTAAGGTGATAATAAACAACTCGATCAGCTGTGACGGTAAACAATGACAACAACCGGAAGTTGACGTTTTAGCTTAATAGCATTTGAAAGTAGACGGGAATGGCGGCATCACAAATTAATAATACGTTCACAAGCGCTGACTCTTAATTATGGGATTATGAAAGGATATAAATGTGCCATGTCATTTAAATAAATTATCGTTTCCAATTTGGTACATTTGTTTGGCATTCATTTCTGATGCTGAGCTCATTGTTATGTAACACATTACGACTTCACGTCCTGACCAATCACATAGCTCAGAAATCTGCGTATTGGAGTGGTGTCATGCTGAACCTGGGCAGATTTCAATGGGCGTGGACTTTATTCTATGAAGTCATAAAATGAATAGTTCTCTGGTGTTTTCAAGTATTTGAACTTCGTACCGCCCACTTAGCACCGCCTATATACAGGGACTCTGGCAGCTCAGCCTGTTCATAAACGAAAGTGCTTCATTATTATACTCGTCACGTGTGTTTTCACATGCTGCAGGCCAGAGCAGACCCGTACATAGTGTTCCAGTATTCCAGGAAAACAGTAGAGGGTAGCCTGTTTTGAACACAGTGATACTGAGTGATACGTGGAAAAGAATATAGGATGTGCACCACTCTAATGCACTTTTATGTTGTTTGTAATTAACTGATATAAGCCTTAATATTGTAATTATTTAAATCTTAGTAGTTAGTAGCTGTAATTTTCTAGTCCAGTTTCCAATTCTTCTACTACAAGTAAAAAAATAACACGAATACCCCAAAAGCAATGGAATCATCCTACCACAAAAAAGACTACTCTCTTAATGTAATGTATATTTATTTTTTGTTAATAAAGTTTAGGTATTGCCTATTTTTTTGAATCACACTTGGGCATAAGCCTTTAGATCCCGAGAAACATGCTGTAACAGTCATGTGTGTCTAAACCTTTGACTGGTACTGTATGCATGTCACACAAATGTATAGTACAATAAAGGTGTTGATGTAATGATTGCAAAATTATAATTCTATATTTCACTCCATCTCTGGCAGGTTTGTCCACATATACATTGATGAACTGGGTGATATCTCACAATGGAGGGCCATATTGGCAGGTGGGATGGCAGGGATATCTGCCGCTCTAGCTACATATCCTTTGGAGGTGGTTGAAACCAGGCTCATTGCTCAGAATTGCAGAGAATCAATGGACAAAGGTCTGCCTCATACTCTCTCCAGCATCTACAGAAATGAAGGGCTTCAAGCTCTCTACAGGGGCTTTTCCCTCACAATATTAGGTATGTACCATCTCAGAGACATCAAATAATATTTGCACTCTATATTTGCAATTGAGCTCACAACAATATTTACCGGTAATAGGCTACTGCATAGGATTCAATGTGTTTCAACATAAATTTACTACAATTCTAAATCCCTCAAAATTCTGAACAAATTATTTTAAGCTCTTCTCTAGCTTTTTATTTTTAATTAAAGCTGTAACTACTTGAAACATTTCTCTGTAACTTTATGCTTAGTGTTTGCATTACTGTGAAACAGGTGCTGTTCCATTCTCAGTTGGCTGCTATGCAGTGTATGTCAACTTGGATAAGCTGTGGCAGGAGCGGCACGTTCGCTTTACATCTTTGCAGAACTTCATCAATGGCTGTCTTGCTGCAGGAGTTGCTCAGACTCTCTCCTTCCCATTTGAAACTGTTAAAAGGAAGATGCAGGTGAGAACCTTTGAGACGGACTGTTGTAGTGCTATATATCACCACAAGGAGGCACAATAATACTAGTGCCACAGACCTCCTGAAATTCGTACCTGTTGACCTGTGTCCCGTGCAAACATTTAGATTATAGATGAAATATTAAAATGAAAGTTAATTAAAAACTGTGTTTGCAACAGGTCACATAGAACAATGCTGGACACTATTATTAAAGTGCAAAAGGCCCTGCAGCAGCTGAGAATGTATATAGTGTCCAGTGTCTCCTGTCCCAAAGATAAAAGTCTAAAGATAGCTGACCTCTCGCACACATACAAAAAACACATAATGGTTCTTCTGGTGGTTCCTATATGTTTTGTGCTCGATAAACAGACAGAAATGAAAGTTCTGCTTTCTCTCTTTTCAAGTTAAATTGCATTGTCAGGGGTGAAGAAAAAAAACCTAACCAAGGCTGCTAAATATTACTTTTCAGTTGGGTTCTAAACAAAAACGTCTATAGAAAAGGTCAACACAGCCCATATAATACACATCAGGGAGGCTTTTAGGAGTTTAATGGCAGTGGTTTGTCCTGTGTTTCTGAGAAGGTTCTATATAGAGTTCAAACTGTTTTTTTTTTATCATCAGTCCAACACTTACTACCATAACTTTTTTGGTCTTCTACACATTGCATATAAACAACAATGTTAACCTTCTCTTGTGCTGTTATTTCTTAATAATTAGGGATTATTTTCCCTTTCATTACTCTAGGCCCAGAGTCATCTTCTGCCACATTGTGGAGGAGTTGATGTTCATTTCAATGGGATGATGGACTGTTTCAGACAGGTCATTAAGAACAAGGGTGTCATGGCTCTTTGGAGTGGCCTTGCCGCCAACATGGTGAAGGTGAAGTTTTTATGTGCTTATGTATTGACAGCGAGAAAAACAACTGCAGCACTCAGTGTTTTCTGTGGAAATGGTCTTTCTTACATAGTCCTTCCTTAAAAAAAAAAAAAAAAAAAAACTGGAGTGGGTAAATCAGAAACATCTTTCTTGAATAAGCATGAATTAAAAAAAAAAATTGTACATGGAGTGACTAGAATGTTTAATCCTCAGCACACTTGTATTGACATGTGCTCTGTAAAATTAATAACATGAGCTTCTCAAACAATCTGTCTCTGAACAGTATATGCTCAAGTCACAGCAATTAATTGAATGTGTTTTAATGGGTTTTCAGATACCTTAAAGGAATAAGGTGAACTATTCCCTAAAATAAATATTTTATCTTCACTTCCTTGTTAGTAACATAACATTTTTCTTTATACATTACAGATTGTCCCGTATTTTGGCCTACTCTTCAGTTGCTTTGAGATGTGTAAGCAAGTCTGCCTTTACCGAAATGGCTATATTGTTTCCCCACTAAGCTACACACTTAAACCAGGGGTTGACCAAAGCCTGGGCCCATATGAACTGCAAGAGTTTAAGCGTTACATGAGAAACAGAAAATTACACAGAGCACAAAGTCCGTCCATTGGAAACCGCTGGTAATATGGTCTTCCCTAGACACTGTAACAAATACAAGAGAAGTGAACAGGAAAATGTTGCTCTGTGTTGTTATGTGATTATGACATGAGTGTTTGGTGGTTTTACTGCCTGATGCCGGAACTCATTCTGTGCATTATTCACAGTGGTACAGTATATTTGTTTATGATGAATATTGTACCTGTCATTGTATTTATCCTCCGAAAGGCCGTTTTAGGGATCCTGCATAATACTATTCATACTTGAAGCAAAACGTACATTTTGCAGTTTCTCAAGACATATCAAATAAATGCCAGATATAGTGCACCTTTAAGGTAGTATTAAAGGTTCAGTATTATATAAACGTTATCACATTTATTCCTTTAGCTTTACACTCCAGTAAAATGCAGTTTTTTAAAGAACTGTGGAGATGTAAAGTCTTTAATCATTTTATTCACTTCTCAGGAAATGTGTTAAACAGTAAAGGTCAATGCCTTTGTCAAACAAAGTATTACTCATTCACTGGCTTTACGCTCTTTCTGTTATTTATAATCGAATGTTTTTAAAGTCATATATTGGTGCGATTTAAGCATTGACATATTTGACGTTTTTTGACAGTCAGATTTTCAGTTGTATGGTAAACTGTATCGTGCTGATCTGGATAAACACTATCCCAGTAACCAGTGCCTCCAATTGAGCTTGAGCATTCTTCAGAATAATTTCTCAAATGTGGCAAATGTTGAGCTTAACTCAAAGCTTAAAATAAAACAAGTTTAAGCAATAAACTTGACTTGGTTCTTTTGTCAGCTCACTGCAATACTTGTTATATATATATATACCTTTGAATTGCACTGGTATGGATGACATTGTCCTAGTGTTAATGGTATTGATTTTGTATTGGATTGCATTGCATTGTGTAGTCACATGTTGCCTAATGGATTTCTCCGTTTGTCACACAATCAAAAGTCATGTGAAGGACTTTACAGGAGTATGCCAACCTTTTCTGCTCACACACTCTCGCCCTATGAAGATCATTAACTAGAGACAGGTTTACTACTAGATAGTTACAAACAAGCATGCTATGTCACCTTGGAGATCTGCTTCTTTTTTATTACTTTATTTGTATATGGACCGTTCAAACAAATTACTTCAGCAAAAATTATGCATTGTACATAGATATTATAGCATATGCTAATTTGCATCTCAGGACCCTAGATAGTCTTTTTTTTTCACCCTAAAAAAGCTAACTAAAACAAGCATGTGAAAATTGTAACTATATATATATATATATATATATATATATATATATATATATATATATATATACTAACTAATTTAAAAAAGTATATAGATGCTCCAAACTTTGGTAACATAATAAAAAAGATTAAACCAAAAGTTTATTAATATTTAGTGAAAGCTGAAAGAAAGAACTGGACAATTCTGATTCTCTTACTATATTGGACTGCCAGTATCTGTCAAAATATTTTCATAAAATATTGTTTTAAGACTTTTAAGCTTCAAATATAGTGGTCATGAATAATTAAAAATATTAATATACAGAAATACATCGTTTTATGTTTTAAAAACGTCCTACTGTCATTTATGCTTTCCACCTTGAGAAGGTTACCCTTTCAAACTTTGAGGCTAAACCACTCCGTCATTACAATATGACACCACACGGGAATGTGTGACGTATGGTCGACGGGCCAATCAAAGCTTAGAAGCGCTGGGCGCGTTTCATCTCGCGAGACCAACCTTTTAAAAATCTCTTCACAACTTTCTATTCGGCCATTTCGAAACAGCCGGGAGTCCACGGTAGGCCTGCGCCAGAGCGGGATTGACCTCTTCAAACTACACCTCTCTAACATCCGACCATGAATGAGACCGCCATCTCTTTCGCCAAGGACTTCTTGGCCGGTGGTATTGCCGCTGCCATCTCTAAAACCGCTGTGGCCCCCATTGAGCGAGTTAAACTGCTGCTTCAGGTAAAATGCACACAGTGATATTAACGGGATTATAGAATCCCTGATAATTAAATGAGGGGATTCTGTAATGGTTCTAAAAGTAATCACAATAAGGATAGTACGATCCTATAGCAATTTTATAAAGCAATTGCACGTAACAGCCTTTTAAGTTTTTTGTTTTATTGAAGGTTCAACGAGCATTTATTAAAACTTGAGTATCAAGATGATGTCAAGAAATTGTTAACTAATTTAATTGATTAAAATATTTAACCGTGCTTTGTTGTGTGAGTAATTAATGTGTTGATAATTTTCTAAAAAGAGCTGATCGTTGCGATGGTTTGTAAGTAATGTAACCTTTAGCAACCTCCTCTAGTGAACATCATGTGAAATGCCTCAGCCGACGTCCAGTTGGAAACCAAATTACTGGAATTTGGTAGGGCAAATGTGTTTGTTGTTTTACGGTAGATTTGCAATAAGTCAGTCTGTTCTCCTTGATAAATCATTTTTGAAACATGGTAAACCAGCATCCTGCACTGATTTCACCAAGGTCGCGAGAAGGATAGGCCGTCTTTGCTAGCATTCAAGCTAACGCACGTATCCTAGGACGACAAACAACTGTTGTTTGAGACACCGCTGCTCTGAGAGAAAAGCTTTGCACTATAGTTTAATTTTATTTACTATAGTTTTTTTTTTTTATAAATTTTTTACCTTTTACATGTTTTTTTTATGAAAAATCAAGCTACTAGTCAATTAGCTAATTTCGGATGCCTCTTTATGGAAGATCTCGTGTTACTGGCTTTTCTTTCATTTAGTGTTATCACGTGTTTGTTTCCCCTTTGAGCTTTTCCACCTTTTTTAGTTCTGTAGTGCCATCAATTGCATTATACAGTTTATTGGTTGCTTAGTTTATGGGCAATCATAATGTTGCTGAAATCTTGATTAATTTATTAAATCACACCATTTCATTGAAATGTTTTCCGTTACTTGTGCTTTGAATCATTTTCTGCTGTTTACAGGTGCAACATGCTAGCAAACAGATTACAGTGGATAAGCAGTACAAAGGCATAATGGACTGCGTGGTGCGTATTCCCAAGGAGCAGGGTTTCCTGTCATTCTGGAGAGGAAACTTGGCAAACGTCATCAGATACTTCCCCACTCAGGCCCTCAACTTTGCTTTCAAGGACAAGTACAAGAAGGTCTTCCTTGATGGTGTTGACAAGCACACCCAGTTCTGGAGGTACTTTGCTGGTAACCTGGCCTCAGGTGGTGCTGCTGGTGCCACATCCCTTTGCTTCGTCTATCCTCTCGACTTCGCAAGAACCCGGCTGGCCGCTGATGTCGGCAAAGCTGGAGCAGGGAGAGAGTTCAGTGGTCTGGGTGACTGCTTGGTAAAGATCTTCAGGTCTGATGGCCTCAAAGGCCTGTACCAGGGCTTCAGTGTGTCTGTGCAGGGAATCATCATTTACAGAGCTGCCTACTTTGGCATCTATGACACGGCCAAAGGTGAGTCCAAATTGCATTCATTTGGTATCAATGTGTGCTGTTGCTGCAATCTTCACATCTGTTCTCTTGTTATTAGGTATGCTGCCAGATCCTAAGAACACCCACATTGTTGTCAGCTGGATGATTGCTCAGTCTGTGACTGCTGTTGCTGGACTTGCATCTTACCCCTTCGACACAGTCCGTCGTCGTATGATGATGCAGTCTGGACGCAAAGGAGGTCAGTCACAGCTTTGCTTTTAAGATGTTTTAAATGTTTCTTGAAAGTTGGCTGGTTTCCATACAAGTTTTTAATCAAACCATTTGCTTTTTCTTTTGTAGCTGACATCATGTACACTGGCACAATTGACTGCTGGAAGAAGATTGGACGTGATGAGGGCAGCAAAGCTTTCTTCAAAGGAGCCTGGTCTAATGTTCTCAGAGGCATGGGTGGTGCCTTTGTGTTGGTCTTGTATGATGAGTTGAAGAAGGTCATTTAAACCTGTCCAGCATTCAATGTGAGATGTTAAACTGTAACATATCTTGTACATTTGGAAGGACTCTCAAATTCCGCCTTATTTATAGGGACCAACTAGTATGTCAGTACTAGTTGTACTGGGGGAAATTATTTTTGCTGTTTTCTTTTGCCCCGGTTTCATTTTGTTGTTCCCCTCACCATACTGCCATTCCCAGAGAAAAAGACAGATTGCCAGGTGCTAAAATCTACTTGTTTTCTAGCCTCTGTTTTTAGTCATGACATGAATAAAAACCCACTGAACGGACCTACAGTCATTTCTTGTCATTGTTTTGTTCCTCTAGTCACACCACCTGTATTAAAGTACACGATGGAGAGTCATTACATAGAAGTATTCAAATGTTTATTCAAAGACAAGACCTCACACATGCCATTAGACTTCCTCCTGGGGTTCAGGCAGTGTTTTATTTCATGAGATGCAACCTCATACACTATTGGCTCTCCAGAGTTGTGCTTGGGTCTGAGCCAAGGACAGCTGTGGAGACAGTTGAAGTCAGAAGTTTACATGCATCTTAATACATTTAAACTCAGATTTTCACAATTCCTGACATTTAATCGTAGAAAACCTTCCATGTCTTAGGTTAGTTAGGATCACTCTTTTAAGAATGTGAAATGTCAGAATAATTGAGGGAATGATTTAAGTTTATCACATTTCCAGTGTGTCAGAAGTTTACATACACTTTGTTAGTGTTTGGTAGCATTGCCTTTCAATTCTTTAACCGGGGTCAAAAGTTTTGGGTAGCCTTCCACAAGTTTCATACAATGTGTTGCTGGAATTTGGGCCCATTCCTCCAGACATAACTGGTGTAACAGTCAGATTTGTAGGCCTCCTTTCGCACATGCTTTTTCAGTTCTGCCCACAAATTTTATACTGGATTTAGGGTAGGGCTTTGTGATGGCCACTCAAATACCTTGACTTTGTTGTCCTTAAGTAATTTTGCCACAACTTGAGGTATGATTGGGATCATTGTCCATTTGCGACAAAGCTTCCTGGGTGATGTCTTGATGTTGCTTCGATACATCTGTGTAAAAAAACATGATTCCATCTATTTTGTGAAGCGCATCATTTCTCCTGCAGCAAAGCATCCACCCATGCTTCACGGTTGGGTTGGTGTTCTTCAGCTTGCAAGCCTCACCCTTTTTCCTCCAAACATAACCATGGTAATTATGGCCGAATAGTTACATTTGTTTCATCAGACCAGAGGAAATTACTTCAAAAAGTAAGATCTTTGTCCCCATGTGCACTTGCTAACTAGTCTGGCTTTTGTATGGTGGTTTTGGAGCAGTGACTACTTCATTGCCGAGCAGCCTTTCAGGTTATATCAACATTAGGACTCATTTTACTGTGGATATAGATATTTGTCTACCTGTTTCCTTAAGTTCCTTTGCTGTTCTGTGATTGATTTGCACTTTTCGCACCAAACTACGTTCATCTCTAGGAGACAGAATGTGTCTCCTTCCTGAGTGGTATGATGGCTGCATGGTCCCATGGCGTTTATCCTTGTGTACTATTGTTTGTACAGATGAATGTGGTACCTTCAGTCATTAGGAAATTGCTCCTAAAGGTTGGACCAGACTTGTGGAGATCCAGAACTTTTTTTTTCTGAGATCATAGCTGATTTCTTTTGATTCTGACATGTCAAGCAATGAGTTTGAAGATAGGCCTTAAAATACATCTACATGTACACCTCAAATTGTCTACAATTAACCTATCAGAAGCTAATTGCCTAAAGGCTTGCCATCATTTTCCAAGCTGCTTAAAGGCACAGTTAACTTAATGTAAACTTCTGACACACTGGAACTGTGATAGTCAATTAAAAGTGAAGCCATCCGTTACTCATGTCATGCACTAAGTAGATGTACTAAATGACTTGCCAAAACTATAGTTTGCTAATATTATATCTGTGGAGTGGTTAAATTAGTCTTGATGACTTCAACCTAAGTGTGTGTAAACGTCTGACTTCAACTGTGTGTGTCCTTCAGTGTAATTCAGTCCTGATCAACTTTGGAAGGCATTACCTGCATTTTGCTGTTTTAATAGAGTCTCACCCTTGAACTATATTGCGAATTTTTACATTTTGTGTACCAGTTTGTACTTGAGTTCTTTCAGATGTTTCTTATTGGAATTTTGACTGGCTCAAGAGGCAATTGCTCAGAATTGCAGCTTGTTGAAGAATCATGTGAAATAAATGGTAGCTCAAACAGCCTAGGGAGCTAAACATTGTATTAGCAGGATTCCTCCTAGTAATGTGCTAGTGTATGGAATGATATTCCGGACATTCCTTTTTCAATTTGTGGACGCATAAAATGTGACATAATCCAAACGCAATTGCAAATCACGCATTACGGTTTGCATTTTCGTTTAAGCGAACGCACAGTGACTGCCAAATTTCAAATGGAAAAGCAAAGTCCGTTTGCAACTGTGTTTCCCATATCTTAGGAGTTTTGGCCCTGTCATATTTAAATAGCAATTTCAATTACCACGTCTGCTTTTTCACTTTCTCAGCGTCGCGTATGTAGCCAGCCAAAACTCAAATGGAATACTATTTTTTTTATTGCAATATTAACAAACAGAACAAGACGATACATACAAGAAATATAAACAATCTTTCAAAACAAAAGAGAAATTATGGTTCAGAATACATTAAGAGAGGAAATGTGAAAGAAATTTAAATATATTCAACAATAGTCTAAAAAGAAAAGAGAGTAAGAGAAGAAAGAAAAAAAAAGTAGAGGGCACAAAAGAAAAAACATTAAGAGAGAATATTAAACATGGCACTAATTCTGGATGTTTTCATTGCTTTCTTGTTAACAGAAGTTGAAATTGTATTTAAATACATCTTCAATTCTTCTTTGAAAAAGCTAAAGTGGGGTTTACTTTTCATATATTTACATTTATGGATATGAAACTTTCCAATATATAAAAGAAGGTTTATACAAAAACATGCTTTAATTAGATTCTTGTCTTTAACATAAAATCCAAAAAGAATGTGTCTATATGATAAAGAAAAGTTACATAAAACCTTTTGGACAATCAGAGCATCAATATTGTTCCAGAAAGACAGAGTAAAAAGACATTCCCAAAACAAATGATCAACAGTTTCAGAGGAGGCTTCACAAAAAGAGCAGGAAGTATCAATATCATTTCTAAATTTCTTTAAAAAGTATTTAACTGGATAAAATCTATGAATAATTTTATAGGATATTTCTTTAACTTTATTAGTTAGAAAGAATTTCTGAGGAAGTGACCAAACATATGACCATTTAATATCATCAAAAGGTTATTCCAATAAGAAATGGAGGAAGGAATTGAAGTAACAGAGTCCAAAAATAATGACCTAATTTTATAATTGGATTTATGTATTGAAAAACAAACAGAACCAACCACAGTAGATTCAGGGCTAGGGGAGAAACAGAAGTCACTGTAGCACTATTATTGTTTCTAAACAGCATACAGATTTCCAAAGAGATGGCCTTGAAAACTATATTAAATTCTTTACTAGATACTGGGAATTGGTATCCTGAAACAAAATCGAATAATTAAATAAATTACCTTCACTATCAAATAGCTGGTTTACTAATATCACCCCATTATTGAACCAGTTTTCAAGAAATAAAGATTTCCTCTTATGAAGAATATTACAGTTGTTCCAAATTAAAAAATTGTGTGGTGAGAAATTATGCTTGTAAATAAGTTTCCAAGCCATAAGCATCTGCTGATGATAATTGGAAAGTTTAACAGGAAGTTTACTAATTGAATAATTGCACATTAAAAGAAAATGTTTACCTCCTAATTGAGAAAAAATATATCTTGGGATTATACTCCAAATAGAAGATTGATTGTGAAGGAAAAGTTTAAGCCAATTAATTTTTAAGGTATTGTTAAGAGAATCAAAATCAATGAAATTTAAGCCACCTTTTAATATAAGAATTCAAAATAACTGATTTTCTAATACTCAAATGGAATACTAATTCCCTTAGTATTTCCATTTCCGATGCCTTACACAGAAACCTGTCAATCAGGGTCAAGGGTGGGATTATGCTATGGGGCGTGTTTGTCTTGGGAAGTGACATCACTCACAGTCGATGGTCAAGAGGTGATGCCCTGAACAGACGCCGGTTTATCAAATCAAATCAAATCACTTTATTGTCACACTACCATGTACACAAGTGCAACAGTAGGTGAAATTCTTGTGTGCAGTTCCGAGCAACATAGCAGTCATGACAGTGACGAGACATATACCAATTACAATAAACAACATACTTACACAACACAATTTACAAATCAAATGTACACATACTTACACAACACAATAATTAGATACAGTGTACAGTAAACAATACACACAATATACAATACAATAAGTAGGATATGAAATATATGTATATATATATATATATATATATATATATATATATATATATATATATATATATATATATATATATATGAAGTAGTATATTGAGGAGAATATGTTGACAGTCCAGTGTGAGATTATAGATGAATAAAGTGCAGTGCTAATTATTGATCCTGATAGACTGTGAGTGATGTCACTTCCCAAGACAAACACGCCCCATAGCATAATCCCACCCTTGACCCTGATTGACAGGTTTCCCTGTAAGGCATCGGAAATGGAAATACTAAGGGAATTAGTATTCCATTTGAGTTTTGGCTGGCTACAAATGCGACGCTGAGAAAGTGAAAAAGCAGACGTGGTAATTGAAATTGCTATTTAAATATGACAGGGCCAAAACTCATAAGATATGAGAAACACAGTTGCAAACGGACTTTGCTTTTCCATTTGAAATTTGGCAGTCACTGTGCGTTCGCTTAAACGAAAATGCAAACCGTAATGCGCGATTTGCAGTTGCGTTTGGATTATGTCACATTTTATGCGTCCACAAATTGAAAACGCAATTGCAAATACAATTTGCAATTCCTTTTGAATAATGTCCGGAATATCATTCCATAGGCCTACTAGTGACATGCATGAGATGCTCAGGGTTACGTGATTACAACAGCTGTGAGGCTAATGGCCCTCATCCAGTGCAATCCAATATTGAAAAAGGTGTCTCGTGTGTGTGACCTCACTCTAAAAAAACTTTGTTGGCTACTTATGTAGACATCAACCAAGTCGTAAATTAGCACGCGTATCTGTCCTTGCGTCACCTTCAATTCAAGCATACATCGTAAGGCCAGTTCTTGAGTGCGGTATCACAGGATGTTCAGCATGGATAAATAGTGGATGGCGCGGTCATGCACACTTTACTGGCTGTGTGCAATTTTTGAGCTCGCGTCTCTTGGACTGGATGCGGTCTAATTTTTAAAATTGAAATATTTTTCTACCGAGTTATTAAAATTGCACTGAACCCTTTTAGTATAGTAAACGTTCACATAAAATTCTGCAATATCACAACTACGTACATACAGACCAGGATCAATTAATCATTTGGGATTCGTTTATTTTGCAGTAGAGAGTTCAACTTTATTGCCCTGTCCACATCATGAGTAATCAATAGGAACATACGAATTCCAAACATTCTGTCCTAGCAGCTCTTTTGTCACTGTTGCATGTTACATTTAATGGAAGGAATGCCAATTCTCCAGTGGATCGCATATGCGTTAACTGGATGAGACGATTACACAAGAGTCTGAAGTCTGAAAGGGTAAGCGACATGTCAGAACCACTCATGTAGGACGTGACAATCTCGCCCTGGCTGGCAGCGAGTGCTACTCGCAGGTGACATGACTTGTAAAGGGTTGTTGTTGTTATTTCTGTGGATTTAATCTCTGGCTGGCAGAGGCAACGGGCTCTACTGGCATACTATGTACATGTGACTGGAGTGATTCAATCACCTGCCAGCAATATTGAGCCCGTTCAGGAGGTCGTCTAGGAGGTAACCATCCAGGTACTACAAGACTCGCGTTAGGACTCCAAAGAGGAAAGGTGCTTTAGGGATCGTTCACAACGAATACGTCTAGACTCGGGTGTCTGCAGACGGGTTTTTAACAGTTGAAGATTACTGTTGGTTGAATGATTTATTAAAAAATATCGAGACGCGGCGCAACGTTAAAGGGATAGTTCACCCCAAAATGAAAATACTCTCATCATTTACTCACTCTCATGCCATCCCAGATGTCTATGACATTCTTTCTTCTGCAGAACACAAACGAAGATTTTTAGAATAATATCTCAGATCTGCAGGTTCTCACGATCTTTGTAGCTTCAAAAAAAAAAGAAAAAATATCACACAAGCAGCCTAATCCATCTGACTGAAGTGTTTAAATCTATATCATGTGAAGCAATATAATTGGTGTGGGCAAGAAACAGACAAATACCTCTATTGAAATAATAATAAAAAAAAAAAAAAGAAACATCCTCTCACTTTCAACTGCTTTTATTTTCAGCAAACTTAGCATGTGTAAATATTTGTATGAACATAAAAAGATTAAACAACTAAGACATAAACTGAACAAGTTTCACAGACAAAGGGGGGTCAACATCAAATGTAACTGTCCGTATCTGGTGTGACCACCAGCTGCATTAAGTACTGCAGTGCATCTCCTCCTCATGGACTGCAAAAGATTTGCCAGTTCTTGCTGTGAGATGTTACCCCACTCTTGCACATTTCTGACATTTCTAGGGGGAATGGCCCTAGCCCTCACCCTCCGATCCCCAGATGTGCTCAATGAGATCAGGGCTCTTCGCTGGCCATGGCAGAACATTGGCATTCCTATATTGCAGGAAATCACGCACAGAACGTGCAGTATGGTTGGTGGCATTGTCATGCTGGAGGGTCATGTCAGGATGAGCCTGCAGGAAGGGCACCACATGAGGGAGGAGGATGTCTTCCCTGTATCACACTGTATTGAGACAACAAGCTCAGTCCGATGATGCTGTGACACACTGCCCCAGACCATGACGGACCCTCCACCTCCAAATCGGTCCCGCTCCAGAGTACAGGCTTTTGTTGTAAAGCTCATTCCTTCGATGATAAACGCGAGTCCGACCATCACTCCTGGTGAGACAAAACCGCAACTCGTCAATAAAGAGCACTTTTTGGCAGTCCTGTCTGGACCAGCAAAGGTGGGTTTGTGTCCATAGGTTTGTCCCCATAGGTGACGCAGCATGCCTAAGGCACATTCACACAGATGAGCAGGGACCTTGGGCATCTTTCTTTTGGTGTACTTCAGAGTAAGTAGAAAGGTCTCTTGAGTGTCCTAAGTTTTAACTGTGACCTTAATTGCCTACCGTCTGTAAGTTGTTAGTGCCTTAACAACCATTCCACTGGTGCATGTTCATTCATTCTTTATGGTTCATTGAATAAGCATGGAGAACAGGGCCAGCCCAAGCCTTTATGGGACCCTAAACAGATTATGATTATGATTATGATACTATTGTCAATGCTTGATTATTTGCACACTAGAAATCTAACACACGCATTATCAATTTTATTAGTTCAAGCTGTATTGCTTAAATCACACCAATGTCTGCCTGCAGTTTTTACCCTTCTACGGTTTTTAATTGTAACAGTAGCAAACCCACAAGAGTGGTCAGGTGATAATTTGCACTTTAGTATAGGGTTGGGCGATGTCCCCTAAATTGGCAGTTGACGATGTTGACAGTAAAACATCGCGATGGACGATGATATCGTCGGTGGGGCGGGGCGGATTATATAATTTCAAATAATTTTAAAAAATTATATGAAAAATTATAATTTCGTTATTTTACTAACCCAACTAATGACTCGTCGGCGCTTTATCAGTAGGTTGCACGACACGTGAAGCATTTTTTTTTTTTAGCTTTCACTTAAGAAGTTTTGTGCACTTTTTATTTTAATATATCTCTTTACATAAATACTATTTTCCACTTAAAAACTATAATTTCGTTATTTTACTATCCCAACTGACTCATCCGCGCTTTCCAATAGGTTGCACGTAAGTGGGAAAAATATTTCTTCCACTTAAGAAGAGTTGTGCACTTTTAAGCACTTTTTATTTTAATATATCTTTGAGAGAGTTTGCGCTGTCGCTTCCAAGTCCAACACCAGGTCCCTCACATGATGCTGGAGAAGAGGGAGATGCCGGCGCCGCCACCGCGCTTAAGAAAAAAAAGTCGTCTTTGGGCAGCCATTCTTGCGAAGAGAGCAGCCACAGCCACGCTCACTGATGAGCAAAAGGTCGAGGCAGAAATGACCATGTACCTGCAGGAAATGGCCATTGATGGGGAAGAGGACCCGCTGACTTGGTGGAAAACGAACGACAAAAGATGTTCATGTTGTTCATGGCAAGATTAGCACGGAAATATCTGTGCATATGTGCTACCAGTACTCCATCAGAGCGGGTCTTCAGCACAGCGGGTAGTGTAGTTACTCCAATCCGCAGCTTATTAAAACCAGATAAAGTGAATATGTTGGTATTTCAGGCCAGAAACATCGAAATTTAAACATGGTCTATGGTGAAAGATATTAGACTTCTTTACGCATATTTCGCCATCCGTTGCGGAGCTATTCGATTTTGCATATTATTTTTTAAATGTTAATTTGTGTAGTTCACCACTTTACAATATTTCAATAACATAATTTATTTTGTAGCCTGTGCTGAAGTTAATTGTGCTGCTAATTATAAGTGAAATGTTAATGCCGAGTTTCGGTCTTGTTCCCGTTTTGTTGTTTTATTTGTTGTTGTTCTATGTTGTGGGTCATTCTACGAAAATGTCCATTTTTCTGTCCCTAGCCTTTACAGAAATATTACACTTGAAAAACACTTTAGGGTTACAATTTCTTTATATTTTAAAATGAAACAATATGTTATTTGAACAATTACACCTTCTTGAGGCATCAATGTGGCAATATTTGATTTTTATTAATTAATTCCAACCACCACAGAAGTGCTTGTCCCCACAGTCATGTACAGAGGGAAAATGCTTTATTTTGAAGTCAAATACAGTGTTTTCTTCCATTTAAAATACAATAATGTGTCCATAACTATCAAATATATGATGTAAATTACATAAAAAAACAAAATGCTAAATAAATATTATAAAATATATAATGAAAGTAGTGGTCCCCTGGAGTTGTGTCACTGGTGTTACCGTTTAACAAAAAAGCTCTTATTTTGGAAATAAAATCACACTGATGACATCATTTGACTTCCTTCTTCCAATTTCCTGGAGATCTATGAAGAGAAGCCCATGGTAAGTCCACTGTCTCTTTTCAGTTATCAGAAATCTTCTCATTTATCTCATGATTTCATTTGAAGCTTTTAGTTGAAGTCACTGGTATGACCTCCTTTATTGTTTGGGGATTGTAAAAACTAGAATACAAATGGATTAAACTACATAATTTAGTGAGTATACCATGATTGACAACATGTGGTTTGATACCTTGCAGCAGCCATTTTGTAAAATGCAGTTTTCATGAAAATTGTCACTGGTGTTACTGTCACTGGTGTCACCTTCCTTATGGGTAACACCAGTGAAGATCAGTAACACCAGTGACTCCCTTTTATAGATAAACTTTGTTCCAAGCTATTAATTTAGTTATTTTGCATAAAATAGCACTAAAATTGTGTGATTCTAACTTTCCTTTATCATTGTTAATCCTCCTTTGGTCAGGTATTTCTAAATTGAGGGTATGGCTAAACTGAGTGCAGCTGAGAAACAGCGACTATACCGAAAGCGTAGGGATGCTGATCCTGAACGCAGAGCAGAGTATTTGCAGAAAAGGAAACAGAGCTATGTCAGTGACATTGACACACAAAAAAGAAAGAGAATAAGTGATTTGAGTGAAAGGGAGAAGAGATATGAGCGAAAGGCATGGAGGGTCCGTCAGCAAAGATGCAGGCAAAGACACAGAGCAGGAGCATTGACCCCCCCATCATCACCAGATAGATCACCCAGCGTTTCAAGGTTCAAACTGAACTGTTACAAATACAGAAATAAATGGTGAAACAGTTATAAAAGTGCATAGCATACAGTACCTCCACACACACACACACACATCATCATCATCAGTCATATCTGGATTTGCTTCCCTGGCTATTCACAACAATATCATCTCACATACCCTTTTCACTAACTCTTTCCCTATCACATTTTCTTCACATTCACGCACACACACACAGAAAAAAATGAGAGACACAATACTATCACATACAGTGAGAGAGCAAGAGAGAGAAAAAAGCTAGGGTTAAATGAGTGAGAACTTTTTTTCAAGAAAATATTTTTGCTTTACAGACAACTACAACAAGGGAGGAGACAACGTAGGAGAGATGCACAAAGGAAAGAAAGGGAAATAGAGAAACTGAAAGATGAGATTATCGGTTGGAAACGAAGATATGAAAAGGTGAAGAAACGTAACATACGACTGCAGCGGGCAAATCTTGACAGCCCAGAAGTTAAAACACAAAAAGTTCTTCAAGGTCAGCGAGTCAACAACCGTGTCAGAAAAGCCCTGAAATATCACTTTGCTGTTTTGGGAGCACTGAAACACAAATACAAAAGTTTTAAAGACACAAAGTCAAAACAAAGTCTTGCACAGCTGGTATCAGAGAAGCTGATCAAAAAATATAAATGCAAGACATACTGCAAGAAGCTCATCGGTTGTGATTCTCGAATCATCAGAAAAACAAAGCAAGTTCAAGAAACTGGCATACGGAAGGAGACTGTAAAATCTGTCAGACAATTTTTTCTCAGGGATGACGTCAGCAGACTGACTACAGGGAGGAAGAACACACTAACTCTTAAGAAGATTAAGAGACAGAGGAGGCTACTGTCTGATTCCTTGCTCAACCTCCACAAGAAATATGTATCTGAGCACCAACAAATTTCTTATGCTTTCTTCTGCCGTCAGAGACCATTTTGGGTGGTTCCACCAAATGAGAGAGACAGAGAGCCGTGCCAATGTAAGACACATGAAAACTTGCAGTTCATGGCTGACAAATTATACAAGCTTGGGATTTCAGATTCCAGAAACTTAGAGGAAATGTCCGACAGCACTGTCTGCAGCACCTCCAAGACATGTGCGTATGGTGATTGTTTGGAATGCAAATTGTCTGCCTATCCCTTAAACAGGTCTTCAAGTAGGGTGGTGACTCTGAGTCAATGGTGCCAGGAGAAGGTGAACATCTCACTGCAAGGTGGAGAGACAAGAGTGAGTACAATCACTGTCAAAAAAGATACCCCAATACAGGAGGATGAGCTTGTGGCACAATTCCAGGACCGACTCTTTAAATTCAGGAGACACATTTTTAATATTCGCTGGCAGTACAGCAAGTACAGGAATCTCAGAGAGAGCCTCACTGCCAAAGACTGCCTCATCCATGTCGATTTCAGCGAGAACGATTCTTGTAAATACTCCAATGAAATCCAGTCAGTCCACTTTGGGGGGTCACATCAGCAGGCGACCCTCCACACTGGAGTGCTTTATCTGGCAAACCAGGCCCTCTTGCCCTTCTGCACTATCTCCCCCAGTAGAAGGCATGACCCACCAGCTATATGGGCTCATTTGGATCCTATTCTTAATTTCCTGAAAAAGGACCACACTGATGTCCAAAACCTTCACTTTTTTAGTGATGGCCCTGCCACCCAATACAAAAACTGCTTAAACTTTTACATCATATCCACGGAGCCACACCAGAGGGGTTTCTCGACTGTGACATGGAACTTCTTTGAGGCAAGTCACGGTAAGGGTTCACCAGATGGAGTGGGGGCTGCACTGAAGAGAACAGCAGACGCATTAGTTTGTCAAGGGAAAGATATTCCTGATGCACAGAGCTTTTTCCAGCTGCTGAAGGACACAAGCAAGGTGAAACTCTACTATGTGAGTGAGAAAGAAGTTGAGAAGAAGGATGAAGGTTTAAAGCAAGTACCCCTATTCACCATTAAAGGCACCATGAAAATGCATGAGGTCCTTAGCGTTTCTCCCGGCATTCTCAAATACAGGGACATAAGCTGTTTCTGCCAGGCAGCTGAGGGGGTGTTTGAGTGTCCATGCCACAGCCTAGAGGAGGTTACTTTTGTAGCTATGGATGCAATCAATCAAACAGGCAAAAATTTCAGACCCAGTGTCATAGAAGAGCATCACACTGGGCAGTGGTGTGTTGTGGGATATGATGATGATCCCTACCCTGGCATCATCCTGCAGGTGGAGGAAAACAATGTGCAAGTCAAATGCATGCACCGCAACAGAGTCAATAAGTTTTTCTGGCCAAGCCCCAGAGATGATGTTAACTGGTACGGTGATGACCAGATCATATGCCTGATTCCAGAGCCCATGGCACTAAATAAGCGTTCAGTTCAGATTGATCAGCGGTTCTGGGAGTTCATTTTGGGGCAGTTGGGCAAGTAAAAAAACAAAAGAGCAAAAAGGCACCATGAAATGGAAAATGGGGACAGTTCAAAGTTTTCCCCTCTAAGTCATTGTCTAAACTGCAATTGTCCAATTGTGACTATTTTATGTCATGCTATTGTACTTACTTACTAGATAATGTACTTTGTTGTACATTTTAGTTGTTTTCTAATGAAGTTAAAATGTTGTCTGTGATATTTTACTAACTGATTTAAGTTCTTATGAAATGAGGCATGTGTTTATGTTATGTATGTCACTGGTGATTTGTTGTGTCACTGGTGTTATTGTGTTTTTTTTATTTCACATTAAATAAAATCTGTCACATGTGACATGATGATAATTTTAAATTCATTGAATTCTGCTACACTTAAGAGTTCATCTTTAAAGGATTGTATCATTGCTTGTTTATAACTGTTTTTCAAATATTTTCATTGTTATTGCAAATACATGGTTGCGCAAATGAACTAACATCATTCAGTCACACTTTTAACAAACCTGATTAAAATAAATAAAACATAATCTCCATATTAGTTAGATTATCATTAATTTTCTGTACCTCTGACTGCATGTACTGAAAAAAATTTGAAATAATATTTCACAAACACCTTTAATATTGCTAAAGTAGTAAGGTAACACCAGTGACAAAAAAATGGTGTATGCGGTCTTTAAATACATGCACAAAAAAAATTTAAAATCATTAAGCTGTCATTTATAAGTATTCATAAAGTCAAAGAGTAATCTAATAATGTGGTCTAAGTTTAAATGTTATAAATTTAAATACATTTTAAGACATCTTGCCATACCAAAAGTGGACATTTCTGTAGAATGACCCTTTTAATAAATGTGTGTTATTCATATTCACCTTGTTTCTTTCATTTGATTTGACATTATGGATTTATGGCCAAGGACATTTTTCTTTAAATGTATTATTAACCAGACAAAAGTTATTTGACGTTCGCTGTCTGGGTTGATCTTAAACTGCCGCTTCAGTGTAAAGAGCATGTGACAATGAGCAAGATTTTCTGAGACACTACAACTACTAATAATTAATTAATAAAGGCTATTTTCTTGTAGCCTACAACATAAAATATTTTAATCTAAATGTACAGTGTAAGACATGTAAAAAAAAGACAAGAAGCTAACAATGTCAAGATCAATATTTGTGTAGCCTGCCTGACACGGTATTTTCACAGACTAACACGTCACGTCTCTGGCATATACTACAGTATTTAAAATAGCATATGCATTAGTTATATTCTCAATTTAATTTACAGAGCAATCCCTGCAAAATTTTTAGGTTAACTATAGAAGAGACTAGGATTAGTGAGTCAGGATTAGTGAGTCACACTAGAAAGACTCGCAAAAGGGGGCGTGGCATCACGATGGTGGCTCTACATCGTGATGTTGGTCAGCCATCACGATGGACGATGACATCGTCCATCGGCACAACCCTACTTTAGTATTCAAAGTCTTACAGTACTAAGTGGCATACTTAATGTGGTGTACAGAAAAATAGCAAAATAAACCAGCAGACAATGCATTTACTGTAAACAAGTTAACCACTCAGCAAATTTTGCATTTGTTTAAAAAAAAAAAAAAAAAAAATCGCAAAGTGCAGAACAATCAACTACAAATAAAATGATTTAAGATAAACTGTATTACATTAATAATTATAATTAGCAATATTAATCTCAGGATATTCTACAGTAAACTGAGCAAATACAAAGGCTGCTGTGCTATTAACTTATCTGCCACATTCGCTGAGGTTGAAACAGACATGGAACAGCAGGATCAGTGGATGCAGGTGCCGGTAAGTGCTCCTCACCTGCAGAGGTTGGACCTCATGAAAGATAATAATAATAATAAAAGTTAGCCATGTTAGATGTTATATTAGAAGGTAATGCAACTGTCTGTCAAAAACAAAAAAGATCTCACAAAAAGCATGGTTTATCCATATACATATATTGATCTGGGATTGTTGAAAACTCACCTGCTGTATCATCATCAGCTTTAGCACAGGCACTTGGGGCAGGTGGCGTTGTTGTGCCCCATATCCAAAATATTTCAACAGCGCTCCTAGGGAAGTTTCATAAGAGTACATGGTTGACAGAGCAGAATGTTATTTTAACAACATAAATTATTATACACCATCAGCAAGCCATCTGTACACCTAAAACAACAACTCTTGATCTATAACTAGCTAATTGAGACAAAATGATATTGGAATATAATAGCAAAGACCCAAAAATTGTAGGCTATAATGTAAATCATGTTAAGCTGTTTTCAGTACCAAGTTTATAGAACATAAGCTAATATTAATTACAAAAATATATACCCAGGATCAAGTTATTTTTACACAGAAGACAAAAACTAGCTAAGTAATATGTTGCATAAGTATATTAAGATATCAAGGCTATTTTCAGATGTTTAATCAAACGTGAACTTTCCTAAAACAAGAAGATATACTACAGGCTATGTTAACTAACTAGCCAGCTAACGTTAGCTCGCAACATAGCCTAGCTACTAAACATACCATTATCTGGCTGTTTCTCTTCCTCGGTTTTCTGCTTTTTTCTTTTCTCTGCATCAGAGAGATATGTTCTTTTTTGTGTCATTGCTGTTTTGCTGCAATGCTGCTGCCTCTTCAATCAATTAAAAAAAAGCAAGCTGTAATTTCATGTATTCTTGTGAGCCCCCTGTTGGGGCTTTAAGCAGCCGTTTAGTTCGCGTATGCCTAGGGTTGACTCTGACGGAAAACATTGTTTAAACCCTTTACAATACAGATATGTAAAGTTATTTGTATTTTTACAAAATTATATTTAAAATACAGTGTCCTGAAAAAGTGAAGTTTCTTTTTTGAAGAGATTATGTGAGGGCTCCTACAAAAATGAATGAAGTTTACTCCATGTGTGCCTCCCAGCGGTGAAGATGGTTCCGTTTAGACACTTACATTACATTTATGCATTTGGCAGACGTTTTCTTCCAAAGCGACTTACAGTGCAATTATTACAGGGACAATCTGGAGTTAAGTGCCTTGCTCAAGGACACAATGGTGGTGGCCGTGAGGTTAGAACAGCCCTGTGCTTTAGCCACTACACCACCACTCCCACTACTTGTAAAAAATTTTTAAAATCTTGTGGGTAGAAGTTTCACTGTGAGAAAGTGTTTTGCTTTAAGTTTACTGTCGTATGAAGCGTGTTTTGTTGAAGCAGTGTAAAATGTTGTGTAAAATGTCATTTAAATACAAACAGAATAAAAGGAAAGCTACCGTTAAGCGCCACACATTTATTACCAGTAAGCATGGCATAGAAAATGACAATAACGACGACAATTAATATTGCACCAATCACAATTCGACTGCAGGTTCGCTTTTAAACTCCTCAAACTTATCTTCCGGTTCTGTACACAATGAGTCTCCTCCGTGTGCATAAATGAAGTAGACAGATATAAACACTTGCTTTCAAATGAACGAATAAAGAACTCTAATGCGAAGGAATCTCTTTCTGAAACGGGATCTTTTGAAACATGTACACCTGGAGGTGCTTTATCGCCATGAGCTTTGTGATGGTTTGGTACTTTTCAGGGTTTGGACAATTATGGACACAGGCTTTGTTTTGCTTTTTATGCTTTTTCCGATTTCCTTTTAAAAACCAAGACCGTGAAACAAGCACTCAGACGGATAATATAACTGAGGAAACGTCACGACAGGTAACAACCTAGCTATTTATTCCTGCAATTATCACCAAACGGTCATTTATATTATTTAAACATATAGGAACGGCACAATGTGTATGAAATGTAGGTAACATATTGTAATGTATCAAAATGGCGATAAGTCGGTGACGTGAAAGAGTTATGAAAAACTTCACTGCAAGATCATTAAGAATAATGCTTCTGGAAATGTATTATTTTTTATTGTTGTTGTTGTGACCCACCTGAGGACAATAGAAAACTGAAATGGAATCTGAGCATGAAGCTGAGAAAATTAGATATGACAAAGTGAAAATTATGAAAAGATTTCAACCAGAACTGTGGCAAAACAAACAAACAAACAAAAAAAAAAATGGTAAGAATAATCACTAGTATATTAATATAGTATGTCACTATGAAAGCCTTGGTTGAGGCTGGCTGCAGTTCTCAGGTCTTGCCAACATCAGAAACAATCAGGTGACCATGGAAAATCTTTTAATAGTAAAACCTTCACTTGTCACTTCACAGTTTCGGCCGGTTGCACCAGCTAAACGTACGTTGCAACTTAGCCTAGTTGTGGCGTAAATGGGCACTAAGTCACAACTTAAACTTAGGTTGGACGTAACCCTACGTATAAATCAAATATTTACGGAACCCTCCGACCATGCATCGGTTGGAACAAAAAAGCAGACTCATTTAATGACATAAATGAGCTCATGTTTTGTGTGACAGGCTTCAGTCCTGTCGACATGTATATGATGATGTTTGCATCTTCGTTTATGTTTAGATTCAACCCATCTAACGGTGCACTTAATGTGCATAGAGTCAAGTTTTAACATATACGGTATCCATATTTGTTTTGGATATATTGCATATTGTTATTTACATAAATATACCATTAATTAAATCTTGTTTTATTACATATCGTATTTCAATGGGGATATAATTCATTACAGCTGACAGTTACGTGAGCAAACAAGGTTTGAACAAGCTCAAACTTGAAAGATGTTTAACACTTTTTTGTATTTTTAAGGCTGCTTATTGGATAAATACAGGTAAATGTCATATTATGCCACCAAGCATTACTTTACAAAGAGCTTGCAACCTACTAGTTAAGTCTTGCCAAGAACAGGTGGTGCAACCAAATTAAGCACTGACTTAGTTACAAACTAACTAGTAGTTACTAAGCCCTTTGTTTTAACTTTACGTCCCAACTTAAGTGAGACCTTATGCACACCTGGTGCAACCCTACCCAGATACTTATTTCGTAGAGTCTTCCAGAAAGCAAAACATCAAAGCACCTGCTGCCCTCTTTTCTGTATTCATGTGCACTGATCAGTGAAATGAATGTAGTATAATCCTTTGCACCTTTAATCCTCCTAATTCAGACAAAGAAGTGCCACCATGTTGGTGATGAGCTTGATGCAACCAGGATAGCTCAAATTAGGCCTCAGACAATGCAATATCCAAATGTACAGAGGTCACTTCTCCAGGGTAAATAATACATTTCTTCATTCCATTTTTCTTGTCAAGCATGTCTGGAAAATAATGACTGGAGGGATTTTCTTTGAATCTATGAAAGTTTGAAAAATGTTTTAAACATGACATACAAAAGGAAGCTGAAGATCAGATTAAAAAAAAGTGTAAACATTGATAGGTTTGTGTAGCACAACTCTTTCAGGAAATGTAATTTTATACTTCGTTCATTTTCTCATCAAAAGAAAAAGAGCATATGGCATTAAAGTGAGTCTTGGGATATTATTGCAGTTGTAAATTATTACATTTATGGTATTTCAATGTCTTTTGTAGTGTTTAAATGTGCCTATGCTCATCTGGTCCAGCCTTGGTACACTGTCCCAGAACTTGGTGATAGTCAGCCTTTACATATGGCACTGCAGAGGGAGTTCAACATGGTTGTGGAGAAAACCATTTGCAAGGCCAAGAAATTTGATCTGTCTGCCACAAGTGTGGGTTGCATTCGGATATTGACTCAACACCTCCACAGAGCAAAGCAGTCAGATGGGTGAGCATAATGTATGCTTTTTGTCATTGTTTTGTTAATTTCCTTCCTTTTCTCTTTTATGCGTAACAAAAGCAGAACTGTTTCTTATGAATCTTTAGTTTATGGGTACAGAATTTGCAGAGCTGTGAATTTCTGGCAAAACTGATGGACTTTCATTATTAACCTTACTAGCATTACCCACCATTGACAAGTTGACCCATTTCACATTTCCAGGTTTTGAAAATGGAGGTAAACTGCAGTGGGATACATTTCTATAACCATGAATGGGAGACAAATTGGACAATTGCTCAAAGTCTTGACTTTTTTTTTTTTTATGGCAGGATGATATAACACAAAGATAATAAAAAAAATGTACACTAAAATAATAAAAGAAAATTGGTGATATTTATCAGCATAAACAAGCAAACTTTTCTTATAAGGCAGAAATGGGTCCTCACAGGCTGTGAAAGTGTTCAGAGTGCTAGTAAAATTACTTTGATGTAATTTGAATACAGTATGACTACTGACCTGTTCACATTTCTTGTTTTACCTGTTTCAGTTCCCCAGTGTTCAGCTCAAGGTCTGAGGAAATGGCAGTCCTTAGAACCTTCTCTGTGGCATTGGTGCGAAACCTTTTCCCTGAGTACCTCTGGGAACCTCATCTCTATCAGTGCGTCATAACTGAAATCTTGGCTACAAAGGGTTGGTCCTACCTGTTTTAAATTATTTCTAGTTATCAGAACATTCCACTCCTCTCTCTGGCATCTCCGTTTGAACCATTCACTCTTCAATATAGGATAGTGTCTGTGAAACATTGTCGCTGAGGTTCTTGTTGCTCTCGCAGATTTGTCTCAGAACACCTTCACTGCTTTTATCGACTTGCTTATACAAATCTTTTAATGAAAGTACTTCAATTGCACGGGTATCAGTACAAATATATGAATTCTTGACTGTTGGTGTGTGGGTTCATAAAAATCTTAAGTATTGTTTTCTATCAGGCTCAGAATAGATCAATAAGTGTACAGTATCCAATTGCTGCTTAAAATTATATTTTATTTAAATAGGTTATTGCAAATTTAATGTGCATATCTTACATCTAATAATAACACACTAACACACTGAATTCTTGGTCACTTATGGTTACATCTCTAGCATTGGATGTGCTTGTGACATGCCTCTGTAATCCAGACAGCCTCAATCAGATGGTGGTTTTACAGTTGGATAGAGTAACCCCCAAAAACTCGATTGGAGACTTGGTAAACTCTGACAGGGAAGGTACACCATCCTCCACAGGAAGTGAAAGAGCAGAAGTGTAAGTTATCTCAACACAAAGTAATTTTTCTTTCTTTCTTTCTTTCCTCAAGCACCAGACAATTTTTATTACGTTTTATATTATGACTTTCAGAAGGGTGTACTCATTTTTGCAACATGGCCTTTTATCATTTTGAAAGGAAAGTCATTTTTTCTTGTTTAAAACCTGTTGCTGATTGACATTCCTCAGAATGACAGATACAGAGGATGGTTGGTCTGAAGAAACCAGAGGAAAAAAGAAGGGTGCTGTACTTCTCTTTCAGCTTAGTTATTTGATTTTAAAGCAGTATGTTTACATGATTAATGTCATACCGTATATAAGTATACTGACTTTGAAGAATAAAAGTTACTGATAACAAATTCAATAGTTTCTTTAATATGTTAAAATATTTGTAATTTAGTTACTCTTGTTTACGGTTTCAAAGCAGGCAATAGGATCAAAGAAACATTTTCTACATTCGTCAATAAGTTAAAGTCAAAGAAGGCCAAAAGGAAAAAGCTCAAAAATAAAGAGCAAGAGCTTTTACAGAGGGCTTTATCAGCACGTAGATCTGCTGTGATTGAGAATGATGACGCAAGCACCAGAGAGGGCTCCATCAGAAGCTGCATGGACTCTGATAATGTGAGGAAACCATAGCATATTTGCATGCAACTTATTGTTTAACTGTTTTCCGTGCAACTGAGTCTGTCCGTGCCTTATTTTAAAAGGACAGTGATGTGGATGTTTTCCTAACAAGTCTCCAAGAGGACATGATGGAGTTTAAGCTTTCCTACGAGATGTGGCGGGTGGGAATGTGGGCAGTCCGTGTTACTAATGTAAGAGACATATTCTAAATAAATAAAATGTAGTCAGTTGCAATATTTTGAGTTTTATTTTGAGTAATTACAAAGAAACATTATCTCAGGTTGAAAAGGAAAAGAAGGAATTGTGTTTCACCATTCACCTGGAGGAGAGAGATAATCCGGAGAATCTCCACTGGGATGTGAAAAAGACCCAGTCAGATATACTTCATTTTCATAGTCTCTGGCAGGTGAGAGAAGGAATGGTAAGAATGTCCGTAACAAAATGTACAAAAAAAAATATTTTTCTTTCTTTCTTTACTTTCAAAATCAGATTGGCTTTATTGGCATGACATTGAGTACATAATGCCAAAGCATTACAAGAAAAACAATTAAGTGAATACAGGAAAATGGACATGAACAACAAGACAAAACTAGACAAGAAACAGCTAGGGAAATAAAGACATGTAATTTTGCTTGCCATATACAGTAAAATGTAAATAAATAAATAAAAGTATCTAAACTAAACTGCTGAAACGGGTGCTGGATGTGTATGGTTATTTCATAGTTTGTGGCATTTGTTAATGTGATTGGCCTCTAAGGGTGAAGTGGGTCCTTCAAGTAAGATTTTCAGTTTGTCATTTTCACTGAGGTAATGAAACTCAGGGATAAGTTGTTGTAATTTCATATATATTGAATCTCTGAGTTGTGAGTATTTTTCACAGTGAATGAGGAAGTGTACCTCTGTATCTAGTACAATAGACACATGTTCGATCTTCTTTAGGTTGCAATGTCTTTTTATGCCTTCCTGGGTTGGGGTGTAGCTTCAGTGTAAGACCGTCGAGGAGTCATGGTTGGTTTGAAGAGCTCTTGAGATGATCTTGATTGAGAAGGGCTGGATGAGTCTGAAGACTGCTTTCTCCCATGGTTCCTTTCTGGTTCTTTTATAGCCAGTTGACCGTCTAAAAGCAACATCTTTAATAGCTTTGGCAAATATCTTGATGCCATCCTGATTCAGGTGTAGGCCATCATAGAGGTGCCATGGCCTTATAGAAGTATGATGGACTAAGTGTACATTGGGCAGGCAAATGATGTATCTCTTCATTTATATGATCTAACATATAGGGGGGGTCCAGCCGAGGGAGCAGGTTGGAGACCAGCACACCTGTTGAGGGGAATGTCTGTGATGCTTTCTCTGCCATTTCATGCATAGTTTTGGCTGTATATTTTCTTAGGCTGTGAAGATCATTCGTGCCTGTATGAATGATAATACACGTAGGGCTGCCAAGATCATCTGTGTTCAACAGTTCAAGAGAATGTCCTGTCTACGTTTTTGCCAATTGAGTCCATAAGTAGAACTACTGGTGCCTTAGCCTCTTCTGCTGGTGTGCTGGAGGATGCATGTGTATGATCATTCAGTGCATCTGAAGGTGAGGAGCTGTATGAGATTGATTCATGATGTAAACTCAACAAAAAAGAATCGTCCCTTTTTCAGGACACTGTATTTTAAAGGAAATTTTATAAAAATGCAAATAACTTTACAGATCTTTATTGTAAATGGTTTAAACAATGTTTTCCATGCTTGTTCATTGAACCATAAAGAAATAATGAACATGCACCTGTGGAATGGTCATTTAAGACACTAACAGCTTACAGATGGGAATGTCTGGGAACTTGCAAGGATCTTGGTAGAAGAGTGAGGTAACATCTCACAGCAAGAAATAGCAAATCCGGTGCAGACCATGAGGAAGAGATGCACTGCTGTACTAATGCAGCTGGTGGCCACACCAGATACGGACGGTTGCTTTTGATGTTCAGGGACACATAATCAAATTTCTGTTAGTCACATGTCTGTGAAACTTGTTCAGTTTATGGTTTAGTTGTTGAATCTTTATGTTCATACAAATATTTACACATGTTAAGTTTGCTTGAAAACAAAAGCAGCTGAAATTGAGAGGATGTTTCTTATTTTGCTGTGTTTAGTGGTGGCTGAGTGGTTAAGGCTCTGGTTAAGGTTACTGACCGAAAGGTTGGGGGTTCAAGCCCCAGCACTGCCAAGATACCACTGTTGGGCGCTTGAACAAGGCCCTTGACCCTATCTGCTCCAGGGGCACTATTTCATGGCTGACCCTACGCTCTGACCCCAGCTTAGTTGGGATATGCGAAAACAACTGCATTTCATTGGCTCTGTACCTGTACTCTGCACAATGACAATAAAGTTGAATCTTAATCTTAAATCAGCTTCTGCAGTGTTGTTGGGAGATTCACTTTTCTTAGCTTGATGTTGTAAACAGGCTGTGCTTTCTTCCAACTTTTCTTTCAACTCTTGAACGATTCTCTCCAGGCTTCTTGAGTCCTCTCTAATGAGTCCTCTTATTTTTGTAATTTCAGATTGTGCAGTTTTTTTTTATCTCTGCCTTGAGAATTTTTATGGTGAATTCTTCAGGGCGGGTAAGAATAAGCTGTTTGAGTCCAGCTACTTCTGTTTCTAGAAGGTCTATATTCTCTGGGAGACTCTGGAAGTAGGTTGATGTTCGTGTGGCCTGTTCTGAGAACAGCAGCTCATCAAATGGAACAGAAGATATACTGACTGGCGAGTAGGCCATCAGTTCATTCTCCTCTTCAGATTCTTCTTCAACTGTGCATTGTTGCATTCTCAATTTTTGTTTTAAATGTGGAAATAATGCTTCAAATTCTTCAAGGCTGGCTTTATTCCCTTATATCAAAATCATTCCACTGTTGTGCAAATTAATAGTTTGGAAAATGGAAGGTGTAATTGGCAGTTTCAAAAATGCAGAAATGACAACCTTTACAGATCCCCTTTTTCTTAGTAAAAGGGAAATATTCACTGATAGTGTTTTGACGAAAAGACTGGACATTTTCGCATGGTTTCTTTACTTGTCTTGATTATATTTACTGACATCTTAAACTCAAGGTTTCATAGTTCTCTTACGAGAGGTTCTCTCGTATTGCTTAAGCTAGCTTACGCTACGGGAAATATTCATCTTTTCTGAGATATTGAAGCCAAAAAATTATCCTTAATTTTGTATCATTTGTCAACGCAGTGCAGCAACTGCAGACCTTGAGCGGGCTAGCTAGCGAGCTCATTGGTTGCACTGCGGCAACTGCTGCAGCCTATAGACAAACTTGCGTGAACTCGTGCCCAATGAGAGGCGCCCGCGCGCTCACTGTCCCAAAGCCCGCCAGAATGGGCGTGGCTAGGGTGCATATAAGCGCAGTTCGTAGGCTGGAACCCTGATTTTCATCTCTTCAGCGAAGCTCTTCGCATCTCTGAAACTGCAAGAAGCCACGTCGCCGTTCGAGGGGCATCAAGCAAGCTTGGACAGCGCTCGAAGAAGCCGGCCGCCACCACCTTCAGCCATCCTGCGAGCTACGCCATCCGGCGACGTATCCTTTTTAAAGCAAACTAGTTCCTCAGTGAACTTCACAAAAGAGCACGAACGTCTTTTTAAAGATGCCTCGCACCTGCAGTTCATGCCGCACCCCTCTCAGCGCCGGAGACCGCCACATCATCTGCGCTGTCTGCCTGGGACTGGGGCATGCAGAGCTCGCCTTCGCTGATGGTGGATGCGACCTCTGCGAGGAGCCTCCTCATCGGCCCAGGAATCCAGCAGGACCCGCGCCGGAGTCGAAGGGGAACTGATACGCCTCCTCACACAGGCCGTCGACCGCCTCGGGCTCGAGTGGTCACCGCCCCCTGAGCAGGCTCCCAACAGACTTGACGGCTGCTTTCTTCGGGCCGCTCCCTTCCTGCCGGAACTCCACGCCGAGCTCTCTAAATCGTGGAACCTCTCTCGTCCAGGATTTGATCCCACGTCTCCACCTCTCTCGCTTCAGTGGACGGCGCCGCCGAGAAGGGCTACTCTTCCATCCCCCCGGTCGAGGATTCAGTAGCAGCACACCTTTGCCCTCCCTCCGCGAGATGGCGGTCTAAGCCAGTGCTCCCGTCTAAGGCCTGCAGAACTACTTCCACCTGTGTTGGCCGCGCCTATTCCGCCGCCGGCCATGCCGCATCTGCTCTGCATTCCATGGCCGTCTTGCAGATCCTCCAAGCGGACCTTCTTCGGGAATGGGATGAGAAAGGCAGGCACCCAGAGGCTGTTACAGATCTAAGGAACGCGACGGACCTCGCCCTTCGCGCCACCAAAGCTGCAGCTCAAGCCCTAGGGAAGTGCATGGCCTCGCTGACTGTAACCGAGAGACACCTGTGGCTAACGCTAGCCGACATGGGAGAAGCTGAGTGCTCCACGTTCCTCAACGGGCCGCTCTCTCCGTCCGGTCTCTTCGGTTCCGCGGTAAGTGGCATTGTTGACCGTTTTTCGGAAGTCCAGAAAGCCACCCAAGCCATGAATCTCTTCCTGCCTCGCCGCGCTAGCTCCTCTGCAGGCCGCCCACGTAACCAGCCTCCTGCACGAGCATCTTCACAGCGCCCAGCTCAACAAAGCCAGACTTCCCAGCGTCGACAGGGCGGCCGCCCCAGATCGCGCTCAAACAGCCGCCGCAGACCGCCGCCCCCCCGCGGGCCTCGGCCTAAGATTGCGCTGAAACCTGAACAACCGAAGTCCTCCTAGCTTTGTTGAAATAACGACGGCTCAGTCCCGCCGTGGCCGGACCACCGTCAAAGCTTCGCCCCCTGTCAGTCCCCTTCTCTCAGGCTACTACAGTGGTGAATTCAGCAGCCAACAAGCCGGTGTTACTACCCGCTTGCCTGCACTCAAACGCCGTTTTCACAGCGACACAAAAAGATCTTGTAAAGAGCAAACATGTCTTATGTGTAGAAAATGTGCCCACAATCCAGTGTTCACCCCTACACACAAGCATTACACTTCCCGTGTCCCTATCAGAGAGCAAACGTGTCTTATGTGTAGAAAATGTGCCCACAATCCAGTGTTCACCCCTACACACAAGCATTACACTTCCCGTGTTCCTATCAGAGCACACTCACATAAAGCGGGCACAGCCCACTCGAGTGTTAGAGTCAATAAACGCGCCCACGAGCCCGTGCGCGCATCCCCTCTCTGCCCGCTACGTCAAACGGCAAGCAAACACCTCTCTATGTGTAAATCCCGTGCCCGTGACTATGCTCGCGCATCACTTAACAGATGTGACTCTTTCCCCATTCATCTCAATCGGGAAGTCACTCACAGAACAGCATGTCCTTGCTGTCTGCGAGCAGTCATGCATAAGCACAATAAGCGCGCTCACACATTCTGTTCAGCCCGCTGTGTACGGCAATCAGGGCGACTCGGCCATTCACCCTCTAGCGTTACGCTTCAAAGCGTGGGAAGCTATCCCAGGGATATGCAAATGGGTGTTAAGCACAATAAAACAGGGCTATTTGCTACAGTTCGATCGCCGCCCTCCCCGCTTCAGGGCGCGGCTCGAAACTACTGTGAACACGGAAGCAGCCTGCATGCGTTCAGAAATAGCAAACCTTCTGTGCAAAAGGGCCATAGAGAGAGTGCCGCCTTCACTGAGCAAGTCGGGGTTTTACAGCCGTTATTTTCTTTTCCCCAAGAAAGACGATGGCCTCAGACCAATATTAGATCTCAGGGTTTTGAACAAGGTGCTTGCAAAAAGACCGTTCAAAATGCTTACAATCAGGAAACTCCACGCGCATGTGCGCCAGGGGGACTGGTTTATTTCTCTCGATCTGAAAGATGCCTATTTTCAGATTCAGATAAATCCCCGTCACAGGCCATTCTTGAGATTCGCCTTCGACGGTCAGGTTTATCAATACACCGTCCTTCCGTTCGGCCTGTCCTTAGCACCCCGTACTTTCACGAAGTGCATGGATGCGGCGCTCGCACCCCTGCGGAGTCAGGGCTTGCGAATTCTGAACTATTTGGACGATTGGCTGATTTTGGCACAGTCACATACGGAGCTTCTGTCTCACAGGACAGTTCTCCTCAGTCATCTGAACAGTCTGGGTCTTGCAGTCAATTGGACCAAGAGCTCACTACAGCCCAGTCAGGCAATTTCCTTCGTTGGAATAGAACTAGACTCTGTGGCAATGACGGCTCGCTTATCTACACGGCGCGCGCGTGAGGCTACTAGCCGCGTCTTTTCAGATGAACAGCCTCACGCCTCTGAAAAAATTTCAGAGAGTGTTAGGTTACATGGCCTCAGCCGCAGCAGTACTTCAGCTGGGTTTACTGTGCATGCGCCCGCTTCAGCATTGGCTAAACACCCGCGCGTCTCGCCGGGCGTGGGCCACAGGCCGCGGGCCACAGGCCGCCAGCCGATCAGAGTGACTCAGACCTGTATATCAGCTCTGCAGCCTTGGACGGTGGCCGAATGGTATCAGCGGGGAGTGACGATGGGAGCTGTATCTCGCCGAAAAGTCATCTCGACAGACGCGTCCAACACGGGTTGGGGCGCGGTCTGCGAGGGCTCGCCGATTTTCGGCCTATGGTCAGTTCAGGAAAAGTTCCTTCACATAAATTGTCTGGAAATGATAGCGGTCAAGTACGCGCTTGTGCGCTTCCTCCCAGTCATTCAGGGTCACCACGTCCTGGTCCGTTCGGACAACAGATCTGTGGTATCCTATCTAAACCGTCAGGGCGGTGTCAGATCCAGGAACCACTTCCATCTGACAAAACGCATACTAAGTTGGTCCCAGGGCCACCTGCACTCGCTGAGGGCGACGCACGTGCCAGCCCACCTGAACGACGGCCCAGACAGACTGTCCAGAGACAATGTTCCCCCAGGGGAATGGTCCCTGCACGCTCAAACAGTCCAGAAATTATGGCAAATATGCGGCAGAGCACAGATAGACCTCTTCGCGTCAGAAGAGAACTCTCATTGCCCAGTATTTTTCTCGAAAAGCGAGGACGCGCTGGCCCAGGACTGGCCCAACCGCCCGCTTTACGCCTTCCTTCCCGTCTCGCTATTGCCACAGGTAATGCAGAGGATCAGGGAAACGCGTCACTCGGTGCTCCTCATAGCCCCGCGCTGGGAGAATCAGACATGGTTCCCGGAGCTTACGCAGCTGTCACTGACAGCCCCGTGGCCCATCCCAGTGAGAGCAGATCTCCTCTCTCAAGCTCGCGGCACTATCTGGCATCCCCACCCAGAGCGCTGGGCGCTGCACGCGTGGGTGATCAACGACTACCCGTCGCTTTGCCAGAAGGAGTAATGAACACTATCATACACGCTAGAGCCCCTTCCACGAGAAGACTCTATGCGTCCAAATGGTCGGTGTTTTCAAAACGGTGCACCGACAGAGACCTGGACCCACGGACATGTGGGGTGTCCTCACTGCTCGTGTTTTTACAAGAGCTGTTGGATAAGGGCAGATCCCCATCCACGCTCAAAGTGTACGTGGCGGCCGTCGCGGCGTTCGCCGAACCCCTGCACGGCCAGTCACGGGGAAAAAATGAGCTGGTCATCCGCTTCCTCAGGGGAGCTAGAAGGATGAACCCCCCGCGCCCCCCATCGGTTCCTATCTGGGATCTTTCTGTAGTTCTCGAAGCTATGAAAGCCCCCCCCCTTTCGAACCGCTTGAATCCGTGGATTTGAAATACCTTTCACTCAAAACCGTTTTTCTGACTGCCCTGTCATCAGTTAAATGTGTGGGAGACCTTCACGCGCTGTCTGTCAGCGCTGCGTGTATGGAGTTTGGACCAAGTGACTCCAAGGTCATTTTAAAGCCTAGACACGGCTATGTCCCCAAGGTGATCGGTACTCCTTTCAGAGCACAGATTATTTCCCTATCGGCTCTGCCAGCATCCGATAGCTGAACGCGACACAAATCTCCTTTGCCCAGTCAGAGCACTGAGATTGTATACTGCGCGCTCCGCCTCTTTCAGATGCGCTGAGCAGCTTTTCGTTTCGTTCGGAGGGCGCACCAAGGGTCTCGCCACCTCGAAACAGACACTGTCTAGATGGATAGTGGACGATATTGCTGCCGCGTACGCGTCGAAAGACCTGCCATGCCCGTTAGGCATTAGGGCTCACTCCACCAGAGGCATGGCCTCCTCGTGGGCATGGTCCAGCGGGATTTCCATTCAGGACATATGTGTGGCAGCGGGCTGGGCTTCCCCCTCCACCTTTGTCAGATTTTACAATCTGGAAGTGCCCGCTCTGCAGGCAAAACTACTAGCGGTTTAATACGCTACAGCTCCCCTGGTGAGCTGCACTAATGGGACACATTCCACACAGACCGGCACCGCCGCTCTGTTTTTCCCTTCCCACTATGTGCTTATGTATCACCCACACACTGACCCGCACTCTTGCCGGCCAAATATTATTTCCCCACTCACAAGGGCTCCCCCGGGTCCCCCCACCCCCCTGGGGCTCATGCAGTGGATGCTTGGCGCGCACGGCGTTTACAATGGGTTCCCGTAGCATAAGCTAGCTTACGCAATACGAGAGAACCTCTCGTAAGAGAACGTCTCGGTTACCTACGTAACCTCGGTTCTCTCTAGATGAGGGAACGAGTATTGCGTAGCTGGCCGTGCTCGCGCCACGAGCGATTTTCACTTCATTCAATGATAACCAGGGTTCCAGCCTACGAACTGCGCTTATATGCACCCTAGCCACAGTGAGCGCACGGGCACCTCTCATTGGGCGCGAGTTCACGCAAGTTCGTCTATAGGCTGCAGCAGTTGCCGCAGAGCAACCAATGAGCTTGCTAGCTAGCCCGCTCAAGGTCTGCAGTTGCTGCACTGCGTTGAAAAATGATACAAAATTAAGGATAATTTTTTGGCTTCAATATCTCAGAAAAGATGAATCTTTCCCTTAGCGTAAGCTAGCTTACGCAATACTCGTTCCCTCATCTAGAGAGAACCGAGGTTACGTAGGTAACCGAGACGTTTTACCTCCGAAAACCGCAATATTTTAAGTAAATTAATGGAAACTCATATTCTGTGTGTCTGTTTTGGAACTCTCTCTCACACACTTTGTCTGTCTTTCTTACAATTTTCTTTCTTACATCTTTCCTTTTTTCAACTCTTTCTTCCAACTCTCACTCTTTACATTTATTCATTTGGCTGACGCTTTTATCCAAAGCGACTTGCAAAAGAGGAATACATTATAATCGAATCATCTTAAGGAGACGGTGGTACGAAAAGTGCCGTATTACAAAGTTTCACTAGCATCAGAATAGTAGTATTCAAGACAGATTAAAGTGCAACAAGAATTTTTTTTATAATTTTTTATTTATTTATTTATTTATTTATTATTAGTGACTGGTTAAGTGCTCATGGAAAAGGACGGATGATCTGGATCCAGCTTTCGCCTGTCTCAGCGACTCCGTGACAGACAGTGGGTCAGTCTTGGTGGAGTGTCCACTTTTGAAGTCTGACTGATTGTCATCCAGTAGCTTGTTCTGTGAGGCATAGGCAGAGGTTTTCACCATGAATGGGATGAGAGAGACTGGTCTGTAGTATTCTACTTGTGTGGGGTTAAGTTCAGTTTTTTTCAGCAGCAGGGTTACTCGAGCCTGCTTAAATGTAATGGGAAAAATGCCTGGACGTAGAGATGTGTTATGTATGTGAGTGCAGGTAGGATAGACCTAGAGATTGCCTGGAGAAAGTGGGAAGGAATGGGGTCAAGTGAACAGGTGGTGGGGTGGTTGGAGAGGAGGAGTTTAGAGACCTCAGTGTCAGTCAGGATAGAACATAGAAGAGCTGCGTACAGGAGGTGGGTGTTTGACAGCGTGTGGTGCTGAGAATGTATTGCTGGTGGCTGTAACCTTATTAGTAAAAAATGTGAAGACATCTGCTGTCAGCGATGTGTCAGGTGGTGGAGGGGGAGGACAGAGAAGTGTGTTGAATGTTCTAAACAAGCTCATGTTGAATGAGCAAACCTGTTCCCCCACCCCTACCAGTGTGTCGAGGAGTGAGAGAGAAGTTGTTGGAGAGAGCAGTGGGTGTTGCTGTATCCTCTGGGCATATCCATGTTTCTGTTAGTGCAAGGATGCTGAGGATGGACTGTGTGGCGAAGGCTGGAATGAGTTAGCTTTGTTCACAGCTGACTGGCAGTTCCAGTGTCCCAATGAGAAAGGGAGTGGAGCAGGTGCTGAAGTGCAAGGTGCCAAAGTTCTGTGGGTTGCGTTGCGTCTTGCGTCTATATCATGTAAACTGTCTGTAACAAATAACAGGGATGTGTTTGATGGAATATGTTATTTGTGAAGTAGACATGTCAGTATGTAGAAGGAAAATATAGGAGAAAAAAATACAATTAAATGACACTTGAGTGCTATAATGAGTGGCGCCTTGTCTGTGTCTTTGCTCGGTGGACTTGCACAGGTAGACTCACTGGTCTTTACACAAGTAGGTCTACACACGAGGCGGGCTTTCCACGAGGGCTTCCACTGCCACATCCGCATCAGCAATCACTTCAAATATATGCACGACGCAACTGCAGACTCCTTTAGATTGATTGGTTCTCCTACTTTCTTTCTTTCTTACAACACTTTCTTGCTTTCTTGGAATGCCCATTGGGAAATGGGCATTCCAAATTGGGAGAAAAGTGGGAGGAAAAAAATAAATGTTGTGTGTTTCAGGCATAGCTGTTTGTACAACTAGTGAAAGGTGGGAGTTTTCATTCACATTAGTTGCGCCTCAATCACACGCTTCAGCTTTAATTATATTTTCTTTATTTTAGGATGGCCATTGTGGATTTTGTTTTTAGTTGTCTGCTAATAGGTTGACATTTAAAGCTTTTCTTCTTTAAAAAATAATTTTTTTTTTTTTTTTAAAGGATACATCAACTTTACCCTCTGTATCTGCAGTAGTAGAGAAAACAAAGAGGGAACTTGATGAAACATACACAGAGGAAGTTAGATCAGCCTTGGAACACTTGTTACAAGTAAGTTGTCACACGCTACCAATTATTAAAGAGAGAGTTAATAATCCTGGAATCCTGAAGATTTTTCCCCCCCCATTTCTCAGGAACTGATTTCTGATACACAGCTTGGTCATACTCGGCCTGTATTCCAGTTCCTCTGCCCTCTTGAAAAGTTACTGAGTGAAGAGGAAGATGAGGGAGGTGTGTGGGGACTTCTCAGTGGACTAGCATGCTTCCTCACTCCTGAACACGATGAGGAAGAGGTAAATACAGATTTTTAATTGTTAAGACTAGCTTAAAGTAACAGAACTGTAGTTGAAACTGATGCTGAACAAATATCATTACACACTGGATGTTTCATCAAAAAATTTGTCTTAAGACTAAAAGGTTATTTTATATCTTCTGCTTTAGTGTGTCAAATGGAAATATCAGTTTTAGATTTCCAAACATTCGTTATGCAAATAGAAACGGCAAGTTCTCCAAGATACTTGGAACAACCTAGAAAAATGTGTGCAAGTGTACCAAGGAGAATAGAACAGTTCAGGTTAGTGTTGTCAAATAACATTTTTATATTTTAATATTCGTTGAATTTAATAAAAAATACACACATGAATGCTAAAACTGTGCATTAGAATTTTGGATGTGTGCCAAGCACTGATGATCCTTCAGACCGATTGCATTCTTGCACAAATAAAGGCTAGACGCAACACAACAAACAGTTGAACAAAAGCAGGTGTCTCGAGACGCATTGTAAGGATTAAGGATTCTTTTTAGCATGACACGGCATATTAAAAAACACAGCGCTCCTGCATAAGATGCTGAAAAAAACAACAAAACATGATGAAACAATTAAATACGTTAGTCTAGCATGTTTTCTTAGAAAAACAAGTGTGTAATTTATGTTGTAAATCAATAATTCCAAGGATCTTCAAGTAATGTTTACCACAGACCATATTTTAAATATCAATTGGAAAAACCCCATTATAAAAAAATCAATAGGTAATTCCAGAGGGATTCCCAGTTCATCTCCAAATTGACATCACGGCTGAACAGCTCTATTGGTGCTGTTTTAAATGCAATTGATCAGTGAAAACTATTCATGACTAAAACGTTTGCACTGTACTGTCTGAATTGATATACATGGAGCAAAATTTGATATCTTGTCCTTTTGTAATTATTGAGAATACTGCTACCTTCTGGTGATCTGGGGAACCTAATAATTAAGAATCCAGTGTAAGTTACAGTTATGCAGTTTGTAGAACGATAAATCTTTGCTCTTATGACTCATGAATGCAGTTAAAATTGTATTTGTCATAACAGTGGGAACAAAAAATTGTGTTACTAAGCCTTTTATTTATTCTCCCAGACTCATAACCCCAAAGTGGAGGAAAAGGTTTATGAAGCAGGATCAACAGTACATCACGGTGCACAGCCAGCCTGCTTTGACATGGTTGAAGAACCAGATTCTGGCATTGTAGATGAGCCAATGTCCACAAACTTTAGGTTTTCTACACCCAATGGAGAGACTGACCCCTTCAGAAGTGAAGATCCTGATATGGAAGACAACAATCAAATCTTTAATGAAGCTAAAGAGGTTTCAGATGGACTGGAGAGTATAGCTGAGAGTTTGGACATTTTTGTTAACAGGTCAAAAATACTAACTCCTACAATACAATCAAATGATGGCTCGAGCTCTGTCATGAGCCATAATGAAGTCTTACAACTTGCTTACAAAGCTGACAGAGTTAAAAGCCTCCAGTCTGGTGGCAAAACAAACAAAAAGGAAAAGTTAACTAAAAAAAAGTCAAGTGGATCACAGAAGCTGATCTTCAAGGGAAAAGAGAAAATGGGTCAACTGAAAGAAGACCCAACAAATCAGCCACAGGTACAGGAAAAGGAATCCAGCCAGACCAACTGGGAACAAATTGAAGCCACCAAAGCCATATTTGATTTATTGAAGGAAATAACTGGTATGATGTGACTCCCTTATTTATTCGCTTTGGCTGAAAATAATTTCAGAAAACTGCTATAAGAAATGTTTTCTTTATTTTTTTTTTGCCATCGACAGGCAACTCGGTCTTCATTAATATTGTTGATGCTGTACTAAAACCTGTCATGCCTTTGGTGAAGAAGTAAGTTCTGTTGCTTTGTATTGCATATCTATGTTCAAACACTAGGGTGTACCTATAAATGTGAGGAATAGCATATATGTATGCTTTTTTCCCATGCAGGAAAATAAACAACTTTTTGAAAAGTATGAATCCCACTGAAGCTCAGATCGCATCCTACATTGATATTCTCAGGGAGAAGATGTGGCCAATTGGAGACGTACCCCTTCAGCCACCACGTGACAGTGAGGAGAAACATGAGACCAAAGAAAGGGCTTTGCAGCTCATAAATTCTAAATGTATGTACAACATTTTCCAATGTTGTCATTTAAATGTACAAAGTTTTAAGTATTGCTAATATTCCAGGGGTTTAGCAATCATTTTAACACAGGATTCCCATGCATCCAGCTGGAAAATCTGAAATTTTGCAATGCAGTATTCCAATAATGGAAAAGTTATGGAAAATTATAAAAATACCTTAATGCCCTGGAAAATATTTATTTGTTCTGGAAATATTTTCATATAATAGAATTATTTGACTGTTACTAACAAGGTTGGTTACATTTGAAATGCACAAATTGGTTTCATTTTTTCATTGTCAGTGGCTGTGCATTGTGAAACAACGTCAATGGTTTACTGTCATTAACAAATTCCTGTCACATAAATAATCTGCTCATCTGATGCCATTTCTGCTTTGCTCTGACAAAATCAAGTATTGATATTGTACAAAATAAGATTATTTCGTTCCAACATTGCTGTTGTGTTAACGACAGAAACATTTGAATAATACATTTTAGACAACAATGTCAGTCAGACAAAAATGTGTTAACACCCTGAGTTTGTAGCATGGTGATTCGGCTTTCAAACCTTGGATTGTGAATTTTTTATAATTCATTGATCGTAGTCAGCTTATACCACAGTGACCACATGTAGTATGTGGAAAACGGACAGAATCTATAGACATAAATATTATCTTGGCTATAAAACGCAGAATGTCATGGAATATAACATAATATGACTTATTTGAATGAAAAATTATGTTTGAATACACAATCTAATTAAAATTTTGATATGTCCTATTGTGACAATTAAACTGCAAATGTGATTTAATTAAATATATAATCTGCAAAGTTCAAATTGAAAGAATGAATGGATGCTTTTGTGTATGAGATGACATAGAGCAGAGCACTCTTAATTGTGCTGCATTTACAGACTATATATTTATTTAATTAAATCACATTTTTATGGGGATTAATAATCACACTGGGCCATGTAGCAAACTGCGTAACTAGAGGTGAGAATCTTCTGTCAAAAACAAATAGAAACGCCAAAATGAAAGCTTAAATATTTGTTTGGCTTAATTATTACACTTGTTAAGCACATAAAATGTCCTGGAAAATTATTCCTTGAATAGTGGGAACCCTGTAAAAAAAAAAAACCTGATGTGACTTGATGTGTGTCTCTCACTTTTCAAATCCTTTCTTCACCCCTGCTAATGTCCTCTCATTTTGTGGTGCTTTTAGATTCAAATTCATTAATCCTTAAGAAGACTGATGTGGAAACTGTTTTTAAAATCTTCCAGGACACAGAGGAGAACAAGAAACTGGTTTATGTGAGAGCTAAAAGTATTAATAATATCATGCAGTTCAAATCAATCCAGAAAAGTATTCAAATGTTATACAGCTTTACATTTATATTTGTGTGTGTCCTCAGATGCTGCTATCATATGTCTTAAGGGAGTTTCTGCCTGGAGAGCCTGCCTTCACTACAATAGATAATCTAACTGAGAATGATTTTGTTTCATAATAGGAACAAGATCCTTTATCATTTGTTTTAAAAAAAATTATGTGAATTATTTAATATTCTTTTATGAATAATCTTCAAAGATGCATCCTGATATACCTCAGACACGTCAGGCTTACAGTGCCCTGAGAAGCACAGAAACGCAAATGTTTATTGATATTTTACTGAAATTGCTAACCCTTGTTACTTCAGCATTTATTGTTCCATGGCAACAACATGCCACAATAACTCTGGTTTGATTTTAATCTCATCTTTGGAAAAATTATCATGTATGTGTAATTTTACTTTTTGTTGTTCACTGTGCAGCACAGAACATGTTTATTATTACTCTGGATCAAGTGGAAAAAATCATCATGATATTGACTATGACTATTATCTAAGACTTAATGATAAATAGATGGACTAAATGGAATTTGTTAGAGGAATAACATTGCTAATAAATATATTTGACTAGTAATTACTACTCATTTAAATTATTTTTGCACATTATTACATGATAGTATTTGCAAAAACTGGAACTCAGATTTTCAGTATGCAACGGCAGCAGAGATCAAATATTAAGACATGTTGCATTATTAATCCTATTTTTGCGCATGACGTAACTACGATAGGCTGCGTGAACTCTGAATTAAACGTGGGGGTTTACTGAAACGACTTTTCAATATGGCATATATCGTTTATAAATCAATTCACTCAATTGCATAGTCCCATGCCCCCACATATTTATTTGCAAACATGTTTCGAACCCCTGCTTAATTTACAGCGGTGTGCATGAGTTTACTTTTATTAACAACGCAGCTTTTCTCCACCCCCGTTTCATGATGGTATTGTCCGGTCCTCCACAGAAAACAGGCAGGATGATCCAAGTAAGCGAAAGGCTAACGTCGATATTTTACAGAGTCGATCAAACCAATTAATTAAACCGAAAAATTTAACCCGATTCAAAGTAACAACGTCGATACCTTATGTTAACGTCTTGGTTATCCAACTGAACGATGTCAACCCCAGCAAGACGGCGTTTGATGAGAGATTTTAAACGGTAAGCGACACTGAAAATGCTAAAGGCCCCGGCCCTGGTTGCTTTATGGCAACCGGCTGCTATGGGGGTTGAACAGGTTGACTTTTCCCATAAAAGCTCTTTATTAACGACATTAACCCACTTACGTTTGTATATTTGACCGTCATTTTGCGGTAAATTGTGTATAGTATCGCAGGCCGTGTGTGTAACGTAACTATCGGGTAACTTGTTTTTCAGTCTCCAGGAGGATCCTCCAGCAGGTGTTAGCGGAGCCCCGTCGGAAAACAACATCATGGTCTGGAATGCTGTCATTTTTGGGTTTGTATCGTTTGCCTGTTTGATATCGACGAGCGTTAACAAGATACATTGACATTTTCAGTCTTTTGGAGGTATGTTAGATGACAAGCCATCCTGTTAGCCGTAATTTAACCCGTTTTAAATACGCCTAATGGCCAGTGGTCCTTCATAAGAGGTACTGTTTTTTTAAGCTACTGTGTCCTGAATAGACGACCCTTTGTCGTCTTTCTGTTTTGCTGAAGGAAACCGGTTATAATGCCATTTCCGCAGACTGTTGTGTAAGTTTATTTTTTACTTGCAGCAGTGCATTGGTTTCTTGCACATTGGCCAATGGTTTTACTTTGTTTCATGCTGTCATGTCAAGTTTTGACTATGTGTAATCTGACATCGACCCTTTTCTTGTACCTGCAGCCCTGAAGGAACACCATTTGAAGATGGTAAGTCAAGAACAAACTTTGAACTTGTGTTCAGGTTTGTTTTGCTCTTTGGTTCTTAGATGTTTGTCATTACTGTGTCTGTTTGGTTGATGTAAAGAATATTGTTTAACTCACTTATTTGAAATAACAGCACAAGAAAAGTTAATTTATCTGATTTAACTACAGATATTGAATAGTTTACAGTCAGATTCTGTGTTGTTTTTAATGGCTTATGTCGTGTAATCTGTACAAGTAGAGGAGAAGAGGAAAACATGAACTAAATAAGGTTAAGTGACCAACAAATGACTGTCATTTGGCACTTTCAGATGTTCTTTTTTTTTATTTTTTATAAAGGTTGTTGGTGCACAATCCTGTCAGAAAGGACCTCTGTGTTATTAAGTGGTCTTTAAAGGAATAGTTATAGAAAATTCTAATCATTTGCTCATCCTCATGCCATCCCAGATGTACATTGCATCCGGAAAGTATTCACAGCACTTCACTTTTTCCACATTTTGTTATGTTACAGCCTTATTCCAAAATTGATTAAATTCATTATTTCCCTCAAAATTCTACAAACAATACCCCATAATGACAACGTGAAAGAAGTTTGTTTGAAATCTTTGCAAATTTATTACAAATAAAAAATGAAAAAAAAAAAAAAAAAATCACATGTACATTAGTATTCACAGCCTTAGCCATGACACTCAAGCTCAGGTGAATCCTGTTTCTACAACTTGATTGGAGTCCACTTGTGGTAAATTCAGTTGATTGGACATGATTTGGAACGGCACACACCTGTCAATATAAGTTCCCACAGTTAACAGTGCATGTCAGAGCATAAACCAAGCCATGAAGTCCAAGGAATTGTCTGTAGACCTCCAAGACAGGATAGTATCAAGGCACAGATCTGGTGAAGGGTACAGAAACAGTTCTGCAGCATCTAAGGTACCAATGAGCACAGTGGTCTCAATCATCCATAAATAGAAGTTTGGAACCACCAGGACTCTTCCTAGAGCTGGCTGCTCGGCCAAACTGAGCAATTGGGGGAGAAGGGCCTTAGACAGAGAGGTGACCAAGAAACTGATGGTCAATCTGACAGCTCCAGCTTTTCTCTGTGGAGAGAGGAGAACCTTCCAGAAGAACAACCATCTCTGCAGCACTCCACCAATCAGGCCTGTATCGTAGAGTGGCCAAACGGAAGCCACTCCTCAGTAAAAGGCACATGACAGCCCGCCTGGAGGTTTCCAAAAGGCACCTGAAGGACTCTCAGACCATGAAAAACCACACTTTCTGGTCTGATAAAACAAAGATTGAACTCTTTGGCCTGATTGGCAAGCGTCATGTCTGGAGGAAACCAGGCACCACTCATAACCAGGCCAATACATCCCTACAGTGAAGCATGGTGGTGGCAGCATCATGCTGTGGGGATGTTTTTCAGCGGCAGGAACTGGGAGACTAGTCAGGATCAAGGGAAAGATGAATGCAGCAATGTACAGAGACATCCTTAATGAAAACCTGCTCCAGAGTGCTCTGGATCTCAGATTGGGGCGAAGGTTCATCTTCCAACTGGACAACGACCATAAGCACACAGCCAAGATAACAAAAGAGTGGCTACGGGACAACTCTGAATGTCCTTGAGTGGCCCAGCCAGAGCCCAGACTTGAACCCGATTGAACATCTTTGGAGAGATCTGAAAATGTCTGCGCACCGAAAGCTCCCTGTCCAACCCGATGGTGCTTAAGAGGTGCGTAAAGAAGAATGGGAGAAACTGCCCAAAAATAGGTGTGCCAAGCTTGTACCATCATACACATAGACTTGAGGCTGTAATTGGTGCCAAAGGTGCTTCAACAATGTATTGCGCAAAGGCTGTGAACACTTATGTACATTTTTTTTTTTTTTTTTTTTTTTTTAATACATTTGCAAAGATTTCAAACAAACTTCTCTCACGGTGTCATTTTGGGGTATTGTTTGTAGAATTTTTTGGAAAATAATTAATTTAATCCATTTTGGAATAAGGCTGTAACATAACAAAATGTGGAAAAAGTGAAACGCTGTGAATACTTTCCGGATGCACTGTACATTACTTTTTTTCTTCTTCTGAACACTAAAGAACATTTTTGAAATGAGTTTTCATTTTTGGGTGAACTATCCCTTTTATCTGTTGAATGGCAGTGAATACATCACTGACAGCTAGTTTTCAGCTTGCCATTATAGGAATATTCTGAGTTCAATACACGTTAAGTTCAATCGACAGCATTTGTGGTGTAATGTTAATTACAACAAAAATGAGTTTGGACGTCTCTCCTTTTCATAAAAAAATAGAAGCAGCAAAAATCGAAGTTACAATGATATACTTACAGTGGAAGTGAATGGGGCCAATATTTGGAGGGTGAAAAGGCAGAAACGTGAAGCTTATAATTTTATAAAATAACTTAAATTCATTGATCTGTTTAAACTAATGTATTATTTGATCCGTACAGTTGTTTAAGTCGCAGTTTACAGGAATTACAGGGTTAGACGCATTTCATTGTCATAGCATTTAAGTTCTAAAATTGGATCTATCTTTACACAGAAAAGGTTGGTAAGCGATTTAATCATGCTAAAATTATATTAATATGCATACAATGTTGTGAAAAAGTATTTGCCCCTTCCTGATTTGTTCTATTTTTATATATTTTTCTTACTAAATTGTTTTAGGTCTTCAAATGAAATATAACAAAAACAGTCAACCTTAGTAAACACAAAATACAATTTTCAAATATGTATCTTTTTTTATTTTTTATTATTGAAGCAAAAAAGTTATCCATCACCTGTATCACTCGTGTCAAAAACGAACTGCCCCCTTAAACATAATAGCTGGTTGTGCCACCTTTAGAAGCAGCTGATGCTTCCGAAAACTGGAGATCAGTCTTTAAAAGCGCTGTGGTGACATTTTGGCCCTCTCTTTGCAGAACTGCTTTAGTTCAGCCACATTGGAGGGTTTTCGAGCATGAACTGCCCGTTTAAGGTCCTGCCACAGCATCTCAATCTGGTTCAAGTCAGGACTAGGCCACTCCAAAACTTTAATTTAGCTGGTTTTGACCCATCCAGAGGTGGTCTTATGCCTATGCTTTGGATCATTGATTTGCTCATAAATTCAGTAGTGCATGAGCTTCAACTCATGGACTGATGACCGGACATTCTCCTTTAGGATTTTTTGGTAGAGAGCAGAATTCATGTTCCCCTCAATTATTACAAGTCAACCTGGCCCTGAAGCAGAAAAGCATCCCCACACCATCATGCTACCACCACCATGCTTGACCATAGCTATGATGTTCTTTTACGCCAGATGTAATGGGACCCCTGTCTTCTAAGCATTTCCACTTTTGACTCAGTCCACAGAACATTCTCCCAAAAGGTTTGAGGATCATCAAGTTGTGTTTTGGTAGAATTCACACAAACCTTAATGTTCTTCTGGGTTAGGAGTGGTTTTCACCTCTCCACTCTTCCATGGATGGCATTTTTGCCCATTGTCTTTCTGATAGTGGAGTCATGAACCAGTGACCTTTATTGATGCAAGAGAGGCCTGCAGTTTCTTGGATGGTGTCCTTGGCTTTTTTGTGGCTTCCTGGATGAGTTGTTGCTGTGCTCTTGGAGGAATTTTGGAAGGTCTGCTGCTGCTGGGAATATTCACTACTGTGCCAAGTTTTCTCCATTTGGAGATGATGGGGTACTCAGAGCCTTTAAAATAGCTTTGTAACCCATCAGTTATATTTTTTGGTATCAATTTAGTATGAGATCAACAAAAGAAATCAGGATGGGGCAAATACCTTTTTTTACAGCACTGTATTGTATATGTCTTGTGGCTATACTTATGAAACCGTGAGTATATTAACATTTATGGATTGTATTGTAAGTGCCTAAATGTAACCCTTATTTTTGGTTTTTTTATTTTTATTTTTTTTTAGAAAAGGAGGGGCAAGTTGAAATGATATTTTATGGCAATCGACATTGTGTCACAAATGCTGTTGATGTAGCTTACCTTGTATTAAACCCGGATTATTCCTCTAACAGTGTGTTTGGGCTCAAAAGGAGATTTTCATGCAGTAACACCATGAGTTTTGGGTTATTCCTTGGTGTGAAACTTTTTTAATGTAAACCACATGACTGCTGATTAAAAGGATTGTGCTTGTGGTTCCCAAATACTGTTGACAGCTACTTATAAATACCACTGTGTACTTATGATGTACTTGTCCATAGTAGTGGTTTGGCATGGGTTTTTTTTTTGGGAATTTTTTATTTAAGTGGAGATCATATTTTTCTCTTCTGCTTGTTACAGGAACTTTCAAACTCACAATAGAATTTACAGAAGAATATCCAAACAAACCTCCTACAGTTCGGTTTGTTTCCAAAATGTTTCACCCTAATGGTAAGTTGTACAAACTCACAGTAATCATGTATTTACAAAACCTTCCATTAATTTTGGAATCCCAATGGAGACAAGTGTTTATAGAATGCAGTGTCTTACAATGGAATATAACATTTAGACATAATTGTATATCTGTGGTAGTTTATGCAGATGGTAGTATATGTTTGGACATTCTTCAGAATCGCTGGAGTCCAACATATGATGTTTCCTCAATTTTAACCTCGATACAGGTAACTTGCATAATTTTTGTCCTTTTAAACAGAACTTTCTTTTAGTTTAGATTTTCTTTTTTCTGTTTTGACATGTTTTGCTGGTACATTAAGAATGTTGATTACTTCAGATGACAATTATAATGTTTGCATTAGCATCTGCATTATTCTGGTGTTTAAAATGCCTTTTACTTATCAGTCTTTATTGGATGAGCCGAACCCAAACAGCCCTGCCAACAGCCAGGCGGCTCAACTGTATCAGGAAAACAAGCGAGAGTATGAGAAACGTGTGTCCGCCATTGTGGAACAGAGCTGGCGTGACTGTTGACCCTCCTCACAGTTCACAACGATGAACAATATTCAGCCTCAGCCACCAAGAAGAAAACCACCTTGCAAAGAATAAATTGAAAAACATGTCATGTTTCAAATCATTCTCCACGTACTCAGTAGAGTTGTCTGTTCTGTAGCTGTTGCAAGATTAGAGTGCTGTTGTGTTGTGGTCTCCCTCTTCATGGAGAATGTTATCTTGGATAAGGATAAACCCTAATTTAACAAAATATTATCTCTAGGGTTACTTTCTTTTATTTGGCCTGCCCTCATATTGGAATTTTGTCTTTATCTTAATTCTTGGGTTTATAAGCTGTTTGTCAAGCGAAGGATTTTATTTGGTTGGGTATTAATGTTGTTGGTTTCGGTATTCGATATGAATCCAAGTTTAAGTATCCTTGTTTGTTTTTTTTTATCTCAAAACAAGTATCATAATGTAGCGTATGCCACTTTTCATTTTAAGTTCTAATCAGCAAGAAAGATGGATGAAAGTTGTCTTGAATGGAAAGCATACTTGTTTCTGAAATTTAAGGAGAGCCTATATTGCTGCACTTGGGAAACTGATCTTTCAATCGATACATTATTGAATTGCAATGTACAACATTTTGGAATTGGCCCTTTTTAATCATGTACAAGTGGTTTGTGCTCTTTCAATGCTCAACAGCTCATATGGCTGTTCAAGGTTCTGCCTAAAGACATATCTATTGACACTGTGCTAGTATGTTAGCAGTAGTTGTTTAAAATTACAGTGTCCCACAAAGCCCTTTGCCTCCAAGCACTGGACTCAGAACATTACAAATTGGCAGAGTTGAGTGAGTGCAGATCTTTTTTTTTCTTCTTTTTTTATGTTTACTTTTGTGTCTGTTGCACCCCAGTTGCATGATTTTCTTGCTTGTTTTCCTCCGTTCCAAGTGCCGTTTAACTCATCAGTGTCACATGAACATGCTTTCTTACAGTGTCCATTTTAAATTTATCAAAAGTTTCACAAAAGTTCAAAAGTGTCAGATTTGCACTAGTAACCCATGTAAGAAACTACATTTTATCACTTCTTGTAAATAAACCGTAAAACATAATCTGTGTGTTTTTTTTTTTTTTTCTTGAGCAAAGACAGGAAAGGCAAAAACAGAACTACATTTAGCTAAATCAACTAGGAATGTATTATGACCGGACTAAATTTAATGTGGGTGTCAAAACAAGCAAGACTGGTTGACCGTATTAACAACAGCAAAAAAAACGTGCAGTAAGTCTCAGGGATTGCGTCATATGAAGTTGAGTTTTTAATTTTATGGACAATTCTTCAGTCAACTACCTGCAAATGACAAACATGTTTTCTTATTTAAATATGGTTATTTTCAGAATTCAGGTGTAAATCTTACAATACATTAGACAACTCAGTTAATGTTATATTGTCCATTGTAAAAATATAAAACGTAATATCACTTCTAAGAGGACGACATGCTGCGACAAGGACCCCACTACTAATATCCAATAAATATGATTTACAGGATACATGATATGATTCATTTAGTAAAGTAGCTTGTGTACATCATTTGGCCTTGAGCTAACGTACAGCAAATCTGGACAAATTCTATAAATTACAAAAGGGTGAATGGAGCGAGAGTACACATTGTAACATTATTTGAGAAATTCACAGGTCTTCTAGGCTTGCAGAGTAGTTACCTGCCACATTTCATCTTTTTTCTATTAAATGTTTTACACTTTTCTGAAACAAAAACAGCAAAAGTAACAAGGACAAGTAAAACCGCTTTGCTATAATAAATGGCCATCTATTTGTTTCAGTGTGAGACCTGAGGTTTCACCAGTTCATATCGTCCTACCTGCCCTTCCTGCAAAAGCTGACCAATTAGCTGGTCCTTCTGAACTCTGCGGCTAACCACAAGAAAGCGTTGCTTGCCCTGTCCGTAAGATTTGCTCCGCAGCCCGTACCTTTGGGCTATCTGATGGATCTGCCTGCGCTCTTCATTGTTGAGCTCAGTTGAGAAGCGTAGATCATCTTGGCGATCGGAACTGGCATAATTCTGAATTATGTCCTCAATGTCACGCTTTGTGAGCTGGTTGCCATTCCTGTCCATATCCATACCAAATCCTTCCCTGGTAAACTGCTCTTTTACCATGATAGGCTCAGCAATGCCCTCCCCCTCTCTCCCCAAACCACCACCCGTCCAGCCCATCTTACGGAGTAGCTGATTGCCTATGTTGTCCTCCTTGATCTCCTGTCGCATGGACTCCTCACCGGAACGAGATATAATTTGATTTCTGGAAATTGCATCCACGCTACAATCCTTTCTGAGGTTGGACTTCACCACTGCCTGTGTTCGTCGAAGTGTGGCCAGGGCTTCCTCTGCTGCAATATGCTTAACAGTCTTTTTGGGTCCAATGCCTGCAGCCACATATTGACCATCTAGGTAAACTTCACACCTCCAGCGATGGTCTGGCAGAACTGTAAATTTGTAGTCAGCAGATACCTTGTTAAATTGGGCAGTGTCATTTATTATGCAGATGGAATTATCAGAGTTTTCAAGGATAACCAGTTGACTAAAATGCGCTTTCCTACCACTATGCTGGCTAATGCAGCTGCTGGGCTTATCTGAATTGTTGTTGCCTTCATTCAAATGCTGCTGTTGCTGGCGAGCAGCCTGATTCATTCGCAACTTCCTTACTGCCTCCTCTGCAGCAGAATGTTTTGAGCTCTTTTTACTCCCTCTGGCTTGTGCCACTAGCTCACCTTGCAAGTACACACTACACAGCCATAAACAGCTGTTGGGAACCGTGTGAAAAGTGTAATCAACTTTCATTCGGTTGAACGCAGCAGAGTTGTTAAGTATGCAGATGGCATCGTGTGCATTTTCCATGATAACAAATTCTGTCCAGTGTTTGCTTCTGTCAGGCTCATATTGGCCCTTGGTGCAGGGGGGCTGCTTGTCCTCCGGGTTACGAAGTGGTGGGGGGAGGTTTGGGGCTGGAGCATTAACCTGGCACACCACCAAATCGTTGACGCAATTGCGCTTATACTGCCGTTGCAAAACACGAACCTCCACTGGCCTCATGAAAAGCTTGACAGCCTGTTCTGATGCACGGTCTCTGGCGCCATTTTTGCTGCCGGAGTACCCCGTGGCAAGGTATACAGACTGACACCTCAGTTCGCATGCATATCCATCGGAGAGTACCTTCCTGTTGTTCGGTAGGTCAGAGGGTGGAATATCTCTTAAATTTACATATATATACTCAGGGTTTGTTTTACAGGCCTGAATGCTGCGGCTGAGTATGAAATTGTAATTTGGTGTATCAGGTCCACTCATGAAGGCAGGATCTTGGAGTGTGACCGCGACAGCTGATGCTACTCTGGTAATCAGCCTCTGTTTTTCCTCATCTCTCTTTGGAAGTAAAGAGGTTGGCAGTGAGGGTGTAGGAAGAAGACCAGAACCACTCCTGCTTGGACCATCATATAGCCTGGTGAAAACCTTGCTTGAAGTTGGTCTATCCTGATGCCCAAATCCCAGTCCAGCATCCCAGCCTCCAGACCTTCCAGTGCTGCCGGATCCATCAAAACCATCTGCTTGTGAGAATGAGTCCGACTGTCTGGCAGTGTGTGCCTCATATCTAGCAGTGTACTCCTGCTGCACTGTTCCCATGAAGTTTCCGGTGGGCCCTCTGCTGCCATAGCCTAGCCCACTTGTGCTGGAGGTAGTGTCCTTGCCTCTTTGCTTAGGCCAATCATTGTAAACAAACCTCCTAATCTCAGAAGAGCCAGAGGAGGAAGAGGGGCCATTACCACAGCTACCATTATATGGCTGATGATCTGGTCTTAAATCATTCATCTCACTCCTCCTGCGCTCCTCCTCATTTTCTTTTTCGTCAGTTCCTCCTACTCCACTGTTGCTGTTCCCGCCACTCACAAAGTGTACTGGCTCAAAGCGAGGTCTGGAACCTAATTTTGACATTGGCATATTCCTCAATGTCTTCACACCTAGGATACAGAATTGTATACAATGTAAATGACTTAAATCTATATTTACAGGGTTATATGATAACTTATGTGGATTTGTTCTTAATTAGAAACTTCTAGGTTCAAAACAAGTTAAGCTCAATCAACAGCATTTGTGTCAATGTTAATTACCACAAAAATGAGATTTGACTAATTTCTACTTTTCTTTAATAAAAGTAAAAATCAAGGTTACAGTGAGGCTCTTACAATGGAAGTGAATAACACCAATTTATGGAGGAAATCAGAAATGTGAATCTTATAATTTTATAAAAGCACTTACAGTAATTCTACTGCTAAAGATTGTTTTATTTGAGCTGTAAAGTTGTTTAAATCTGTATTTTTATGGTCAGTTTAGGGCATTTTGTCATCATGGCAATCAAGTTAAATTGGAACAGTAAAATTGGATATAACTTAGTTATAAACAAAGGTTAGTGTTTCATCACGCTAAATGTTAACTCATGTTAACACGCAAATTGTCTTGTTGCTATACTTTAGAAATAGAGACTATTTTAATATAATATTTGTTTTGGATTGGCCCTATTTACTATTTAAATGGGGCAAATTTAAGTCAAAATAAAGTTTTATGATAATAAACATTATGCCACAAATACTGTTGATTGATCTTAACTTGGATAGAACCCCGAATATTCCTTTAAAAGGTATAGTTCACCCAAAAATGTAGTAGACTGCAACAGTCCTGTTCCAGAAGTAGAAATCCCATTAATTATTTTCTATAGATGAACTTGTCTTCAATGATAACTTATAAACCTTTACAGACAGACCTACCATAAGCTCTAAAGTTGTTCATCAATGGTATATGCCTCTGTTGAAGCCATCAGTCTGCATTTTTTCAACTTTATTGTTTAAAAATTGTGTTTGAAAGCAGAGATCTTGAACAACTACATTACCCATGGTCTAGCAGAGAAAGCTTCACCAATCAGAGCACTCAGGCCAAGAAAGCCCACAAAACAAGCCCGGAAGACACAGCTCAATTATATCGGGATATTTTGCAATACATTTATTTTGATTCTACTATAATCAACAACCTAAAAACAATAGTTTTATATTTTCCATCGTTTTATATTAATTTACATAATTTACAATGCTTCATGGGACTGTAGTTCATGCCCTTCTGAAATACTGGAAGTACACAATCTTGTGCATTTTCTTTTTGTCTGATTTTCAAATATTGTTTTGCTTCAAATCAAAGTTTGTAATGATTTGATACACCTTGGGCGCTGGTTGGTTTGGTTTAAGGCTTAGAACTCTATATGAAGGAGTTTATGAAAAGTCCATGGAAACAATGAATAGAGAAAATCTTTTAACAACCCAGACACTAAAAAAGTAGACAGGCACGGTTGCACTCTATTCATGTAATTCCAAACCCACACGAGTTTCTTTCTTATGTGAACATGAAAGTTAGGTTGGCCTCAGTCACCAATCACTTTCATTGCATTTTTCCAAACAAAAAGTGAATGGTGGCTAAGGTTGTGTCACTAACATTTCACCTAACATCTGCTTTTGTGTTTCACAGAGAAAAGAAATACATACAGGTTTGGAACAACATCATGACATGTAAATGGCGACTGGATTTTCATTTTGGGTGAACTAACTCTCTCGTGATTAACCAAGTATTTAAAATTTGATGTAAAAACACAAAATAACCTTTCAATGCTGAATGATATTATTATAAGCAAACATTGTGTCTGCATGTGTACATAGACAGACTTACTTCCATCAGATGAATTTGGCCTCTTTTTTGCTTCAGCGCTTGGTACTAGTTCATAGGAGGGCATTTCGCCAATATCAATCCCTTCTGCCATCTCAAGCGCCTTGTGCATTATTTGAGGGCCATATCTGCCCAAAAAAAGATTAACCATATTATTGACTACAAACGTTGTTTGGCATACTGTTGCAGCACTTTGGTATTATGATCTAGATGCAACTTGCAATGCATGGCCTTTGCTTTTGAGGATGCTCTTTGTGTGCACACAAAACTAATGCCCTGCAGGAAAAAACTGCTTAAACTGGTAGCTGTGTTCTGGAACATGGTAGCTGGTCAACAAGCAACCATATTCCAAAAACCAGCATGACCACCTTGAGCTGGTATGACCAGCTGGTTTCCAAGCTTTGAACAACTAGAAACCAGCTACCATGTCCATGTCCCAAAACAAAGCTACCAGCTTCCAGGTGCATTGGTTTGTCTGCAGTTATATACATTGTTTGTTGATATCAGCCTTGGATCCAGCTGCCAGTTTATCTGGTTCATATTAGATGTTACGGATGATCAAATGGCAAGTGTCCCTATGAAGTACACGAACAAGCCAGCTAATCAAATACCCACCTGCATCCCATGAAAATGTGGTTAACCCACACCATCGAAAGAGCCAGAAGCTTATCAAGAGCATTGTCCTCATACTCTTCGATATGCTTAACTATGAACTGACGTCTAGCGGACCACTGCTTTTCATTCTCGTATTGCTGACGGTAAATATCGACATTACACACTAAACTCATAGTAAAGAGCAGCGGGTTTTATTGAAACACACAGGCCCGGTGTTTGAAGTCTGATCATCCCGGTATCTGACGCACTATAGCGAGCAGCTAACCGGAAACAACGTAGCGCGCGCAGTGTATACTGGGAACTTCAGATGGCCCAATAGTACAGTGGTGCTCAACTGGTTTTACTTCGGGAGCCAGATTTTGGATTGGACATCAAATGGCGACCCATCCTAGTACAAACATAACCTGTATTTGAATGTATCTTAGGTCGCATTATCTTTTATCTTGCATAGTTTTGTTCATGGTTTTCCAGTATAACTGCATGCATCGTGAAATTTCTCTCTCTTTTTCTTTCTTAAAAGTTGATGAGTATTTTGATGAGCCCATTATTTTTTATTATCCAGTTTATTTCTTAATATCAAACATTATTATTACAGAACATATATAGCACAGGAGGAAAACTTTATTCATAATTTGTCCACAAGTCTTGGAGATGCAGATTTTAAAGCCATTTATGTATTTGCCCTTATATTTACAGTGGAACGACATATAAGCACAAGCATAAGGCCATGATGGCCCCTCATTATTATAGTATATTACAATATAGCTAGTTTTTCTAATAATAATAATAAATTACAGTGTTAATGAAAAATAGTACAGATTCTACCTAATTGATTATTTAATTTCAAACTATAACATTTGTCAAAATATAACAGTTACTACTGTAAAATCACGAAACATTTTTGTATGGGTGATTGTGATTATCGTGTATTTTTAAAAACAACAAATTTATTTTGGCACATAGCTCAGTGTTGCTCTGTTCCACCTCACTGCTGTGTATAATGTCAGGGCTGCCTGTTTGACTTCCTCCATAGCGATTTAAACTTGAAACATTCTCACTAGAATTCAAAATGAAATGGGTGGCAGGCGAGCATTCGTGCCAGAGTTAAAGTGGATCAGAGAGCAGATCATTAACTACTTTTCCATCCAAGGATTTTTTGTGAAAAAGTTTTAGCGCATCAAAATAAAGCTGATGGAAACGCACATTATCACTAAAATGTCACAAATGTCGACATCATATTTTTCCGTTTAACACAAGCGCATAAACTCTGTTGATATAGCCTATCAAATGTCATGAAAAACTGGTTTGGAAACACTTTTTGTCGATAAAATTGGCATTAACGCAAAAATGTAGTGTCACATGCCTCATCATTACCCTGTGTTAATCATGACGACAATATTGAAAGCCAATTTATTGTAAGTGATTATGGATTGATCTTTACGGAATATAGCCGATCTGCAAACATGACACTATCAGATGTTTTAAATTAAATATAAATACACAATACTATGAGAATGACATATTCAGAATGTTTTGCACTTTTTCAAGACTATAAACTATCAGAACTATTGTCCTGAGCTTTTGAACATTTTAAAACGTTTAAATACTTTAAATCTAACCATCTTTACCTCAGATCACATTTACTGCTTCTTCAGAAAATATACATTTGCATTATGAAGCTAAAATACATTTTAGATAATAATCAAGTTCTGTTCAGTTGCTGGACAAACATGCGGGACATAATGCAGTTGTGATGGCGATGCTTTAGATTAGATGATTGTTCAAAATATTGAATATCAGGAAAGTATCACATGTTAACCCTGTTATAACGGCGCATACATTTTTTTTCTTTAATAGCTGTGCACACAGCATATATACGCATCGATGGATGGTCCTTATACTGAGACAGAAAATTTCCCCCACCATTTTTGCTGGCAGTAATTCAGGCAGCCTGGGACCTATGTCACTCTCACTGAGAGATGATGCTTGCTCCATACGAGGGGGTGACGTGTGACTCAACTGTCATGTTGTCGGAGACAACCAGGACATGATAGTTTGATATTTCTGACTGAAAAGCCTTTAAGGCTAGAAATACAGCCAATGGATTTAGGCACTGCGTGACACCTGCTCCAGTGCGACACCTTGCAGGTAAAATGCAGGAGGAGCTGTCAGTGGTGCTAAACAGCGGCTGGATATAGTGATGCGCATGCGTCACTGGCGAGAAGCACGTCGTGGCACATGGCGCTTCAGCTGGCACAGAAGAGGTCTCATGTGTAAGAGATGTCATGTTCCGCCGCCACAAATCCCAATGCTTTCTGAAACAAGTTTCAGTGGAAATGTTCTCCCCAGTTTGACACTGTAAAATGGCTGAAGCAGTAAAACTGTGCTGCATAACAAAGCCTCTGATTGCAGCAGTAACAGCCAATTGTCGAGGTAGTTCAAGATGCGCATGCCGTTCAGTCTCAGAGGGGCGAGAACCGCATCAATGCACTTTGTGAATGTACGAGGAGCCAAAGACAGGACTTTTAATTGATACACTGTTCCCTCGAACGCAAATCTCAAAAACATCCTGTGACGTTGTACAATTTGGATATGAAAGTATGCATCCTTCAGATCTATCAACGCAAACCAATCGTGTGGGCGTACATGCGATAAGATCCTTTTCTGAGTAATCATTTTGAATAGGCGCTTTATAAGTGTGCAATTTAAATGTCTCAGATCCAGGAGTGGCCGAAGCCAGCCGTCTTTCTTTGGAACAAGAAAAAATGGCTGTAAATCCATTTTTGTGCTTGGCAATTTGGCACAATCTCTATCACGTTTTTCACGAAGAGAGGTGTATTTTGGCTCGTAACACTGGCGTATCATCGGACGAAACCGTGGAAGACAGAACGGCATTGAAACGGGGTGGCCGGTGTGCAAAATTGGATCGTATAACCATGTTCGATCATTTTTGCACCCATTCTAAAATGGCACCACGCATCCACGTAATGGGACAGAGGGCAATTTGGTTTGCTCACCGTATGATATGATGTGGCGCTCACTATAGGGAAGCGGTGGTGCGTAATGTGTGTGCTTTGAAGAGGAAAAAGGGGCTCTTTATTGAGAATGTGTGAGCATCTCGTACATTTGCAACGAATGCTGTATTCTAGTTTTGCACTTATTGCATTTTTTTTATTGTATTTATTTGAGTGCAAGACACAGAAACAACATTTTGAACAACAATATCCCTTTCCCGACAAACAAAAGTGGGGAGATGGGGAACAGTGTTTTGTGTCTCTCCAGTCGAGCCTTTTTTGGAGCAGAAACAGATGGAATCGAGGGCTCTGCTTTCCGCTTCAAAGGGTTGTGCCCGTCAGGAGCACTTTTGCTGCACGTACTGATATGCAGGTGCCTGTGAGGCAGCAGGTATGGGACTTTTAGTCACGCGCTGACTCGAAACAGAACGAGGGCAAACTGGCTGTGATATACTCCTTGTGGGCATAAAGTGTCTCATAGTCTGTGACTGCTGCTGAATCGCAACATAATGCTCAGCAAAGGTATTCATAGAGCTGCCAAAAAGACCGGCTGGAGACACTGGAGCATCCAAAAGAGTGGCTTTTTCCTTATCATTCATTTATGCCCTGGTGCACCGCCATTGTGTGGAGCACAATATAAGGTCACGTGCTAGGACTTGAATAGTTCGTAATGAACTTTGGGGAAGAATTGTCATAGCATGTGGGGAAAAATGTGCTTTGTGGAGATTGAGGGGCTCGCGGGTGCCGGCACGAAATCCACCTCAAGAGCGTCCTGCTCGACCTTGCGGCCCAGCCATGCCCCCTCGTGTGATCCCTCGGGTATCACAGAAGAGGCAATTTTGCTTTAAAAGGGTACTCTACACCTGCCGACGTGCTGCGGAGAAGCGTCAAGCAGTGAGGGGGAGTGATGTTCGTCGGCGCACTGCAGAGGACTGGAGAGTCTTCTCCCTGCCGTGAAGATTCCGTCCGCTGACTGGTGTGTATCGACAGGCGAACATAGTGGGCTTCGAGACAAGAGCTAATCGGTGTCTTGAAGGAAGAAATTCTGAGGAAATGGTATCTGTGCACCTGTTTTATAATGGTCAGTTCACGCCGAAATGAGCGGGGCTCAAATACCATAGCCAATATTAGAATATCGGTGTTATTGTAGAGAGGTTTCAAATAGGTTGTGTATGAAGGCACTCCCCATATACGTTAGTAAACACAATGTCAAGTCAACTGAAGTTGTAAGGGAACTTACACGGCTCCGCCCCCAGAGACTATTCCTCCCGCTGCTCTGCCCGCTCCCCCAGAGACTATTCCGCCAACGGCTCCACCCACTTTACCCAGGCCTCCTGACCCAGTCCTTGTCCTGTGGCTGTCTCCCAGGCCACCTGACCCAGTCCCTGCCCTGTGGCCTCCTCCCAGACCTCCAGACACAGTCCCTGCCCTGTGGCCGCCTCCAGTTCCAGTCCCAGTCCCTGCCCTGTGGCCGCCTCCAGTCCCAGTCCCTGCCCTGAAACCGCCCCCTAGGCCCCCGGATCATCCTCCTGGGATCCTCCTTCTGCGTTTCCCTTCTGTCATCCGTCTTGGGGTGCCAGGAGTCGCCCTTTATAGGAGAGGTGGGCAATGTCACAATTTGTCTCCAGTGTTTTCAAGGACTCTAATTTTGAAGTTTTCCCTTGCAATACATTTCCGATAATCCACTGCCCTAATCACTCCATCGTTATCCACACCTGTGTGTCATTCCCTCATTAAGTTTCCTAGTGTATATATATACCCTCTAGTTTTGTTAAGTTTTTGTCTGTCCTTGAATTGTGATGTTAAAGTTTTTATGTTTGTTTCCACTCCAACAAAAGCAGAAAATTAATAAAATAATATTCCTAATGAAGAGACATGTCATAGCTAAAAAAAAAAAAACGAATAAAACATTTTCAAAACAAAGTTGAAAGCTGGGAATAATATGATCTCTAACAATCTTGCAGAAATCAAGTCGAGTAGGGACAACTCCAAAATAAATGAAAATTGTTTTCCGCCTGCAGAACACAAAATCTACAGAATATATCGACATCACAATTAAATCTCTCTACAAGAAAATAATAAGTGGAGTAGTACTTATAAATAAGTTTGAAGCAAATTTCTTTGATTTTATTCGTGATTAAATATATATGGGTAATTTCCTAATTTTGCACCATCTCAATCCAGCCACACCCTGCGTCAGACATGCTTGTGTAGTGTCTCGGGTGCGTTACATCATAAACATAAAATGTTTAGGTCACCATGTCAAGTTAAATATAGTTTAATACTCAATCTTTAAACACATCTTGAGATCCTTAGTTCGCATTTGTGCTCCTTCAAGTGTTTTGAACGCAAGAATGTAACGCATGTTTGAGTTGTTCTGCCTACTGAAGTGTTTTCTTCACTGAATAAACTGCTCATACAGCTGAAATTTTACTTACTGCCCTCTGGAGTAAACAGGTGGTACTACAAGCTTGCATTTCTCAGGACTCTTACTTATTATGGTCTGGGGGAAATGCGATTAATTGCGCATTTTTTGTAAAATTAATCGATATATATATATATATATATATATATATATATATATATATATATATATATATACGATCCTACACATGTACAAAGGAAAATAAATAAATAAAAAGGGAGAAGAAATTATCCCAATATTGTATATCTATTAATAATAGACTCCATAATATTATTCAATATCTGGAATGTTTTAAAGGCTTTTTTGTTTCTGTTAAGTTTACAAAGAGAATCAGCAAAACCTTTTATCTCAGAGCGAAATAAAATAAAGTTAGGTTTAGATGCTACCACTCAGGATTTATGGATATTATATTTTCACAACAAGCACATGATTTTGACAGCTCAGAAACAGGACCATTTCTTCTTTGATGTCAATTAGATTATTAAAGGAAGTAAAATAAGCAATGAGATTTCAGTTCAGAATGAATTTATAAAGGAACATCTAAAAAATAGATGAGGCACCAATTCAATTTCAGAACCACAAAAATAACATTCCATCTGAATTTCCTTTAATTTAGATAAGAATAAATTGGGTAAAAATTATGAAGGATTTTACTATGAATCTCTCTAACCTTGTTTTGTAGACTATAAGGTTATGTACAGTCCAGACACTGTGAAAAGATATTGAAGGATAACTCTGTCTCCATAAAACCATTGCTTGTGGAGCAACACTGGTCGTAGAAAGTAATGTTATTCTAATATGTTGTTCCACATACAATCTAAAAAATCTTCTTTCATCAAGCGAGGTGGTTCTTTCTTTAGTGGCGAGTATTGTAGTGAGGATTTAAAAAGATAAAGAAGCTTAAATTACAGTATATGTCACTAAAAACCCTTGAAAACGCAATACAATTGACATTAACCTTGTCATCTTTAATACATTTTTCAAAACTAATCTATATTCTAAATAACAGATTGTTCCATACAATAGATCTATGAGGTGAAAAGTTATGCTTGACAGCTAACTTCCATGAATCCAATGCTTGCTTGTGGAAATTAGCTAGTTTTATGTGCAATTTGTCATAGTAAAAATTACAACCCAATAAAAATGTTAAGCTGGCACAGTTATCAAATATTACATTTGGAATAAAGAACCAGATAGCATTGTTTAACCCAGTTGACTCACCAATGTGACCTTTTAGCCTACATTGTTGAATGTTGAATAAAGACAAAAAAACGACTGTCAAACTATTTAATAGACACATAAAAAATAGGGACCCATACACAAGAACACGCAGTTGAAGCAATACAGTGTTCCAGAAGTATCCAAAACTGAAGAAAGCTGCCTCATCAAATGTATGCATGAACTGTACAATGACAGTCTCTATCTATGCCAGTTGCGTGGATACGTTAGATAAGCTAATAAGTTAGATTACATCTGTATTCATACAGTGTATGTTGATAAATAACTAGTCAGTCACCTTGATTTGACTGGAAGCTGGTCTGGTTTCAATTGGCCAAATTGACCGTGTTATTTTTTTTTTGTTCCTTGGGGAGAATGACACGATACAATAATGCATGCATTACACAATAACATCATTGTAGCTTAATTGCCTTCGTTGTAGTGCTGTTTGTATAAAGCTGCTGTGGTGCTTTGAGTAAATTCTGCACAGACGGAGCTGCAGCTTCCACTAACAAAATCCACTGTTAACACCGTCTTAAGCATTATTACCCCGATCTCATAAAACTTGTACATAATTTACGAGTTGGCTATTTCGTATGGTCTCGCATGATGTTGTTTACATAAACTCATACGACTTCATCACGCGCAAATTCCCGGATGTGTAATGCGGATGTAAGCGCGAGTTCCGCGCACAAGGTGTTAAGGACGTTTATTAATGTTCTGCTTTAACTCAAACCCCTTATCTAAACTTAACCGATCAGTAGAGTGTGTAAACATGATAGGAAGCTGTTGTGTGTGACAGAAGCATGTAATTGTCGTGTATTAGATGGAAACGATGTCCAGACTCCAGCGATGTCATTGGCTGTAGTGAAAGTCGTAGGGATTCAAATGAGAGCAATCACAGGATATCATACGAATTAGCCAAATTTAGAAAAGTTGTACGAATCCTGAAGATTTCACAGTGAGAATGTGTTGTTATTATCAGTGTCATGTACTGGTCCCATCGGATCTTTTAGATGTGTAGTAAAGGTATTGTGGAAAGAATTGTGATAATGTGTGAGCAGGACTGTCATAGCAATAGGCCCCTATATATTTTCCTCCAAACAAATACAAATCCTAAACATGCAAATGGGAAATCTTCCACTGGCAAACTGCATTCATATAACAGCTTTATTAGATTGTTATAGAGTAATTAAATACTGGTGAAGCATAATTGTGTGATTATGTTAGCAACAGAAAAACAGACACAAATCAAGAATACATATAAGCTAATTCATAGTCCTGCATCTATAGAATTCATAAAGAGTGATTAGGATTGAGTTTGAGAGTGGTCTAAATAATGAAATAAATTGAGAGATAATCAGTCCAAAATGTATTAATTTCCACCATCAGCACAGCCAGAATAAAAACAAAACAACATAATTGAATAAATTGAAAGTAGAGTACGGTAATAATAAACTGTTCATCACTCCCTCACATTTGACAGCCCTATTTCACACACACACACACAAAAAAAAAACCTTAACCACAATTACACTGAGTTCATATGATAAAGGCATAATTAAAAGCATTTGACCAATGGTTGCATTTTAATGTCACTGAGTTCATCTTAGTATACAAGGCCTGTAGCCATTTTTAACATTACTAATTCCTGTTACACATGTATTTGTAACATGGAAGATTCTATGGCCTATGGCTCATGAAATGAGGTTTTTCTGTTTCAAGACACCGGCATCTGTTCCTGTTTGTCTCTCCTCATTCGTTCATCACTGTCACTTGCTGTAGAACCTACTCGAGTTTTAAATCAGTCCTATAATTAAAGCAAAATAAATGACAGAGTAAAACATTAATCTAACATTAGCTTAGTCAACAAAATTTTCGAGAAAATAAAATAAATAAATAATTAAGAGATAAGATAAAAAAGATGACACGCAAGATCTTCTGCTTCTTATATTTGTTTCCCAGTTATCTCTGATCGCTTGTTCTGGTATTATACAAGTATACAGTACAGAGAGCAATATTCCTTTTAAAGTCAATTTTAAAACACTTTAAAATAACACTGTGGCAGGGCGGAGGGCGGGGCCGGGTCGTGATCCTACACACCCGGTCCCGTATTAGGCTAATTAAGTCACCGTGAGGGATAAAGGTGGACTGCACCGTGAGGGATAAAGGTCGACTGCAGTTGACCTTTATCCCTCACGGTGGCTTAATTAGCCTAATACGGGACCAGGTGTGTAGGATCACGACCCGGCCCCGCCCTCCGCCCTGCCACAAACACATTTTATCATTCTCTTTTAAATGGTTTAAAAGTCTCTGTTTATATTTTTGCTCATTAAGAACATTGACTTCTGTCTAAAAGATTTCACTTATTTTGAAATCGCCTAGCAATTATGTTCCAGGTACAGTTTAAACCTTTCTCTATACTCCAGTGTGTAGTGATTGTTTATTGAAGAACTTAATGGTCAAGTCCAAGATTTATAAAAGAAAGTGCATAGAAGGACAACAGTCTTTCTGAACATGAGAAAACAAGTTTACTTCAATACTTACACATCTACTCCATTTGGAAGCATTTGAAAGACAAGAAAATTATTTTTAGTATGCTTCATGCATGGTAAAGGTATATATATGTACTGTATTTACACAGAAAAACTCACTTCAGATGTAAAAGAATAGAAACCTCACCTGCGGGCTTCGGTGACATTAGAACCAAAGGGAGCTCAGCAACAACATCACTGTGTACAGAAGATAAACAAAAATTAGCTCCATGGGTTTGAGTACTCTCCTTGCTCACAAAGGTATACCATATCACACCATGTTCTGATGTATTTGTTCTCTTTGATGTTTAGCCATGATAAGGCAACTAAGCAAACTGTTCCTTAATAAGTAGCTCTTTTAGAGCATTATCAAGAGAAATATCTTTCTTAATGGCAAAATCTTTAGAGAAAGAGCAGGAAGGTAAAGGCCTATAGTGCTAAGAGAGCATCTATTACTCTCTATAGAGATGAATGCTCTGCTATTGTGATGAAAGAAAACAAACAAACAGATATTGACCTTGATGTGAGACTTCCCAATAGACCACCTCCCATCACGAGGGAAACCTTAATTTTGTAGGAAACCATAATGCCTTGCATGTCCTTATTCATGTCAGGCCGCACACTGCAGAGATAGAGAGATGCAAAGGAGTAACCTTTTTTGTCTTAACATTATGTAAAGGTTAAAATATGGAATATTGTGAGTGACGAATAACTGACATTGTTGAAGAAGCCAAGTTGGTGTCTTCATCCTTTAGTCTGCCGTCCAGTGCGAGACCAAGTTTCTCTTTGTTATTGGCCAGCAGAGGAGTGAGACTATATTCCTTCTCAAAGGTGGAGTTAGCATCAATTTGGTCCCTGTTACAAAATATGGGTGTGTTGACATCTCAAAAGCATACTTTACGACTTCTAAAGTGCCCTGGATATGAAAATATTAAAATCAGAAATGTTCTATTATAAGAAATATGACCCATGGATGGAATTATTTTAATTATTTTAAATTGTCATTCTTGTGCTTGAGTTTCATTTAGCATTATTTGTTAACTATGCAATATAAATAATGCTTAGAATCAAAGGAATACAATTTTTCAAATTCAATACATATTTCTTTGCACTCACCCAAATTCTTCATTCAGGACACATTTGTTGTATTTGTCCGCTGAGTATAGCACAACATCTGTAATTTGGTCAACTAAAACACAATATTAACTCAATTAATCCTGGGTCATTGTGGCAACAAAAAAAAAAAAGAGAAATAAATAAAAGGAAACACACATAGACTTCTACCGAGAGACACTACTTAATCATACTTAAGTTGCATATGAAGGATGAAGACTATTTGACATTGTTTGCACATACTCGTGATTTTGACTTTCTTTACTACTTTACTGGTCTCATTGTTCACTTTCACTTTGACAGAAATTGGATCGCCATGGTAGTAGAGCTGAAATTGAGAAAACAGCAGTTAATAAAGATGTTAACTTGATGTGTCAATCTAATCAAAAGAGAAGCAGAACTGCATATGGTAAAAAAAAAAAACGTCTGAACTAATTCACATTTAAGATACCTAATTGATTTCATTGAAAAAAAATTAAATAGACATTTTGAAACAATGTACCTCCTTCTCCATTGAGGCTTCCAGGTGCATTGGTTTGTCTGCATTTATAAATTGTTTGTTGATATCAGCCTTGGGTCCAGCTGCCTGTTTATCTGGTGCATATTGGATTTTACGGATGATCAAACGACAAGTGTCTCTATGAAGAGCCATTGGTACAGATATTGGAGTTAGAGAATATTCATACATTTCTTCTGATAGTTTGTAAGTTATTTAAGTATTAGTTTGTAAGTTATTTAAGTATTTAAGATAAAATAGATATAGTGCATACTTCTTATCAACTTTCTCATCTAGGCTGTCTGCCTCATTGGCAATATATGCTTTCACTTCATAGTCAACCCCACAAGCCTGCAGAAGTAAAAAACAAGATATTATAGAGAGCCAGATGTCTGTTTGTGTGTGTTTGTCTCTGTGTGTGTGTTAGTGCCACTGTACCTTGCCGGCATCTTCTGGTGCTGGTTGAAGGGACACTGAGCACGGAAGGTTTATGGGGATCTGAGAAAAATCAAGAGAGACACAAGGACATCCTTGATCACAGATATTTTCTCAGGGATTGCATAAGAGTATAGGCAGAGGTAGATTTTGGCATGGGCGACATGGGCAGCCGCCCGGTGCGGCATCTTCGCAGGGGGGGGGGGCTGGAACGATGCGCCCACTGTACACCATCCATTTCATCTGCAACCCCCCACAACCCCCAGTGACCACCAGGGGAATGGTGAATGGGGGTGCTGAAGGGAGTTTTGCCCAGGACGGCTTCTAGCTAGAACCACTACTGAGTATAGTCATGAATGCATTCAACATGATCACTTGGGAAATCTGTGTCTTAGTACAGAATGTTTTGGCACCGAAATTCAGACCTGATGGGTCGAATTCCCGAAAGCACCAACATTCTGCAAAAGTTTATGCCCCAAAAATCGGCCATGTTACATCCAATTTGATATTCAACTAGTGATACACTGTTTTTGTCCCCCTAATGTTGGGGTTAAGTTTAGTTTTGTGAGATTCAATTGCATTTGCTGATTTACCTGAAAAGTAAAGGGGTGCCCTTGATCCCCAGCTTTCTTCAGAAGTGCATCCTGCATCGGTGTGCTGGGAGGATTGCTTGCTGCAGGTGGATACAGCTGAATGCGCTTTACCCAGATGTCCTTCCTGAAGGAAACTCCTATCACATCCAAATCCTCTTTGCCATAGCGGAAAGCACATGCAAGCTGTACCCAAACTAGAATGAAATGAAAACAATCTAAATAAAGTGTCTGCGTTAATTTTCAGACAATGTTTCATACTATAATAACAATATGATTAAATCATACCTTTCCTTCCATTAAGACCTGAAGGATCAATCTTGAGCACCCCATCTGAGAATGATATTACAAGTCTTAGAAATAAGAAAATCTCTATATATACTGTATGTATGTGATTTCATGGTTTTTGAAAAAGAATTTAAAGTCTTGAAGAACGGTAAGAAGATTAATCCTAAAGCAGGACCTACCAACAACATCAACACTCTCCACATGGTCCACAAAGTCTCTCTTGCCCAAATAGAGGCAAAGCTGTAATAAAAGATTATTGAAATGATTATCATATGTGCTTACGTCTTTAAAAGATATGGCATGCTTATGTCGAGCAGATGATGAGTAATGTAAATATTGGGAGATCCAAGTGATATCAAGGGAGCCTTACCGAACCATTGCCACTTGTCTTCTTATAGACCCTGAAGAAGAAACATACAGACCCATGTAAATTCATGTCTTACACTCATTGATATAACCTCATATTACTATATGAATGGCTCGGATTAAAAAGAGTGGTAATGATCAACAAAACAGGGATATTGACCTCACAGGTCAATTTCACTGTACCTATATCCCTGTTATTTCAACACAAATCAGAAAATGTCCTTTGATTTAAAGACCACAACCAGCACTTTCCTTTTAAAGACTAAAGTCTACATCTTTTCCACCTCTGCTGCTTAAAGTCTGGATTAGTGGCATGTTGTTCAATTTAGACTCCTCCACTCAACATTACTTTATTTGAGTCCAACCTGAAACTAACATGTTCTGAAACAACCAACACCACATACTGTATACTGAAGATTTGGTGTCTTGCTATATTGAATATTTTCAATTACAGCTATTCTAAGAATAGAAGCATGTAGTCCATGCAAAATTAGAGGTAGTTAATATTAGAAAGGTGATTGTAGGTCTCACAGTTAAATGAGCAAAAATGTAATGTTTAGCTTTACACATCACTGTACTAATTTATTCTGCTTGGACTCTTTAAAATTCCTGTACGGTATATAAAATGAATTCCATCCTTTTGATAGATTAATCTCTGTTGCTTTTGTATGATTCATTAGTAGTGACATGTGATTAGTTATCTGCATATGCTAAGCTTTGCACTGTTACTTTTAAACTCTTGTAGAAATCCAGTCAATCCACTCTAAAAGGGATTTAGTATAATCTGGTAATCCAGTAGGATTGAAGACCAAAAAGACCCTCTACAGATTTAATACTAATAGGCAACGGAGTGAAGGTATTACAAGAAGCCTGCTTAGCCTAGATAGGTGTCATAAATATGATTGACTAGTTTGTCACGTAAGAAATCTACACAGTTTGTAAATTTGAAGGGGGTATGTGCTTTAATGCCTTTCAGTTGTCTTTTTTACTTTTGAAATGTCTATTTGTCTCTTGCACTAATACTTGAAATATTTGATAAAATTAATATACATGAACTTACTTTGCCATGGTTATGGAAAATCAGCTGAAGTTTTCTGCAATTAAAAGTGAAATGATGAGATTGAATGGTGGGCCAGTAGAGGGCAGTGATTTGATTTACCAACATTTAAAAGTACCAACATCCTGCCATGGACTGAGTACAATGTTTGGAAAACCATTTATGTCTGTGTGTTATCCTGCTGAGATTTCAATCTATAGGGCTTATCTGGGAAGAGAAGATTAACATTACGATAGACTGCTCCATAATCTTCAACAGAAGCTGCACTAAGGATTATCTGTTTGTGTCTCTGCGGATGAGTCCAGGTAATTCTAAGCCCTGAAACCTTAGAAGAGCCAGCAAAATATAACTTGTTGAATGATGTTTTGAAGAATTCTAATTTACTGTAAATATTAATGTATTTTCAAATTCTCACTCATTAACACTTGTGCAATTTTGCTTTCAAAGTTACTTTGCTTAAAATGTAAAAATACAGTATCTATATACAATAATATTTTGACAGATTTCTTGTTTCAAAAAGGCAAACCCCTTTATAATATGTAATAGTAAGATGAGTCTTTCAGATATTTTCAAAAGCAGGAGCATCTTAACAAATTGATTAAATTAACTTTACTAAATTAGTAAAATGAATCAGATATGTAATCACATGATACTGTCATTACATGGTCTTGTTTAAATGTCACACTGTCTTTGTGTTTATGTTCAGATAAATGGATTTGTCGGTATGGTCCAATAATAATAAAAACATTAAGACCTTAAATGGAAAAACTAAGGAAAAACACAATGATCATGCAAAACACAAAGTTTCATGCAACAGGCCAATATAAAATACACTTGGCAAGACATATCCTAATTATTTCTCACCATAGTCCAATCAACATACAAAATCTATGTGTCTTATGCTGGAGTTATGTTTTGTTTTATTATTTGCTTTTTGTTTTATTCTTATTATTATTTTATGGCAACTGGGATAGTCACCCTCATAAACAACAAGAAGACATTTTAAAGAATATTAACTGTGCTCTTTTTCCTCCCACAATTAAAGTGAATGGTGACTGAGGCTATCAGTCCTTCTAGCATCTCCTTTTTTGTGTCTATAGAAGGATGAAAATCTTACCACATGAGGGTGAGTAAATGAGTTCTCTAGTCTTAGACATTTTTGTAACATATCATTGTATTTGAACATACAGGCCAAATTCAGTCCATATGCCTATAACAGATTCTTTTACAAAACTACCGACATTTTTATATTTTTCTTATTGAACAATGGATATTAATTGAATCTAATTTCATTGTTTTCTTGTGCCTTTTTTCAATGTTTAGGTGCTCTTGTTTGAGTGTGATGTTTCAGTAGTCCAGGTCTTACCTGCGTCCAAGGTAGGTGTCCTCTGCTTCACTCTTGACTGTAGCACGTGCTAGCGTCGTCCTGTAGTTGGTGTTGCTGGTTCCGTAGTGTGTTTCTCACTTCATCTCGTCCATCTGTCTTTATATTGCAAACTCTCCTCCCTTTTGTGGCTTACACAGCCTACGTTACAAAAGGCCCATTTTGGCCCCAATCCTATTAGTTCATTAGTCCTCTTCTTTTTCTTGCTACAATGTGTATAAAAATAAACACAGAATTGGACTTAGGGATTAGCCATCGGGGAGTACCTGGTATGAATGAGAGTGTCAGTCTCAGGGTCATTTGGTTGGATCACAGAGAACCGAAATAATACAGTTACATCCCTGCTCAGTGTACTGAACAGAGCTCCATCTCAAACATAGCCTGTGTCCATGTAGGGCATGTCCTCACTGTGGCCTCAGTTTCCAAGTCATGAGGCCAGTATAGCAATAACAACTGTGAAAATTAAGCTTCAAAACATATTTTCATCCTAACAAGATAGACATGGACCATAAGAGTCAAAGCATCAATTACAATGTAAAGTACACTGAGCCTTATGCTTCCACTTCCAAAATACTTATGTTTCTTAAAATGGTTCTCATGGCATTGTTTCTCATGTGTTTTGATGGAATATGGTGGGTGTGGGACTATTTTGGATCATCGCTTCCTCAAAAGCAATTAGATGGTCTTTGTAACATTGTGATTTTGACTGTGGCTTACAGTTCAAACAACAGTTTTGCTGTGACTAAAATATTTGCAATAACCAGTATACTACTGATAAATAGACATGTATGTAAGCATCTAAGGCACTATTATTAACATGTTATTCAAAATGGTGCATTACTGAAATGGACATCTTTGAGTGTTTTTGTGCTTGTCTAATCTGTTTGAGACAGTTACTTACAATTATAACCTCACATTGTCAAGTGGTTCATTATTGCAAATATTGACATAGTCACATAAAAGTTATTAAATAGCAAACACTTCATGATCCTCATAGGGCTTGGATAAAAGGGTGTTGAACAGATGCAATATGTAATTTGTACTCGTTGTTATTAATGGAAGTTGTTAAAAATGGAAATAGAAACTGACGTAACCCTTTTATGAGGATGAAAGTGAGAGGATCAGAAAGGGACGAGCTCTTGGTTCTCACCTTCTTTGAAGCTGCCTGACTGAACAAATTGTCTAAGGTTAAGGCTTGTGATCTCTCTCCAGACATTTTTGAAAGCCTTTACAGTGTAGGAAAGTGCCATTCCAGTGTCGATGAGTGTCATTATAGTTGCAAAATCAATGCATTTTTTACTGAATACGCATTTTTGTGTCTCTCTGCTCTGATATTCATTTGCTCTCCTATGTAAACATGTGCTAGATGGACATCTTTGAGCTTTGTCTCTCAGAGCCCTTGAAGTGGGTACTCTGAAGGGAGCATAGCCTTACTGTTTGAATGTACCCTTTGCTAACAACGTTGTGGAAGGGGCCTACATGAAACGTTTCATTTTCTTGCTTTAGTTTGGAGCATCTCTTTGACTGGCCTCCCCTTCCAGCAGTGCCCTTCAAGGGCGTGAAAGACAACTCAATGCTCAAGTATCTGGACCTCCATCCTCTTTTATGGGACGATTTTTTTGTCAACTCTTGGAATTTGTCATCTATATTAACATGTATGCACACATGACTGTGTTTTAAGAAATATGTCAGTAGCTAACTTTGCATGCTGACACTTCTTTTCAGTAAATATGTGTGTATATGTATGTGTACATGTGCGTAACAGTGTGAGCTCAGTTAAGAGATGCTGGCTTTGTGTCCAGCAGGGCATCAGCCAGATTGCGTTATCTCCTTATACACACACTCGTGTCTCTAACCCTGGCTAAGCCAGCCAGATCTTGGCTGAGATGTTACAACTGAGTGCATCACTTCCCTCCCATACACTACCTCACTAGTCAAAACATGTGTGGACGTATTTTGATCTCCAAATCAGCATAAGCAAATAATGTTTTGAAACACTTTTACATGTATTTATATTAGTAATTCTTATTATATTAGAGTTTCACTTAGTAAATGAAGCACAATTGGTGTAGCTATAGTTTTTTAGATGGTTTATTAAAATTTGTAATAAAACATTATGAAAGGCTTTGTGTGTGTCTTCTTATCTGGCTTGCAAGATACTGCAAGATATACTTTATGCTTCAGAAAATGGAAAATATGTTTTCTTCTCAAGTTTATTTGTCATCAAAACCAGAGGTGACAGTTTATGGTAATTGTTTACTGGGGCATACATTTGAGCTCATTGGTTTTGAGCAGACCAATTTACATTCAGGAAGCATGGTTTAGATAACACATGACTTCGCTATCTGTAAACCACAAATACACCCCCCCCCCCCAACCAAATTCAGTTTTCTAATAAGCCCAGAACATCTTGGTTTCATTTCCTGTATGTTCACTTACTCACACATTCTCTCACCATATGACTAATTTAAATGCTTTATCTGGAGAGCCAAGGTGTACACTCGGTTATCTAAAACTGAAAAAGCTAATTTAACACAGGCATGTTTTTATAGTCTTCAGTTCAGTGACTTCATAATCCACATTGAGAAAATGTGTCTTTGGCTTCACAATACACAACAAAAACACCAACACATCACATAAAACAGCATAAAAAACATAAATATAATCCATTAAAAGTATACCCTCTTCAGGCATATTCAAATACCTACCCATATATTTACACACATATACAACTACACGTTTAATAATCTGACTGCAGTTGGCACACATGACATCTGATACACATTCTTGATAGCCCACGGTTGCCTAAAACACCTCCCTGAGTGTAATAAATGAAAGTGACTGTGTAGAGGATGGGTAAGATCCTCTATAATAGCCAAAGCTTTTTGTTTTACGTTGGATATAAATATATACTTTAGCTGCCTCTGTGTCTTACATACAATTTTACTTTCTACATTAATAATTTTAGACAACTATGCTTTGTTTTTACACTCAGGGTTCCATACCACATGGTCAAATTGAAAGACATAATGCTTTCCACGAGATTCTTGTAAACCATCTCTAAAATGTCTTTAGTCTTAGGTTGATTTTGTCAATTGTGTGATATGTGAGGTGGGGTGATCCAAGACAATAATTTATTCATGTCAATTGTTTTATTGTGAGCAGATGATAGCATGGTTCCATAGTGCATTTGACACACAAGTGTCACAGAACAGTGATTTGTGTTTAAATTTGAGACATTTTGAGTTAAGTTTAGTATCTTTTTATTTTAAATGATTTAAAAGGACTGTTTAATGCTCATGTGCTTGGCTTGCAGTCATAATCCTCTTGTGTCTTAGACCTTTTCTTATCTCCTGATGATAATAGAGAGACAAAATAAACATACATTGTTTTTACTTGTTACCTGTTGCAAATGGGAATCCCCCAATTTTCTATTGATTTCTCTCAAAAGTCCAGCATTTTCTTATTATAATTACTATAATTACTTAAACAATTATTTAAATAGCCATAATTTTCTATTTAAGTATTACACATCTATCTTTAGAGAGAACAAATCCTTTACAATCACCTGTTTGTTTATCATTATACTTTGGCATAAGCAAGTAATGCTCTTTACTTGTATTACCTTCGCTGTTCTTAATGGCTCACTCTGAATTAGTTGCAGTCAGAAATGAATGTGATTAAAATAAACCTGGAGCTCTGTTGGTGTTAGGATAGCAGGGTCAGTTTTAGCATTTGGTTTGGGTTATGATACAACAAATTTGTGTACATTTGTCGGGGTAACTCTAGAAAAAGACTATTCTTTTATTCTAATCTGAGAAGAGTAGTGAATGACACTGCATCTGTAAGAAATACTGGACAGTAAGAGTGTGTCTTAGATAGCTAAGCCCTAGGTCAGAGATGAACTGTAATCCATTGTAGGTTTTGTAAACATGGTGCTGAGTGTAAATGGATGGACTGTAGCTTCAGAGGAGAACCCAGAAAAAGTAATTGAAAGGTCCACACATGTGACCCTCAGGTATAGGGGAGTTGTCAAACTTTTATGTAAACATTATATAGGTAACCCTATTTTGAATGTATGCTCGACTGGCTTTATTGTACTCCCTTCTTTACCCAACAGCTACAGTATTTCACGAGTTCACTGGTTTATATAGTCCCGGAGCGCTTTAAGTTAAATGCTTTAGGTGTCCATAATGGAAGTGCTCGTGCACAGGACTGGGTTTGACCTCTGATATTCAACCTGCAACTATCTGACTGAGGTAATAAATAGAAAGGCAATATTGAAATAAATGGCACAGGCATTATGAAACATTAAGGTGGAGGAAGGAAAATGAGGAATGTTGGAAAAATTGTCACCGGTGCAAGGGAAGCAGATGCTTATAAATCCTTGGGATGTGATTGGCAGGACTAGGCCTCCTCCCGAACGTACTTTTGGAACTTTATTGCAAAAATATGATGATATAAATAAATAATGCTTAAAAATATTTGAAACTAAGAGGGTTTTGTTTTAATTCCTTTTATGTAATTCCTCACATTAAATTTTCTAGGAACTCAAAGCACTTTACATATTATTTGGGGAGTCTACTGGTGAGCACCAGTGTGTAGCATCCACATGGATGATGCTATGGCAGCCATAGTGCTCCAAATCACTCACCACACACCAGCTATTGGTGGAGAGGAGAGTGTAGTGATTCATATAAATATAGGACATTATTAGGAAACCATGATTGATAGAGGCCAATTTGGCCAGGACACCGGGGGTTACAACCCAACTCTTTAAAAGAAGTGCTCTGGGATTTTAATTGATCAGAGAGAAGGACCTTGGTTTAACGTATCATCCGAAAGTTGGTGCCTTTTTACAGTATAGTGTTCCAATCAGTATACTGGGGCATTAGGACCCACACAGATCACAAGGTGAGCACCCGCTGCTGCCCTGACTAACACCTCTTCCAGCAGCAACCAGGAGGTCTCCCATCCAGGTACTAGCCAGTCTCAAGTCTGCTTAGCTTCAGTGGGTATTACATGTTTGAAACCAACATTTTACCTTTATTAGAGAAAACACGCATTTGTGCAATTGGACTTTTGACTCCAATCCTTATAGTTACTGATATATAGCCCTTGTGCAAAATATTTACAGTGTTAAATGCTAAATTTAATTGTATAACCAATGTCAGCTACAAAAACCATAAATAGAGAAGAGGAATTTAGTTAATGAACTTGCCAGATAAAGGATATGTTGACATTCCACGATTATTTATTTGTCATAATCAGATCTTCACAATAGTGGTGCTGTTAGCATATTATAGTGAATGGTGGTATCTGTGAATGGTCCAGTGTAACTGATCCTGCTCGACCTGCTCTGAGCGGGATTTGAACCAGGGTCTCCTGCATGGGAGGCACTGCGCTAACGAGGTGGTTAAAGGCTCTAATATCAGTTAGTAATGTGCCTCTTGAGGCCAGAGGAGTGAGGTTTACATGTACTGCACAGCTATCACGTACAAGTTGGCTCCCATTACACTCACACCCCTAAACCTCACACCCATCCAGGTCATGGCACCACTGTAACCGGTTCTGCTTGACTTTCTCTGAGTGGGATTCAAACCGGGTTCTTCAAATCGGGTCCTCTTGACAGCTATCGCACAGCTCCCGTTACACCAGCATGATTAATAATTAACTTGTACTCTCAAATGTCTTTGTGTAGTCTATCACCACAACGGTGAGTACTGAAGAGACTACAGCAGGATTGAAGGCTGCCTTAGAAGCTTCTAGGGACTGGTCGTCTTCCTTCTTCCAGCTATTTAATAGTGGAAAAACAATGACTTTTTATAGCCCACGCACAAGAAACATAGATTTGGGGGTGGGGTGAAGAGCTTTATTTGTGTAGTGGAGTGTTTGCAGACTTGTGTTTTTTGTTGAGTATTAAGGGATTGTGAAGTCAAGCAGAGAGAAATAAACAGAGGGAAGAAAAAGAGGGAAAGAGTAGGAGAAGAAATGTGAGAGAAGAAGAGACGTAGAGAAAGGGGGATGATCATATCCATATGCTAGAGCTTGTGTTGTTCACTTCCTGGACAGAGAGAGGAGGACGGAGAGAGGAGAGAAAAAGTGAGAGCAAGGAAACCAACAAGGAGGAAGAGGAAAAACAACGGGAACTGTAGCAGAAAGACCCAGAGAAGCTGAGGCTGTGGAAGTAAGAGGAATTGAGGACTGCAGAGACAGACCAATTCAAAGCATGTGATAATTATTTACTTACAATGTAAAGGTGGTTGTGTATGGGATGGGTTAGAAAGCAAGATCAAGAAACAAAAAGACTAAAAGAGAGTTCTGAAAGCGCTGCACTCAGATTCATGCTCCAGTGGTAGAGTGAGGTCACTTAGAGGAATTTACCCAGATTGGTGTTTAAAGTTTTTCAACCCTCTCTCTCTGACATCTGGAGTTGCGCATCACTTCCTCCGTCTGACCCCCTTTGGTGGGGGGCCATCCATTTTGATTTTGTATCAACCCTCAGGAGATATTAGCACGTCATACCCCGGGTACAAGTTTTTTCCTCAATCATCTCTGCATCTGCTACGACTGCTTGTTGTGTTTAGTGGAGTTTGCAGACATCAGCTGAACTTCACAAAGGGGTGTTGCCTTGGCCTTATAAGGCAAAATCAACCGAATGGAAAAGTATTTGAATTTGTGGTTGTACTGCTACATTGCCTTCTCATGTCTGCTTATTCTGGAACTGGTGATTTGCTCCACTCTTGGTTCCACTTCTTGGAAGTGTCTGTACTGAGGATTGTCATTGGAAAACAATAGAAACATTTATCTGTGGGGTGTGTAGCATGCATATGTTTGCAGATGAAAATGAAAGTTCTCACATGTGAGTGCAGCTCACAAAAGAAAGTAGTGTCAGATGGTGTACCTGGATCTGCCCTCGGGTCAAATACGCATCCTGAGGAGACCGGTTTTTGAAACACTCTGTTCAACATATGCTCATGTGGAGTAAAAAACATTAGATAGTGTAAACAAGGCTCTTAGATGCTGGATATGACTAATCCTCAAAGAAGGTTGGATGAAATGTGAAAGAATCACACTGAAAAGAGGGGGAGATGTCAGTGCGGACCGCTAATTGTAGCGTCGTTGGAGATAACTGGTGGAGACAACAAACAATATGAGACCATTTTTGTTTGTGTCCTCTTACCTGGCACATTCTATTCTCTAAATTGGATCAACCACCCAGAAACACCAATTTTGTCTGTATTCTGGAAATTAGAGAGTTGGGACGCTCATTTTTTGTACTACATCACCATGACAGCAGCATCATGGTATCATCGGGACATCAGTCGCGTGCAAGCAGAAGAGCTGCTGGCTCGTGCCGGGAGAGACGGCAGCTTCTTGGTGAGGGATAGCGAGTCTGTACCTGGAGCGTATGCCTTGTGTCTGCTGTGAGTATCAAACACACACTACCATATACAATCATTTTACACCACTTATTTTATTACATTGTGGATACATTACATATATAATAATGATTTGAGTGATTAAAAATGTACTTGTTGATAACCAGAGGTGGGTAGAGAAAAAAAGTACCCAATTAAAAGAGTACTCAAGTAGTGAGTAACTTGTTGTAGAATTATTATTATTATTAATGGAAATTCTGTCATCATTCACCATAATGTTGTTCCAAACCCGTATGACTTTCTTTCTTCCATGCAACACAACAAGGAGATATTAAACAAAATGTTTGGCTGAGTCACTATTTCAGTGAATGTTATATATACTGTATATATATATATTTTAGGGCTGTCAATCAATGAAAGTTTGTAATCGAATTAATTACATGGTGTCCCATTAATCGCATATACAAATATTTGCTGAGAAAGCCCCTCATATAACAATAATTCAATACATAAATGATGAAATGATTATACATAGTTATCTTTAAATATTAAAAAATTATATATATATAAAATACAAAAATATTCAGATAATTAAAATGCATTACATTCTTGTAGCAGAAGAGTTAATCATTGATAAAACATTATAAAAGCGGCTTTAGAATACAATGTATTTTTTACTACCATATTATTGATCATAAGTCAATCATTGGCATAAAGTTCACAGCATTCCATTTCACAAGTGAATTTGTCAATCAGTTGGAGATTTATTATGAGGGCTTGTTTAAGAGCCCGTCAATGTACACCTGCGTCAGATCTTTTTTTTTTTTTTAGAAACAAGCCAGGGGTAAACATAGTACACAATATTACTGTAACCCGCACACACAAACACAAGACGAGACAGTCACAATGTCGGAGAAAACTGCTTTATTCCAACAAAGGCAGGCAACAGTACAAACAGGGCAAATCCAGTGAAGCGGCGTCAAAGGGGAGCGTGATGTCGGAGCCGGGGAATCAGAATAGAATGGAGGGGCAAATCCGGAGAGAGTGGTCAACGAGAGCGTAGGGGTCAAAGCCGGGTAATCAGAATAAGAATAACAAGACGGGACTAGTGGGGAGCAAAAGACAGGGGAACAAGGGGAGCTGGCAAGCTAAGGGGTAAACGAGAGGAGAGCAAAACTAGACGAGACTAGCGGGGGGGCAAAGACACGGGAAACTAAATACAATAACCAACATCCGTGAAACGGATGTGCTGTGGTATTTATAGGGGAAGGTGCAGGTGTAAACAATGAAAGGTGATGAGACGAGTGCAGGTGAAACGAATAAAGGGGTGATGGAGACGAGTGCAGGTGGTCATAATGTTTTGGCCATAGGAGCGTGCATGAGAGCCCGAGGGGGGAGATAGCGTACGAGCATGTGAGCTCGTAGGAGCAAAAACGAGCGTGCAAGCTCGAGTGAGCAAAACGGGCGTGGAAGCCCGAGGGAGCAAAACTAGCGAGGAAGCTCGAGGGAGCAAAACGAGCGTGCGAGCTCGAGGGGGCAAAACGAGCGTGCGAGCTTGAGGGGGGCAAAACGAGCGTGTGAGCTCGAGGGGGGCAAAACGAGCGTGCGAGCTCGAGGGGGCAAAACGAGCCTGCGAGCTCGAGGGAGCGGAGCGAGGGAGCGGGGTTCGTGACAGTACTCCCCCCTCTAAAACGGACGGCTCCTGACAGCCGCGCTCGGTTGCGAGGAAGTGGTGCTGGACGATCCCAACAAACAAAAAACCCTGAACAGACAACCCACAAAACACACAAACAAAATTGAGGGCAGTCCAAGGGGCACAGAGGGAAATGAGACAGTCCATGGGGTCAATGGGCAGTTTCAAGGCAAGGTCAGGGGGAACATAGCGGACAGGCGGGTGGTCGGGAGATCTAGGGGGCATCCAAAGGGCAGAGCGACTGGAGGACAGGGACTGGGTCCGGGGGTCTGGAAGGTGACCACCGGACAGGAATAGGGTCCGGAGGCCAGGGAAGAGGCCACAGGACAGGAAGGGGATCAGGAAGTCCGGGCTGAGCCGTGAAAGGCGGTGCCGTCAGAGGCGGCACTGTAGGCGGCTCTGGAGGTGGGGTTCTGGAAGGCTCTGGAGGTGGAGCCGAATGAGGCTTTAGGGGCGAAGGCCTGAAAGGCTCTGGAGGTGGAGCCGAAGGAGGCTTTAGGGGGGAAGGCCTGGAAGGTTCAGGAGGTGGAGCCAATGGAGGTGGCACCGTGGGAGGTCCCCGAGGCGACGACCTGGCAGGCTCTGTAGTCTCGGGGGGTAGAGCCGTAGGAGGCCCGAGAGGCGGAGCCATAGAAAGCCCTGGAGTCTTTGGGAGCAGAGCCGTGAGGGGCTCGGGAGGAGGAGGAGCCCTGGAAGACTCGAGAGACGAAGCCCTGAGAGGCTTGGAATGGGGTGGAGCCCTGAAAGACCCGAGAGAAGAAGCCCTGAGAGACTCGAGAGGGGAAGCCCTGAGAGGCTTGAGAGGGGGAGGAGCCCTGAGAGACTCGAGAGGCGAAGCCGTGAGAGGCTTGAGGGGTGGAGCCATGAAAGACTCGAGGGACGGAGCCCTGAGAGGCTCGAGGGGAGGAGGAGCCCTGAGAGACTCGAGAGGCGAAGCCGTGAGAGGCTTGAGGGGTGGAGCCATGAAAGACTTGAGGCATGGAGCCCTGAGAGGCTCGAGGGGAGGAGGAGCCCTGAAAGACTCGAGAGGGGAAGCCCTGAGAGGCTTGGGGGGGGGGAGCCCTGAGAGACTCGAGAGGCGAAGCCGTGAGAGGCTTGAGGGGTGGAGCCCTGAAAGACTCGAGAGGAGAAGCCCTGAGAGGCTTGGGAGGGGGAGCCCTGAAAGACTCGAGAGGAGAAGCCCTGAGAGGCTCGAGAGGAGGAGCCCTGGGAGGCTTGGGAGGAGGAGCCATGGGAGGCTCGTGAGGCGGAGCCCTGGGAGGCTCGAGAAGAGGAGCCCTGGGAGGCTTGGGAGGAGGAGCCTTGAAAGACTCGGGAGGAGAAGCCCTGAGAGGCTTGAGAGGCGGAGCTCTGGGAGGCTCGAGAGACTTGAAAGGCAGAACCCTGGGGGGCTCGGGAGGTAGAGCTCTGGGAGGCTCGAGAGGAGGAGCCTTAGGAGGCTCGAGAGGAAGAGCCCTGGGAGGCTTGAGAGGAGGAGCCCTGGGAGGCTTGGGAGGAGGAGCCTTGGGAGGCTCGTGGGGCAGAGCAGAACCCGGCAGAGCCGTGGAAGACTCTGAGGGCGGAGCAGAACCCGGCAGAGCCGTGGAAGACTCTGAGGGTGGAGCAGAACCCGGCAGAGCCGTGGAAGACTCTGAGGGAACCTCTGCGGTCTTGAGCACAAGACGAGACTGGGGAGAAGGGGCCCTCTTCCTTCTCTTACGTCTTCGGCCAACAGGGGACGTGGCCATGGGGACGGTCAAGGCTACAGGCGCTGGCTCTGGGGCGGTCGAGGCTACAGGCGCTGGCTCGCTGACCCTGGCAGACATGGGTGCTGGCTCGCTGGCCGTGGCGGGCATGGGCGCTGGCTCATTGGCCGTGGCGGGCATGGGCGCTGGCTCGTTGGCCGTGGCGGGCATGGGCGCTGGCTCTCTGGCCGTGGCCGGCATGGGCGTTGACTCGCTGGCCATGCCAGGCTTCGAGACTGGGGCCGTGACAGGCTTCGGGACTGGGGCCGTGACAGGCTTCGGGACTGGGGCCGTGACAGGCCTCGGGACTAGGGCCGTGTAAGGCTTCGGGGCTAGGGCCGTGTCAGGTTTCGGGGCTAGGGCCGTGTAAGGCTTCGGGACTAGGGCCGTGTCAGGCTTCGGGGCTAGGGCCGTGTAAGGCTTCGGGACTAGGGCCGTGTAAGGCTTCGGGACTGGGGCCGTGTCAGGCTTCGGGACTAGGGCCGTGTCAGGCTTCGGGACTAGGGCCGTGGTAGGCTTCAAGACGGGGGCCGTGGTAGGCTTCAAGACGGGGGCCGTGGTAGGGAACGCTGGTTCAGTTTCTGCCTCCCCCACAGTAAACGAGGAACCAGCGTACAGTAGGGCGAGGTCAATAAACTGAGCCAGGTTGAGAGAGCAGCGACCACCAGGCATGAATGATGAGGCTGGCTCATTCAGTCCAAATTGAAAAATGTCTTTCAGAGCCACCTCATCAAAATTCACCTGGTGCGCCAGGGCACAAAAATCCATAATATAAGCCTCCAAGGGTTGGCTCCCCTGGTGCAAAACCAAGAGTCGGGCCGCTGGCTCCATAATGTCAAGGACGGGGTTATGAGTTACATAACCACTGCCTTGCACGGAAAACCCTTGGTTCAGCGTCCGAAGAGCCATAAAACCTCTCCGGGATGGAGAGCATACGGCGCTCAGCGGATGCGTGGAAAGCATCAACGGGCTCAGGGGCAGACACAGGTGAAACAGGGTGAAATATTTCAGACATAGTACATACCTGCTGCCCCTGGGCTGCGAACGCTTGGTCATGTCTCCATATCGTAGCTCCTCGCGCTGAATGTGACGTGTACCTCCGCTCTAGTGAACTGCGTGAAACCTCCGCGTGATGCAGTGTGACTGTCTTCGGTGAGGTTGGTTATTCTGTAACCCGCACACACAAACACAAGACGAGACAGTCACAATGTCGGAGAAAACTGCTTTATTCCATCAAAGGCAGGCAACAGTACAAACAGGGCAAATCCAGTGAAGAGGCGTCAAAGGGGAGCGTGATGTCGGAGCCGGGGAATCAGAATTGAATGGAGGGGCAAATCCGGGAGAGAGTGGTCAACGAGAGTGTAGGGGGTCAAAGCCGGGGTAATCAGAATAAGAATAACAAGACGGGACTAGTGGGGAGCAAAAGACAGGGGAACAAGGGGAGCTGGCAAGCTAAGGGGTAAACGAGAGGAGAGCAAAACTAGACGAGACTAGCGGGGGGGCAAAGACACGGGAAACTAAATACAATAACCAACACCCGTGAAACGGATGTGCTGTGGTATTTATAGGGGAAGGTGCAGGTGTAAACAATGAAAGGTGATGAGACGAGTGCAGGTCAAATGAATAAAGGGGCAATGGAGACGAGTGCAGGTGGTCATAATGTTCTGGCCATAGGAGCGTGCATGAGAGCCCGAGGGGGGAGATAGCGTACGAGCATGTGAGCTCGTAGGAGCAAAAACGAGCGTGCAAGCTCGAGCGAGCAAAATGGGCGTGGAAGCCCGAGGGAGCAAAACGAGCGAGGAAGCTCGAGGGAGTAAAACGAGCGTGCGAGCTCGAGGGAGCAAAACGAGCGTGCGAGCTCGAGGGGGCAAAACGAGCGTGCGAGCTCGAGGGGGCAAAACGAGCGTGGAAGCTCGAGGGGGCGGAGCGAGGGAGCGGGGTTCGTGACAATTACATATATATTTTACACTAGTGCCAAGACATTATATTCATTACATAGTGCAATGGTTTTCAATGCTTTGGAGTTGTTGGAGGTACAAAGTGTATTTAAATAATGTATAAAAAAAAAATTCGCCAAAATACTACTGCGTGAGCACATTCCCCAAAAAGATGAGGGGCAGATTTATCTGCAGCATTACAGAAGGAGCAAGGTGCATCTATTTCAGGGAGCATTTTTCTTAACTAAAGATTGACTGGGTAAAAACGGTGTAACAGTTTAAAGGACACCTCCTTAATCGGTAATTACATATTTGTGAGGTAAAGACCATACGATAGGGAGACCACCTGGCTATTGCTCTGTTGCAGGTCAGCAGACCTGATTTTGTGGGACAATGCGGGACACGAGGGAGAGATAACGTACTATTATTGTACTAGGTGAATAAATATCGATTTTATATTAGATGTATTTTTGCAGTGATGTTAAATGTTAATGACGGCGCTGTGAACGTCACTCAGTTTGGCATAAGGTCTACGATACAAACTAATTTTAACAGCTCAGACCTACTCAATGTAAATATAATGAAGTGAAAATAATAATCTAATCATTAAAAAGCACATTTCCAAATAAGCACATCAATTCCATTATTAAAGACTAGAAAGATTAAATGCGTTATTACCGGATTTAGTGCATCTTGAATTAAATTTTTTTGTCTGATCTGGCTGCTTCGAGTAGGGCCTTCTCATTCATTATGACTGTAGAACTCCTGGCAGGTGTAGGTGTTCACTTTCACCAGGAGTTCACTTTTGATGAGGTCCACAGATGCTCAGTTCCTTGTCTCTGTCCACGCAGCGGTCATCAGTGAAAACACCCTCTCCACGAACACGTTGGTGACAGGATTGCTCAAAGCCAAAGATATCAGAGCTGTCATGTTTGGGGCACTGAAATGCTTCAGCAGAGCTGTCTGTGAAACTTCGGTGGCATACCCTGCACTCTCCTTTTTTAGGGTCACCTGTAACTGGTTTTAACCATGTATATATTTTCTCGAACTCTTTATTATATGAACAGAGACACTTTTTCTTCTCGGGAGCTCTGGATAGACCCATTTTTCTGTTGCAGTTTTTTTTTTCCAGTGTTTTCCCGCTCTGGCAAGAAAAAAAGGCTACGCTGCGCATGTTCAGTGTTTTCTTATTAACATTTTTTTATAGTGATTTTGTAATTAAAGTATGATTAAATAAAATGATGCCGAAATAATAATAATAAAGATAAAAAATTATACAGACAAAATTGAAACGTGGGACACTGCTTATGACTTGCATGATGCGGGACAAAGCTTCCAATTTGCGGGACAGGTGGTCACCCTACCATTCGGCCTTGCGTCAGACATGCTTGTGTCACGTCTCGGCTGTGTTGCGTCATAAAAATAAATTGTTTAGGTCACTGTGTCAAGTTAAATATAGTTTAATACTCAGTCTTTAAACACATATTGAGATCCCTTAGTTCGCATTTGAACCCTTAGTAACGCATATCTGTGTTGTTTTCTTCACTGTATAAACTGTTGCTCACACAGTTGAAATTTCACGCACTGCCCTCTGGAGTATACAGGTGGCACTACAAGCATGCGACTAAACGCGTTATTTTTTGTATAATTAATCGTGCGTTATTAATGCGTTAACTCGACAGTCCTAATATATATATATATATATTGAAAGTGAATGGTGAGTGAGACTGTCAGTCCGTAACATTCTGTCTAACATTATTTTGTTCCACATAATACAAAGCTTCACACTGGTTTGGAACAACATGAGGGTAGAGAAATGATGACAGAATATTAAATTCTGGCTGAGCTATCACTTTAAAGAGATGGTTTACCCAAAAATGAAAATTCCCTCATAATTTACTCACCCTCATCCCATCCCAGATGTGTATGGCTTCAAATTCAGATTTTTAAAATAATATTTTAGCTCTATAGGCCAAAATTTTAATACTCCAAAAAGTACATAAAGGCAGTATAAAAGTAATCCATAAGACTCCAGTGTTTTAATCCATGTCTTCAGAAGTGATATGATAGGTGTGGGTGATCAATATTGAAGTCCTTTTGTGAGCAGGGGGAGATATGCAGAGACGAATTTGAATCACCAAAAACACAAGAAAGTGAAAGTGATCTGTTTCTCATCCACACCTATCACATTGCTTCTGAAGATACTGATTTAACCACTAGAGTATTATTGATTACTTATATGCTGACTTATGTTTGTTTGTTTAGCTTTAAAATGTTGCCACCCATTCACTTGCATTGTATGGACCTACAGAGCTGAGAAATTCTTCTAAAAAATCTTCATTTGAGTTCAGCAGATAAGTAATTAAGTAATTCACATCAGTGGTGGCATGAGCGTGAATAAATAATGAGAATTGTCATTTTTTGGTGAACTATCCATTTAAGGGCTCTTGTCAGATCTGGATGAATTTGTCAATAAGAAGAGAGGTTTGGAAACATTTCTAGTAATTATTACAGTGAAAACTTGAAAATGTCCCACAAGGCCATTATATATAATGCTGAAATATAATTCCTTATTTTGCTATATCATAGCTTTTAAATTCCTGTGTGGATTCTTATTTCAGTGTAGTTACAGTTTTCAGTGTCGTAAGTATTTCGATCGTTAGTTCTGTACAGCAGTACTGCCACTCTCTAAATGCAGAGTACACAACCTACGTAGGGCACAAACCCTGATCATGGAACACTCGCTGTGTCTGAAACCGCCCCCTATCCACTATAAAGTGCACTATTTCAAGTTTTCGCTATTTTGTAGGAGTGTCTGAATTCTGAGTGAGAATCAGTTACAGAATCACCCTGAGAATGACCATCTCATTACCCAAGCCCACGTTAGAATTAGAGCCAAAATTTACTTCAGCGTGCTGCCATAAGTTGGAGCTGTGACTTTAATATTGAAATATCAGCTTGTCTTTTTGTTAAATTAATGCATTCTATAACAAATCTATAATTTTTTTCACTGTGTGGAGCGAAGAAAGTGCTTCACTTTGAAGAGTTTGATGCTGCTGCACTGATGACTTTAGTGACAGTCTCATCACTCAAGTGGGAGCGTCTCATCACGCGCAGCTGTGAACTTCCGCTCTCGTAAAAGTCCCATTCAATTATCTCTCAATAAATTACACATTCATTCAAATTAAACCCAGTAATGTAACGATAGTAATGCCACACATTGCAAAGAAGTAAAAGAAATTAGAAATTACTTGAGTGAGTACCCACTTTTAGACCTTCTCTAAAAGTAAAATTTTCTCCAAAACGTTACTCAAGTAAATTAAACTTAGTAAATGTTACTACCCACCTCTACCCACCTCTTGATAACCCTTAATATACCTGGCTAAAAAGACCAGCTTAAGCCAGCATTAATGCCCATATTGGTCCAAGTTTATGTTTCTTAGTTCTGGTTTGGAGCCATACTGTTTCTGGTAAAGCTAGTTGACCAAGGAAGTCTTGCTGGTTAAGCTTGTTAAGAAGCCTGGTGCTAGCACCAGCATCCCATGGCAGGGACCAACATCCAGAGCACAATATATGCAGATTAACAGCAGCAATGCTTTTTTTTTAAAAGTAGGTTATAACTATGTCACCACACCCAGCTTTCTATTTGCAGCACTTTCTAGTACACCAACATTTTCACCTAAATCACTGTCGATAATGTAGTTGTTGCCAAAAAGTCAGTAAGGTATCATATCATATAATCTCTTCTCTTTTGTGTTTTTCTGAGATGGATTTTAAAGACACATGTCTGCCATCCTCATCAAGTTTCAGCAGAATTTTGGCATGGACATGACTGAAGCTTAGTATTGTTATATATTTTTTCAGAGTGTTTAATTGTACACAATGCATTTGTACATATGTATGTATTATATCTATGCATATGTGCTCCAGGGGAGGAGACACAGTCAAAAGCAGCCCCTCTGGGCCCCACCATGGTTAACTTATTTCAGGCTTGCGTTTTCCCCTCCTCCTGTCTCTGGCCCCTGTATGAGGGAATGAGCTCCAGTGACCACAATTCTTCCTCCATTGCAGCCCACAGCTAGACACATTCCTGAAGACTGAGCCCTCCAGCTCGAGCTGCTCTCCCTACTGTCTTTCATTCTCTCTCATTCATTCTGTCTTTTGCTCTGTGTCTACAGACAACCCCAAAACTGTACCCTTGAAAGAAGACATTTAGCACTTTTAGAACAAAAAACATAAATATTCTAATTGGAATGGGCCAGATTTAGACAGTTTTTCACACACACACACACACACACACACACACACACACACACACACACACACACACACACACACACACACACACACACACACACACACTGGCGGCCAAAAGTTTGGAATAATGTACAGATTTTGCTCTTATGGAAAGAAATTGGAACTTTTATTCACCAAAGTGGCATTCAACTGATCACAATGTATAGTCGGGACATTAATAATGTGAAAGATTACTATTACAATTATGAAGAAAAAAAAATCAGAACTTCTTAAACTACTTCAAAGAGTTCTCATCAAAAAAATCATCCAAGTGCAGCATTGGCAGCTTTTCAGATCCTTGGCATCCTAGTTGTCATTTTGTTCATATACTCAGGTGGCATTTCACCCCACGCTTCCTGTAGCACTTGCCCTAGTTGTCTTGTCGGGCGCTTCTCACGCACCTTAGAGTCTAGTTGATCCCACAATAGCTCAATGAGATTAAGATCTGTAACACTCTTTTCAAATGATCTGTTGTCCAATGTCTGTGTTTCTTTACCCACACTAAACTTTTTTAAAAATTTTCTGTTTAAAAATTGTCTTTTTCTTTGCAATTCTTCCCATAATACCTGCACCCCTGAGTCTTCTCTTTACTGTTGTACATGAAACTGGTGTTGAGCGGGTAGAATTCAATGAAGCTGTCAGCTGAGGACATGTGAGGCATCTATTTCTCAAACTAGAGACTCTGATGTACTTTTCCTCTTGTTTAGTTGTACATCTGGCCTTCCACATCTCTTTCAGTCCTTTTTAGAGCCAGTTGTCCTTTGTCTTTGAAGACTGTAGTGTTCACCTTTGTATGAAATCTTCAGTTTTTACTTCACTGTATAGCCTTCATTCCTCAAAACAATGATTGACTGATGAGTTTCTAGTTTCTGCCATTTTTGACCTAATATTGACCTTAAGACATGCCAGTCTATTGCATACTGTGGAAACTCAAAAACATACACAAAGACAATGTTAAGCTTCATTTAACGAACCAAATAGATTTCAGCAGTGTTTGATATAATGGCCAGTGATTTTCTAGTACCAAATTAGCAATTTAGCATGATTATCCAAGGAAAAGGTGTTGGAGTGATGGCTGCTAAAAATGGGGCCTGTCTAGATTTGATAAAAAATTACTTTTTCAAATAGTGATGGTGCTGTTTTTACATCAGTAATGTCCTGACTATGCTTTGTGAATAGCTCAATGAATGAATGAATGCCAGCTGAATGCCACTTTGGTGAATTAAAGTACAATTTCCTTCCGAAACAGCTAAATCTGTACATTATTCCAAACTTTTGGCTGCCAGTATATATATATATATATATATATATATATATATATATATATATATATATATATATATACAGTGGGTACTGAAAGTATTCAGACCCGCTTAAATTTTTCACTCTTTGTTATGTTGCAGCCATTTGCTAAAATCATTTAAGTTCATTTTTTTTCCTCATTATTGTACACACAGCACCCCATATTGACAGAAAAACACAGAATTGTTGACATTTTTGCACATTTATTAAAAAAGAAAAACTGAAATATCACATGGTCCTAAGTATTCAGACCCTTTGCTGTGACACTCATATATTTAACTCAGGTGCTGTCCATTTCTCCTGATCATCCTTGAGATGGTTCTACACCTTCAATTGAGTCCAGCTGTGTTTGATTATACTGATTAGGAAAGCCACACACCTGTCTATATAAGACCTTACAGCTCACAGTGAATGTCAGAGCAAATGAGAATCATGAGGTCAAAGGAACTGCCTGAAGAGCTCAGAGACAGAATTGTGGCCAAGGTTACAAAAAAATTTCTGCTGCCCTTAAGGTTCATAAGAGCACAGTGGCCTCCATAATCCTTAAATGGAAGACGTTTGGGAGGACCAGAACCCTTCCTAAAGCTAGCCGTCCGGCCAAACTGAGCTATCAGGGGAGAAGAGCCTTGGTGAGAGAGGTAAAGAAGAACCCAAAGATCATTGTGGCTGAGCTCCAGAGATGCAGTCGGGAGATGGGAGAAAGTTGTAGTAAGTCAACCATCACTGCAGCCACCCACCAGTCGGGGCTTTATGGCAGAGTGGCCCGACGGAAGCCTCTCCTCAGTGCAAGACACATAAAAGCCTGCATGGAGTTTGCTAAAAAACACCTGAAGGACTCCAAGATGGTGATAAATAAGATTCTTTGGTCTGATGAGACCAAGATAGAACTTTTTGGCCTTAATTCTAAGCGGTATGTGTGGAGAAAACCAGGCACTGCTCATCACCTGTCCAATACAGTCTCAACAGTGAAGCATGGTGGTGGCAGCATCATGCTGTGGGGGTGTTTTTCAGCTGCAGGGACAGGGCGACTGGTTGCAATCGAGGGAAAGATGAATGCGGCCAAGTACAGGGATATCCTGGACGAAAACCTTCTCCAGAGTGCTCTGGACCTCACACTGGGCCGAAGGTTCACCTTCCAACAAGACAATGACCCTAAGCACACCGCTAAAATAACGAAGGAGTGGCTTCACAACAACTCCGTGACTGTTCTTGAATGGCCCAGCCAGAGCCCTGACTTAAACCCAATTGAGCATCTCTGGAGAGACCTGAAAATGGCTGTCCACCAACGTTTACCATCCAACCTGACAGAACTGGAGAGGATCTGCAAGGAGGAATGGCAGAGGATACCCAAATCCAGATGTGAAAAACTTGTTGCATCTTTCCCAAAAAGACTCATGGCTGTATTAGATCAAAAGGGTGCTTCTACTAGATACTGAACAAAGGGTCTGAATACTTAGGACCATGTGATATTTCAGTTTTTCTTTTTTAATAAATGTGCAAAAATGTCAACAATTCTGTGTTTTTCTGTCAATATGGGGTGCTGTGTGTACAATAATGAGGGAAAAAAATGAACATAAATGATTTTAGCAAATGGCTGCAATATAACAAAGAGTGAAAAATGTAAGGGGGTCTGAATACTTTCCGTACCCACTGTATATATTTGTAACTGCAAACATCCAGTGAGGGGCCTTGCGGATGGAAATGCCTTGTTGATGAGAGGTCAACAGAGAATGGCCAGACTGGTTCGAACTGACAAAGTCTACAGTAACTCTAAAAGTAAAGATAATTTCTCTGTACAATTGTGGTGAGAAGAATTGTATCTCAGAATGCTATTCTCAAATGCGGGCTGGCGCTGATTGGTGGCACGAAGGGGGCTTACACAATATTAGGCAGGTGGTTTTAAAGGTGTGCCTGATCGGTGTATATACTTCTATATAAAACATCAGAATTCATTTCGAGAGCATTTTTTACCCCCTCGTTTTGAATTTGGGGCATTTTTTGTAGCATTTTTGTCCTGAGCCCATCTGAACCATATATATGGTCTGTACATTTCTGCTCATTTTCATTAGAATACCTAGAACTGTTGGAACCACTAAACCTAAATATGTCATTACTGAGATCAGTTGAATAGGCTATATCTGGCAGATTGTGTGGCCAAATGAGAGTCACACAATGAGAAACATTTTCTAGTCTATCCACCCTGTGATGGAATATGACACATATATTAATGTCACTTATGAGATATTAGGTTTTGATCCATTTTCAGACTTGATCTCCCACAGTTTAAAACACTCAAGGCAAGTGTGCTCACATACATTTTCATCAAGTCACAGGTAGATACACGGGTTGATTAATACTGATAATACTGGTGGTAAAGAACAATTGACAGATATTCATTCTGAGAGTGAATTTAATGAAAATAGTTAGAGTTTGATGAAAATATGCCATTGTAAGTACTCTAAGCTCAGCATTAATTGAAATAAACTTATACATGTGTAGAAGAACAGTACACATTTGGGGGAAAAAGGAGAATAATTACAGTTCAAATCAGTTTTAACTGTGCATAGGATGATTTGAAGGATATTTAAATATTATTTTACTGAATTATCTTGGATTCATCAGTCCATTTGTACTGTCCATAGGTTCCAGCGACATGTTCACACATACCGAATCCTCCCTGATGCAGATGGATTACTGGCTGTGCAGGTGAGGTGACTAAATAATTTGCTAATCACCAAGAACATGTGTCATTTCCATGTTTCTCAGACTTTGTAACAAGCTAAAACTGAAAAAGATATCTCACTTCTGTGGCAATGCAGTTTCATATTGCTTAGTAATCAAGGAGGCCTATAATACTAATGCTGGCTGATGGCGCAACAAGAACATGCACAGTCTCAAGCCATTGACTAGTGACTGTCCTGAGCTGTGACATCCAACAGAGCAGACAGGAAAGATTTGAAGTCCATTTCACAGGTTTAAGAGCCCATAGGGCACTGGCACTGCATCTGCTGTTATATACTAAAACACTCTGTTATGGGCTTACATTTAAAAGTGGACTTAATGTTTGTAACTTTTCTAAAAGTGAGAATACCGTATAGACACAAATAATTATTTTAAGTTTGTGTTGCTTTCTTTTGTAAGACAGGAACTTTTACTGAATTGTTTCCCCCTCTGAGTGTCTAATTTCTTTTAATCGCTTTTCAAGAGCTACACTCTTGGAAGGAAAACATGCTGCTATTTGAACATTTTGGGGGAAATAATTAAAAGTATCGTTGCCAAATGGTTTCATTGACCATGCTTTGAAAATACAAGTTTCTATAAAAAGACATTCAAAGAGTCGGTTGTTTTATTTGTTGTGATGAGGGTTTAACTTTATGTGTGTGTGTGTGCCCTTGTTTGCACAGTGGGTAACTGGCTATAGTGACTGTTTGCGGTATGTAGAGTTTGGCAGATGCTTGAATGAGGGCATCATAATGTAATTGTACCTTTGGTCCATAAAGCGGAAAAACTGAAAGGCTTTGGGAGTTACCCTATCTAGACCACTTCTTGTTGTAGCAAACCAAGAAATTCTTCTTTTTAGTTTACACAAAATATAGTGTCTCAATAATTTTTCGATGTTAGAATTTTACAGTTTTGATAGTCTGGTTCCTCTTAGAATTTCTGATACATTATTTTGTAATTACATAAAGAGTTATTCAATTCTGGGATATGAATTTCAAATCTATCACCTATGAATATAAGCTTTGGGCATCTGTGTGACCACTGGGCCACATGTTGTTTTTAGTGACATGTGTATATGTCTGTTAACACAATTTAATTTTAGGATATACCTCGCAGCTGACAGTTAACAGACGTTAGGTGCAGTTTGCTGTTTCTGCCAACAGTCATCCTTCATTAATAATTAAATACACCATTTTCCAGTTATTATGATCATGCCATGATCACCTGTTATGCTCTGATTATCAATGACTGCATTCTAGATGCTCCCTTTCACCCTTATTATTTCAGAATGCAACAGCAAAAATTTGTTATACACATTTTAAATATGCTTTTCTGCTGTATTTGATACATATTACGTATTTGTCTGTATCTGTTTGGTGTTGTGTGTGTGTGTGTGTGTGTGTGTATGTATGTGTTTGTTTGCAGGCTACACAGGGAGTGCAGATGAACTGTTTCCGTAATCTTGGTGATTTAGTTGCTGGGTATCAGCACCCCCACAAAGGTCTGGTGGCCCCTTTGACTTACGCTGTTGTGTGTGAGACAGAGCCCAATGATGAGAGTTCAGGTAAGGTGGAATGATTGAAATTGTCTAGGTTACGTATGTAACCTCCGTTCCCCGATGGAGGGAACGAGACGTTTTGTCAGAGAAGCGACACTAGGGGTCTCTCTTGAGCGCCGATATTCACCTCTGATCTATGAAAAAAGGCCAATGAGAAGTTGGCAGCTGGTATTTGCATATCCCGCCCCCGGACATACAGGTATTTAGGCGGCGCAAATACGGGAGTTCATTTAGGATTTTTCTGAGGAGCCGGAAATTGTCCGGCCACAACAGTGGCTCGGCTCAGCGACGTGGCGGGGAAGACACAACGTCTCGTTCCCTCCATCGGGGAACGGAGGTTCCATACGTAACCTAGACGTTCCCCTTCTGTCGCTCTCTCCACGTTGTGTCAAAGAAGCGACACTAGGGGTCCACTTATAAACGTGCCATGCGCTGAGCCGTGTACGTGAACTGCTGATACAGGAGCGAGCAGGTATTCCTACGTGCAGGACGACCAACTGTAGCAGACTGCACGTTCCCTTCCCCAATGCCCCATTCAAGCCATCAGAATCCTTCTCGTTACCCGGGAGGGGGGGAACAAGGTGATGGCCGCCAACCTGGGAACGGGCCAGCCTGGCTGGGCCTCTTTTCTCTCTATGTTTCTCGCATAGAGCAACTACGGCCGGGGCCCTTACATGCATTGAGGGAAGGGGGTCTTAGCCCTTCTTTCAGGGCGGAGAAGACCCTGCGGAGGCCACACCTACCCCGCAGGGGAGGCAAAGGGTGGCAGATACCTCCCATGGCCCGTCAGGACCTATGTGGAAACGTTGGCGCGGTGGTAGATCCAACCTCGTAGAGGGGGGATAGCGTACAACACGGTGACCGAGGCAGCTGTAACTGCCTAAGGGAGACACGGGAGTCCGCTCGTGAGGGGACAGTACCGCGGAATTACACACAGGGGGAGTCCGAGCAGGAGGCCTTACCTGTGGAGCACCTATTCCAGTACAGGGTAGCTCTTGGGTCAGCGAGTTCCTCCGCTGAACTGTGGACCCAAAAGGGCTAGGGAGGAGTCAACCAGAGACCCGAAGATGGGATCTCCTGGGAACGGAGGCGCACTATTTTACCTCGGTTGAGGGAAAGGGCGCTAGACGCAAGCGATTCACCCGGTCAGATTGTCAGCGTGTTACCGAGTTCTACGGGCTCGGACCTGAGAAAACACGGGATGATACTGACTCAACTCGGAGATTGTAGAATCTCGAAAAAGTGTTAGGTGTTGCCCAGCCCGCTGCTCTGCAGATGTCTGCTAGGGAGGTGCCCCTGGCCGGTGCCCACGAGGATGCAACACCCCTGGTGGAGTGAGCTCGGACCCGCAAGGGGGGGCACGGCCTGGGTGTGATAAGCCAGTGAAAAGGCGTCGACAACCCAGTGGGTAAGCCTCTGATTGGAGACAGCGTTCCCTTTCTGCTGTCCCCCGAAGCAGACAAAGAGCTGCTCAGAGCGTCTGCTGCTCTGTGTGCGGTCCAGATAGATACGCGAAGCACGTACTGGACACAGTAATGAAAGGGCTGGGTCTGCCTCCTCCCGGGGAGTCCTCCCTGAGTCCAGCTGAATCTAGCGGCTTGAAGGGGGGTCTCTGGAGGCCCGTGAGGACGGTCGAGAGATCCCAGGAGGGAAACAGGTTAGGCCGGGAGGGAGTCAGCCTCCGGGCACCTTTTAGGAACCTGACAATTAAGTCATGCTTACCAAGAGACTTGCCGTCTACCGTGTCGTGGTGAGCCGCGATGGCGGTGACATACACCTTGAGGGTGGAGGGGGACAGCCTCCTCTCCAGCCTCTTCTGTAGAAACACGAGCACTGACCTAACCGCGCACTTCTGTGGGTCTTCGACTTGGGAAGAACACCAGTCTGCGAACAGATGCCACTTTAGGGCGTAAAGATGCCTGATAGAGGGGGCTCTGGCTTGGTTGATAGTATCTAAGATGGTCGATGTTAGGCCAGCTAGATCTTCCGCATCCCATCCAGGGGCCAGACGTGGGGGTTCCAGAGGGCGCGGCTGTGAGCGGCGCACATGCCCGTGGAACCAATTAAGCCCAGGGAAGCATAGCGGACCTCCGTGCGTCAGGCTCAGACTGGGTGGAGACCCGAAGGTGGCGGCCCAGGCGAGTTATCTGCATCCGTCGCCGCTGTTACGCTCTCCGATGCAGCGGTGATGTCATCATCCAATGCCGGGGAGCTCGAGGGACCGGACGGTAGGCTGTTGAGCGGACCGCACTAATCCCGAGCTCGGGGGAAGCAGGCAAGCGTGCCGGGGAGGCGGGAGGTTTCGAGGGGATTAACCCGTAGGAAGGAGGTGAAGCGCGGGGGGGGGGCGACTGAAATGGCTCTCTCTCACTACAAGAGAAAGCAGAGATCGCAACTCTGCCGCGGTTATGTTCTCACACTGAAAACATAACCCATTGGAGAGAATGCTCATCCCGAGCTCGGATGGAAACAAGCAAGCGTGCCGGGGAGGTGGGGGGTTTCGAGGGGGTTCACCCGGCGAAACGGAGCCCGTCATTGTCCCCAGATCGTTTTCATGGCCCGCGGCGCCTGCCTCAATCCCGTAGGAAGGAGGCGAGGCTCGGGGGCGGCTGAAGCGGCTTTTTCTCACTACAAGAAAAAAGCCTACGACCGCAATGCTGTCATGGCTATGTTCTCGTACTGAAAACTTAGACCATTCATAAAAACGCTGCCTGTGGGTGATCGCAACCCAGGAATGCAAGGCAGTTTTTATGACCATCAGAGGTGGGGAGAATCAACGCATCCAGAAACTACACAGGGGCGGAACGTCCTGAGAAGGACGTTCAACGCCGCTGTGTTTTGCTCTTTTAGAGCGAAAGTACTCTTTTAGAATAACTCTTTCGAGTTGTCTGCACTGTCGAAGCGCCCAGGGGCAAGAATGCACAGCCGTGCATGAAGGAGAAAGCCGCTGTTGTGCGCCGTAAAGTCCAACAGCATGCAGAGCGTCAGAGGATTAAACAGGAACTTGGTGTGTAACTCGCAGCAGACTGCATGCACGACCATCGGCTCCGAAGAAATTTTCAGAATGAACTCCCGTATTTGCGCCGCCTAATTACCGTATGTCCGGGGGCGGGATATGCAAATACCGGCTGCCAACTTCTCATTGGCCTTTTTTCATAGATCAGAGGTGAATATCGGCGCTCAAGAGAGACCCCTAGTGTCACTTCTCTGACACAACGTGGAGAGAGCGACAGAAGGGGAACTGGTGTTTAAAGGAAGAGTTCACCTAAAAATTATAATTTTGATGGAGATATGATGTGAATACATCCATACAATGCAAGTTAATGGGGTCCAAACTTTCAAGCTCTGAAAAGACATAAGTGCAGCATGGTGTAATCGAGTGTAATTGAGCATCAAATCACAATTGCGCCTAGGAAACTTCAATGTCAAGATTTATAGTGGAAAAAGGAGTTACATTTTGGTCTGTTTCTCACACAAAATCTATTGTATTGCTGTAAAAAACACGTATTACACCACATGAGTCATATGGATTACCTTTTTCCTGCCTTTTGTTTGGACCCCACTGACTTGTATTGTATGGATATTTATATATTGTATTGTATATGCATTATTTTAGCAATTCCGATTGGGGCTGCTATAGAGGCAAAGAAATTACAGAAATCACAATTAAGTATACGGACCGGTTACCAAAGGTTTTCAGATTATATATGCAAACTTTTAGTGATGAATGTGAGGCCTGTAGCAGCCAATAATGTAATAACTACAGTTATTGTAATAACTGCCTATAATGTAATAAATTTTTTATTATTTTTTTTATTAACCCAGCCAATAGCCAGCCAATAATGAAATAACCTTTTACATTATGGGCAAAAATGTATTACGTTATTGGTTCAGAAATGTTATTACATTATTAGTAAGTTATTATTACATTATTGACTTTTATTACATTAAGAATGGAAAATGTATTATGTTATTGGCAGTTATTACAATAATGATAGTTATTACATTATTGGCAGCTACAAGGCCTCTGCGACACTCTTCTTCTACCTACAGGTGCAGACACAACAATTCAAAAATTGTTCAGGCATGTGCAGGTTTTTTTCTTGTTACAGATGGTGATGACGAGAAGCCAGGTTCATCATTCGCCTCTCCACCCCAAGCAATGTCCCCGACAGGCCACCCTCCACCTTCCAGTTCAGCATCTCCTCAATTGCTGCTGCAGAGGCTGCAGGAGCTCAGCCCAACTAGGTACACTCAATGACACACATCCTATGGACCAGTATCAAACACAATAAAAAACACTGCATTCCAACTTACCAGTTTGTTTTTGCTGTTCATATACAGAGATTACAACTCATTCTAAGTATACAACATTTGTGTGTCAGATGTGAATTTGTGTGCAGACTCTATCTCTCCTCACAGCGCAGTATACTCATGTTTAACTCTACAGTGTAGGCAGTGAGATCATTCCATTACTGGATGATTATCTGCATGATCATGTGTTTATGGACCTGGAAAATGTAAAAAAAGGAGTGTCAGGACTGCAACACTTCCAGTGCATCCTCAACCGTGCCTGCAACAGTCTCCACAGGTGCTATTTCTGTAACATTATACATCGTTTCACACTCTATTGGTATTCTTTGAATGAAGAAAATTACTGGAATAAATGTTCCCTGATTTGTTTACCACAGCGAGATTGACCAAACACTGTTCAGTTTGGAGACTTTGGCGAAAGTTTTTGATCATCCTGGTGGCCACCTTAACTCCACTTTGCAGGTACAACCTATTATTGTACTCTTTTTACACAAACATGTGGCTAATACTGAACTACTTCAGCGTAATTCATTTATGCACATTTTTCTTGCACGATAAAGGATAGTACTATATGTAGTACCATGATGTGACTGAAATACAGTAGTAAACTTTATTCAAAGGGATTCAACATTATATTAAATATTCTTACAGCAATGGGATCAGTAGACATGAATGATTCCTCAGATCATGCAACTTGTAGATTTACACCTGTCAGGCTATAAAATGTGTGAACACCCCCCCCCCCCCATTAGAATTACATTGAAAGAGGGACCCAAGCTATATCTAAGGATCAGAATATCACAGAGTCTTGGGGATGGTCTCTTTTCACTAGGGTTAGTGAACTAACTGGCAATGCTTTAGCAACTGCCTAGAACACCCAGCAACTGCATAGCAATGCACTAAAACCACTCAGAACACATTAGCAACCACATAGCAACACTCTGATAACCATCCACAACTCTTCTATCGATAAGTAGCACTCTATGAATCTAGTATTAATGCGTTCTAATTAACTCTTGTCTGTTAGAAAACAGGGAAGAGTCCTGAAGAAAACATGGATAATCTACTTCACAAGCTCACTACTCTATGCAACCTATTGTCTTCCCTGGAGAAAAGGGTACACACACACAAACATTAATGTTTACAAATGCAAATGCACTGTAGTATTGTCATTCTTTGAACAATAGCATATTTTTGCAGGTTCTCATAGCTTTGCAAGATGCTGTAACCATTCACAACTTATCTTTGCAACCAGTGACTCTTCCAGAAGCTGTCACAGCTCCAAAAAAACAGGCCAGGCCTAATCCTGTGCACAGCTTTCAGGTAGCACATCTTGCCCAAATTAAAAATATTCAACTATGACAGTGTTTGTGTTTATTTTTGTGTATGTTTTTGCTTCTCAAGGTGAAAGTTGTCAGGTATGGCAGGCAAAAAGTGTCAGCAGACATAGATGCAGGAGTACTGCTATTTGACAAGAAGTCTGGCTCATTTGGTGTGGAGACTGTCACACAAGACAGGAGTGAGTTTATCACGCACTTGTGAAAACATGACATTTTTCACTCTCCATTGCTATCATACAAGGCTTGTAAATGCTTTTGTGTAATGCTTTTATGTTGTAGTCGTGCAGGTGGTAAAGTTTCAGAGAAGTCCTGCCAAGCTGAAAATTGTTGTGGACAGTCATCACAACCCTCCGAGGGAACTGGTCTTTCAGAGCATAAAGGTAAGGAGAAAATGTTTAATTTGCTTGCCTAAGAAAATACACCTAAATCTACTTATGTACTGCCATGTCCCTTACAGAAACGAGAAGCCTTCTGTCGGCTGCTGCAGCTTATGAAAGCTGCTCACTCCCAGCAGTCTAAGCTTGACATCATCTCTGTGTTTGTGGGCACCTGGAACATGGGTATCAATTTAAACTGTATCCTTATCTTTGGAAGTTAAGAAAGATATTGTTGTTGGATGAATTTGTTTTCAGCAGCGGTGCTTTAAGGTACCTCTGGGCCCATAGGCTCGCTGGTCCACAGAGGCCCCCTTCTAGTTGCTAAGCGCATTGAATTACACAGATGCCTTTAATGGTTGCGCAATGTCACCATGTCAATAACCGCTTCTCCCACTGAAAGAGTTTAAACATGCTTCTCCCTTGAACATGGATAGGGGAAATTTGCCCCATGTAAGCTGGGCCCCATGGGAGTTGTATATCCCAAATAAGCTTGTGCTTTAATGCGCCCCTGGTTATCAGATGCAGCAAAACATTTCACTGCTGTATTTGCTTTTTGCCGGCAGGGGGCACCACTCCATCCGGATCACTACAGTCCTGGTTTACATGCTGTGGTCTGGGTCTCACCCCAGATGAGTCCATTGCCTCAATGCCTCATGATATCTATGCAGTGGGCACTCAGGACAACCCGCAGAGCGAGAGAGAGTGGGTTGATAATATCAGAGCCACACTCCGGAATGCATCCAATATTGACTTTAAACAGGTTGGACATTTTAAATTCCGAAACCCTTATAGCCCAGAATACTTAATGCTTTTGTTATTCATATAAATCATCACAACTCTCTCTTAAAGGTTCACTTAAAAATAATTTATTGTCAAGCTATTCCAAACCTGTGCCACTTTCTTGCATAGAACACAATATTTTTTTATGGAATGTTCTGGGCACTTACATATAATGAAGAAGTGGTGGTGGCAGCGTAGTGGTCTAAAACACATATACTGTTAATCAGAAGGTCGCTGGTTCGATCCCCACAGCCAAGGCACTTAACTCTAGGTTGCTCCAGGGGGCTTGTAATAAGTGCACTGTAAGTCGCTTTGGATAAAAGCATTTGACAAATGCATACATGTAAATGAAAGTGAATGAGGACTGGGGCTGACAAGCTCCAAACTGAAAAAATTATAAAAATAAATACATAAATAAATACAATTAAAAATGTATAAATTAAAAGGATAAGATATTTGGTTGAACTACTATTTAAAAATAATAATAATCAATCCAATGCATTTATTGAGTGTGTCAGAATGGTGAGAGGGATTGTGTTGTTTGTGTTTGTTCTGTAGGTGGCAGTGCAGTCCCTTTGGAATATCAGACTGGCCGTGTTTGTGAAGCCAGAGCACGAAGGACACATCACTCAAGTAAACACAGCTAGTGTAAAGACTGGCTTAGGAAACACACTTGGTACTTGGTCTCTTTTTCCTTTATCCCTCTTATCTCTCCTCCTTCCTATCTTTCTTATCTTGCAACAAAGCAAAGCTAACAAAATTACAAATCATCATCTGAATATTCACGTGTTTTCTCTTGATGCATACAGGAAATAAGGGTGCAGTAGGGGTTTCTCTCCTCTTTAATGGTACTTCAATGGGCTTTGTGAACTGCCATCTGACTTCTGGTAGTGATAAAGCACTCAGGTATTCACGCATCTAAGACAGCTCTCTTACATTACTTATCCTTCTAGTGTGAAACATCCAAATGGAAAATCACAAATGGCATCTTTTCACTGTCTCAATTAATAATAAATTAAGATTGCACTGAGATAAAACAAAGACTTTTGTCTCATACTTTTCAGATTTTTCTCTTGGGAAGTAATCACATATATGTCTAAGGTTAATCATCAATGTAATCATCTATATCTCATATGGTTTCAAAAGTGGACATAAATATAGCTTGGATTTGCTAATATACCAAAATCTACAAAAAGTCAGAGATTTCATAAACTCAAAACATTTTGCATATATATATATATATATATATATATATATATATATATATATATATATATATATATATATATATATATATTATAATAGTGTCTGGGCTTTTCTTTCAGGTTTTTCTTTTCTTTTTTATAGCTCCATACTCGTACTGATGTGAACAATTGTCTGTATTTTTAATTTTCCCAAAGGAATTTTAGGTGAAACAACTGAGACATATACACAACTAAGTACTCCAAAGGAATAGTTCACCCAACATATAATAGTTATCTCTCATAATTTACTCACCCTAATGCCATCCCAGATGTGTATTACTTTCTTCTGTAGAACACAAATTATGATTTTTAAAAGAATATTTCAGCTCTTTTGGTCCATTCAATGTAAGTGAATGGTTGCCAAAATGTTGTCACTCCAAAAAGCACATAAAGGCCTCACAAAAGTAATCAATATGACTCTAGTGGTTAAGTCTATATCATCAGAAGTGATGTGATAGGTGTGGGTGAGAAACAGATCAATATTTGAGTTATTTTGTGCTTGAAATTCCTCTCCCTACCCATTAGGGGTCGATATGTATGAAGAATGTGAATCACCAAAAAATCATGAAGAATCTGAAAGTGAACTGTTTCTCACCAACACCTATCATATCACTTCTGAAGACATTGATTTAACCACTGGAGTCATATAGATTTCTTTTATGCTGACTTTTGTGATTTTTTTTTTTTACCTTCAAAATGTTGGAAATTCTTCTAAAAATGTTATTTTGAGTTTAGCAGATGAAAGAAAGTCATACACATCTGGGATGGCATGAGGGGGATTAAATGATGAGAGAATTTTCAGTTTTGGGTGAACTATCCCTCTCCTTATCTCTGCTCTGAAAGAGCAATGCTTGAGCAATAAACTTTTCCTTACGGTATCCTTATGTTTGTAGCTGTACTTGTCACCTGAAGTACACGAGAGTGTGTTCTGTGTTGTTCCTCTTTCTTCTCTCAGGAGGAACCACAATTTTCAAGACATCCTCAGGCTGTTATCTCTTGGAGAAAAACAGTTCAGCACTTTTGACATTAGCCTTCGTTTCAATCATCTCTTCTGGTGTGGAGACCTCAACTACCGGCTAGACCTTGATGCACAGGTCACATAGCTTATATCTAAAATGTATTTCAGTCTAGACATTAGTCATTATTATATTATAATTGTTTTATTATAATGATTAATATTATTGATTATTATAATTGACACAATCAGTAAGTTTCAGTAAAATTTGAAACCGTTTGTTGTCTGAGTGATTAATTTAAAAGTTCTGCATGTCTTTGTGTACTTATATCAGATATTCAAGGCCAAATGTGTCTGACTTTTGCTCTCTTTTTGTGCAGGACATATTAAAGCATGTTTCCAAGCGAGAATTTGAGGAGCTGATGTGTGCAGACCAATTGACCAGAGAGCGACATAGAAGAAAAGCCTTTTTTAACTTTGGTAAGAACAGCAGGCTGCTTTTTCCCTCCCATGGATACCAGACACAAACATTACAGCAACCGTAGGACAACAAAAAAGTCTTAATAGTCAGTTTATAGCTCTGTTTTTAATATTCTCCTTGATCTTTGTTTTTGCTCTGTTAAGAGGAGGAGAAGATTTTTTTTCCACCCACCTATCGGTATGAACGTGGTTCTAGAGACTGCTATCTATGGCAGAAGTACAAGTCTAGTGGAGTAAGACTTTCTATTTCATTCATTCTTCTACCATACAAAGGCCAATTATCTAGTTAATGCATTTGGCCTTTGCGTTGCAATCTGTGTCAGCTTCTAAAATGCCTGTTTCCCAACTGTCCATTTACTCCATTTAGGTGTCCTGTTAAACAAGATAATTCATGAATGAGATCTTAATGATTTTGTGTCAGCACTGAATATTACAGTTTTATATCTCATCCTTCTTGATTTAGCTAGTGTAACTTTGAATTACCCCTCCCCCCACTTGTATGCACACATACTGTATAAGTACACACACAAAATAATTCTTACTCTTTTCTAAGATGCAAGTCAATGGGCCTTCATGGTGTGACCGAGTTCTGTGGAAGTCCTACCCAGAATCTCACATTACCTGTACCTCATATGGTATGTTCAGCCTTATTTTCATTCTCATACACAGCCTGAATTAGATTAAATTCAAACTTTATCAAGCATAGTTGTTTAATTTCCTATTCTCATTAATGTTTCAGAAAATATTAAATCACATGGTAATGAAAGAAGACCAATTGATTTTGGCCTTGCTAATGTCAAATGTAGTCCCTGTAGCAGCCATAACTAGTTCAAGTTCTTCATTACAAATAAAGAGACTAGAAAAATTAATTTGTTGGTTTGCACTTTAGCTTTAGAGGAGTACATAGGACTAATTTGGAATGAGATGTGTATAGCTCCATTGCACTATAAAGGTTAATAGTTTAAAAGGATAATATACATTTTTAAAATGTATCCTATGTATCTGTTCATTAGGTTGCACAGATGACATCTTCACCAGTGATCACTCTCCAGTTTTTGCTACTTTTGAAGTGGGTGTGATATCACAGTTCACAAGAACAGGTAGGCAAAGACCTATTCATGTTTTTTAAATTTATTTTAGTAATAGGGTTATTATGTTGAATTAGGAGTTGCTGTCTATGCATTAAATTAAGGAACCATCATTTTCCTTTGCCACATAATCCTCTTTTCTTGATTTCAAGGGTTTCTCATACAGACAGTTACAACCAATGAGAAAGCCTTAAAATTATTTTTACAGAGAATAATATTCTATGAAATACAAATCAGTTATTGTAAACTATTGAGATGCTTTAAAATAAGTATTTGTTAACTGTTTCACTTAGTGTCATAACCACCTCACATTCCTTTCTCTTCATCTTTGTGGGAGCAGATAAGGGTTCAGAGCGAGCCAGCATTGAGGTGGAGGCAATTGAGGCCGTAGTGAAAACTGCTGGCAAGGCCAAGTTTTTTATTGAGTTCCACTCCCGCTGTCTTGAAGGTATTTTTTGTGCAATAATCAATCAGACTAGTGAGCATGCTATGCCTTATTGCTGGTCTATTTTCTTTTGAACTGAGAGTTCAAAATGTGACCATTCATTTTTTGAGACTTTTCCTTTTCATTCTGTATAGAACCTCAACGTTCTGCAGAGAATGACTCACAGTGCTGCGAGGTTCCAGGGTTTCTTAAACTTGGCTGGTCTTCTAAACAGTTCTCCAAGGTTGTGATAGAAATCATTTGACTCATTGTGATGATTTTGCTTTGTGACATATGCTCTGTTTCACTTTTAACTTTTTGTTGGTGACCTTTGTTTGTGCACAACACAAGCAGATAGTTGAGGTGTGCTTGGGATGAAGCTGTGGTTGCCAACTACGTAATATGTCAAATAAAAGAAAAACTATGTTTTTGATGATGAATACATTTTGATTTCTCTTTCTCTTTACTCCCCCATTTTTTCAGCTTCACCCAGTTTCTTCAGATTTAGAGCATCTCCGGGATCAGCACTTGCTGTTTTCTGTGAAGTCAAGTGATGGCTTTGAGTCATATGGTACATTGCCAAGCTCATTTGGCCTTTTTTAAATAAAATATCTCTGGAACTCTGGTTTGGTGTATACTGTAGAAACCAATACCTCATCATAACTAAGTACATACCACATTCTCTTTATTGTAGTGTTGAATCAATGTGGTCATATTTACTGTTTTATGCTATTTCAGGTGAATGCTGTGTGGCTCTTCACTCAGTAACAGATAAATGCTCAGAATCTTTTCAGACATGCTTGACTCACAGAGGGGAAGAGATTGGCTCTATTAGAGGACGACTTAGGGTCTATGTACCACCAGACCACCGAAGGATTCGGGAAAGGCTCTATGGTGGGTCATTCAAATTCACTTTTAAACAATGCACTTGGGCCATATATTAAATGTCAAACTGATGCCGTATTCAACTAATTTCAAAGCATTCCATTGCTTTACACAATTCTTATTTTTTACTATTAAATTATTTGAAAATTCTATAATGTACTCATTGCTGAGTAAAAAAAATTTTATTCTCACATTATTTACTCACTCTAATAATATCCCAGGTGTGTATGACTTTATTTCTTCACCAGAACACTTCTGAAGTAAAATAGACTAATATCTTTGCTCAGTAGGTCCTTAAAATGCAAGTGAATGGAGATTTCTCTATTTGAAACTCTACAAATTACAGACAGTCAGCATAAACATCATCGATATGACTCCAGCAGTTAAATTAATGTCTTCTAAAGTAGAGGTCGACCGATTAATCGGCCGGCCGATTAATCGGCTGATTTTTTGCATTTTTTACATAATCGGCATCGGCCAATATCCACGCATATCAAGCCGATTATTAGGCAGGCGCATCTGTGGGCAGCCTAGTGTTGTTTTGGAACACGTACCTATGACGCACGCTGCCCCTAGAGTCATTTTCCAGCAGAGTGAGCAGACCTCAAGGAAGGAGCTAAGTTCCTTGGAGAAAACAGTAAGGGTTAAATTTGTATAACTTCTTTAGATTTAATTAAAAACTTTTGATATGTTACTGCCAACTTCAAGAAAAAACGTGACAAACACGATAGTTGACATGACGTTCGGCTACTTTGGATATTGATAGCGTAGTTGAAGTTGCATTATCACAGCAGAAGGGTTGCTATCATGTCACAATAATTAAGCAAGAATTTTGCAATTACAGACAGTGAATCTGAGACTTTTATTTGTTCTGTTTGTGTGTCTTATATTTGAGAGGGTTGTCACTCAATGCAGATAAATAAGTAATAAAAATATACCAACGCAGTATAGGCTAGTGAAGGACTGGCTTTGGTAAGCTTGGACGTTATTGGTTCTGCTGTCGGTACTGGAGAAATTAAGAAAATACATTCTTTATTGCTATAAAGAGAAAGTTATTTTATCTCGCCAGCCATTTCTATGTATAATAATATGAAACCATTTGTCTGTGATGCAATTTAGCTATTCGCAGTGAGAGAGAGAGAGAGAGAACTCGCTCACGCGGTGCCACAGCGAGCACAAAACGAGCCCTGTTAAATGAGTGACAGTACTAAACATTCAGACATAGCCTGGATTAGATCTGTGATTATTAGTCTGATTTTATTTTAGATTTTGCCTTCCAAATATTATAAAAATAATATTTATACATAAGCCGCATTCTGTCTAGCACAACTTCCTTCCCTTCACAGTGGTGCACTGACATTTCTCCCTAAAACTCAAACTTAACGTCACAATCAGCACGATCGGTGATTGTTGTAAAATGCAGTCTAGCTACTGTTGCTAAATTGCGGGACGCATTTAATAATAAAAAGAGGGCAAGAGATACCGTTCCCAAGGCGGCGCGCGCTCCGAAACACAACGCAAAGAGACAAGCAAACTATAGGCTACTTTGGGTTTCATGTGCGTGTCTAAACGATCAAATATACACAAAAATGTGTCAAAACGACCGGCTTGGAGATTCACTTAAACACAGTTTATGTCTTAAATGGACGTAGTTATGGAAATAGTTGGGGAGAAAATATGCTGCATCGGGAGCCTATTAGATCTGAACTCGGTCTTAAAGGGGAAGCTGTCTATTAAACATGTGACGATTGAGCCATTACTGCGAATCAAACAACAAAAGGCAAAGAGAAAATCACTTACAGCTCTTGAATGAATAACTTCTGCATTAATCTATCTATGATAAACTATGTGTTATTTTACAATTGATTACTTTATTAGATTTCTTTTTAGACCACACCTGAACAGTAATGTTAGTAGACCTTCCTGAAATTAAATCACTGTGCCTATAAAACGTTTATATTTGTGTAATATATATATATATATATATATATATAAACAAAAAGAACCGTTAAGAATACCGTTAAAGTACCGGATCGATAAGCAGTATCGGTAAGATAGTAATACCATTAAAACCTTAACGATACCCATCCCTAGTTATGCCTGTGCTTCTCTTGGATGCTCTGAATATTGGATTACGTGTCTGGATTGCCCCTTAATTAAAGCTGCATTTGGATCTCAACCTTCGTGTCTCGGAGCAGTTCAGTAACACCTGCTTTGTTTATTTAATATATTTGTTATACATTATTTATACAATATGTTTTTACATTATACATTTTTAATTTAAGTGTACAAGTGCAGATCGGTCAAGTGTTCAATAAATGTATTTGTTGAGAAATGTTGTCTATCTTAAGTAATTATTTGTGTTACATTTTATCTTTCAAATAAAAGGTTCAAATAAGAGGTTAAAAACAAGCACATATCGGCCAAATATCGGCCAAAATAAATCGGCAACATTAATCGGCCATCGGCCGACCCAGATTTCAAAAGATCGGCATCGGCATCGGCCTGAAAAAACCAATATCGGTCGACCTCTATTCTAAAGCGATAGCTTTTGGTGCGAAAAAAGATAAATATTTAAGTACTTTTTAACTTTAATCCAACGCTTTGTGTGACAGATTCATGTTGCCATGGATACAGATATAACATCATGTTCTCTATTTGGTTGAGACATCCAGGATAAGCACCCAAGCCATTGTGAGTAAAGAAACAGATCAATACAGATCTACACCAAAACCAACCAAGATAATGTATAGCGTTCCTCCATCTCACTTGTAAACAGCACTGCTCTTCCGGCTGTGAGGTACTTTTGTCAGTTCTCACGTGTTTCAAATGCCAATGCTATTACGTCACACATGTGTACCGCTGCTCACCAGAAGCATGATTTAAAGTAAAAAAAATGACTTAAATATTTAGCTTTTTCACACCAAAAGATTGCTTTAGAAGACATTACTTGAACACCTGGTGTAGTATGAATGACATTTATGCTGACTCTCTGTGATTTGTGGAACTTCAACAGAGAAATCTCTATTCACTTGGATTTTTAAGGACCTACTGAGCTAAGATATTTTTCTGTTTTTCTTCAAATGTGAGTAAAGAAAGAAAGTCATACACATCTGGGATATCATGAGTGTGAGTAAATAAAGACATTTTTGGGTGAACTATCCCTCTAACATCAGTGATGTCTTCAGTTTCACCCTGTAACTCTGCTGCCTTATGCTTTCAGAAGACTTCAAATACAGAGTCGTTTGGAATACTTTTATGGTGCTTTATTGTCATAAATGTTTTATTTTTATTTTTTGTCATCAATAAATTATTGTGAATGTACATATATCTGCTTGTTAAGTTGTTTATAACGTTGATTTGCTATATTGTTATATTATTGGCATGGTTTAGGCATAGGGGTAGGGTTAGGTGTTCAAAAATATACATAAGTGTAATATAAATACAATTATTTTGACTATTTACCTGCCTGTTATATGTTTTGTATTGATGATAAGTGGTTAGATTTAGGGGTGGGGTTGGGTCAATGTGAGTATAATATAATTAAATAATAATTAAACTTATTTTAAGTGAAATGAAACACACAATAAATCTGTAGATTGCCTGTGATGGAATTGTCCAAACTAAGGTAAGAATGACATGACAATGACATATTGACGATGCAAGCAAAAAGTTGCTATGGCAACATTTTTTATCATGAGATCTGGTCACCCGCATGGCCTCACTATCACTTCCTCAAATACTCCCAGTACACACTTTGTCCTTCATATTTCTTCCTGTTTTGGTTCCTCTGTAGCTTTGGGTCTGTTTTCACTTTTCCTTCTACACTGGCATCCTCTTTTGGCTCCCTGCTGCCTAATCTTGTCCTGATGCATCCTGAGACCTTCATTGAAACATGATTCTTAATGTGCACTCCCTGAACCCTTTAATGACTTTGCCTCAGACTTTTACAATATTCATAGTACAGTTTGTTACTAGACATGTCTTTTTGCCCATTACAGAGTGGCTCTGTGTTGAGAAGGATGAGAAGGAACTGATGAGGGACCATTTGTTTCCACCCTCCTCCTGTGCATTGCCTGCTAAGTGAGTCAAAAATTAGTCACCAAATAGACACAAATAGACCAAAAAAGAAGTGAATAGTGACTTTATGACTTTATCCATAGCTATGATTCATTCCAAGTTGCGAACTGAATTTATGCAAAAAAAATATTATCGCAAAAACAAAGTGTGAATAAAGCCTTTGTAAAGAAGACAATTGAAAGAGGAGGCGAGAACCGGCTTTTCAATATAAATAATAGTTTAATATAAAACTTAAATAGAAGACACAAACACACATGAAGGACATGTCCATAAACTATCTCTCTCTCCTGCACAATCCTCCGCAGTCGGCCTTTATCCCTCTCGGAGGCTTGATTAGCCTGATAAGGGACTGGGTGTGTATAATCACGACCCAGACCCGCCCTTCGCCCTGCCACTGCCGCGTTTCCATCCAAGGGTGTTAAAAAGTATGAAATCGTCACTTCCGGAGATTTGACGGATAGAGATAGATCTGGTGGTTTAGAGCATGCATACAAAACACTCTGAAGAACTCTGTCTCATGTTTGGGAGCAACAGCATCACACACTTCTGAGCTCTATATATGTGTTCATCCATCCTTATGACTATACCACGTGGATATATTAGATATTTTTCAAAAGTGTCAATAAACCTTCCGTTCCCCGTTTGTCGCTCACTTCGACGTTGTGTCGAAGAACGACACTAGGAGTCTCTCTTGATAGCCTCGCACATCTCTGAACTTGAGAAAAGGCCAATGAGAAATTGGAAGACAGAATTTGCGTATCCCGTCTCCGGACATATGGGTATAAAGGGAGGGAAATGCATCTGTCCATTCAGATTTTTCCTTCTGAGATGAGCGGTTGTGTGATCAGCGAGCTGCATTTACTGACTGTTCACTCATCTCTATAGAGTGTATACTGTTGGATCTATGGGGCATATCAGCGGCTTTATCCTTCTCTGCACAACAGTTTTTTCTAAAAGTGAATATTTTCGCTAAAAGAGTTTATTTATCTAAAAGAGCAATACACGGCGGCGTTGAATGTCCTTTTCAGGACGTGTCTTTATAAAGATGCCCTTCCGCCCCTGTGTAGTTCCTGGATGCGGTCAAGTTCTATCCGCTCCTGACGGTCACAGATGCTGCCTCGCGTGTCTGGGCAGTGATCACACTGAGGCAGCGTTTCTGGATGATTCGGGTTCTCAATGCGAGAACCTTACCATGGCTATGTTGCGGTCGCAGCTTTCATTCCTAAAAAGGAACGCCACTCCAGCCGCCCCTCGCATCGCTCCTTCCCACAGGATTGAGGATGACCCGGCTGGCTATGGAGGCGATTTGGGGATTGCAGTGGGCTGGATTTCGCCAGGTACATCCCCACGAACCACCCGCCCCCCGGCACGCTTGTTGACTTCCGCCCGGGCTCGGGGTGACAGTGGCTCGCCGACAGTGGCATGGCCAGTCTGCTTATCCCCTTGAGCTCCGAGCTGGATGATGAGCTCACCGCTGCATCGGAGAGTGTTCCAGCGTCTGACACGGAAGACTTGATCGGGTCGGCATTCCCAGTCTGACGCTGACGCCCAGATGGCCGACATGCTTGCCCGGGCTGCCGTCAGCGTGGGGTTGGACTGGAACCCTACGTACTCCCCACAGCCTTCACGACTAGATGACTGGTTTCTCAGTTCTGGGCGCGGCTCACATGATGAGCTCCCCGCTTTTGCATCCTGACGCCACATTGCCTGCTCCGCCCCGCCAGGTACATCAAAAACGATCGTCCCCTTAGTGCCCCTCGCATGGAGCTTGGACCCGTGGCTTTCACTTCCCAACCCATCGCGCTGGTTGGCCACGACCATCCGACTTGGCTACGCAATTCATTTCGCCAGGCCCCCGCCCCCTTTCACCAGCATCCGTTACCTCGGTGCACGGCGAAGACGCCAACATCCTGTGCGCGGAGATTGCGACCCTTCTACTCAAAGACACGATAGAGCCTGTCCCTCCAGCTGAGATGAAGAAGGGTTCCTACAGCCCTTACTTCATCATACTCAAGAAAGGTGGCGGCTTACGACCGATCTTGGACTTGTGAGTTTTCAACCGGCCCCTGCACAAACTTCTATTAAAAATGCTCACACAAAGGCACATTTTAACTTAAGCCTGGCATCAAGTTTGGTTCGTGGCGGTAGACTTGAAGGACGCGTGTTTCCATGTCTCTATCTTGCCTCAACACCGACTCTTTCTATGGTTTGCGTTCGACGGCCAGGCATATCAGGACAAGGTCCTACCCTTCGGAATGTCCCTGTCCCCTCACGTCTTCACGAAGGTCGCAGAGGCAGCCCTTGCCCCGCTAAGGGTAGTGGGCATCCACATATTCAACTACCTCGACGACTGGCTCATCCTGGCCCACTCCCGATTAGTTACTGTGTGCCCACAGGGACCAGGTGCTCAGGCACCTCAGCCACCTAGGGCTTCAGGTCAACTGGGAAAAGAGCAAGCTCGACCCGGTTCAGAGCATCTCTTTTCTCTGCAAGGATTTAGTGTCAATGATAGCGCACCTCACCAACGAGCGCGTACAGTCAGTGCTAAAATGCCTCACGTTATTCAAGCCAGGCACGGCGTTTCCTCTAAAATATTTCCAGAGGCTCCTGGGGCATATGGCATCCTCCATGGCTGTCGCGCCGCAGGGGTTGAGACCACTTCAGCACTGGCTCCAGATGCGAGTCCCGAGATGGGCATGGCGCTGCGGCATGCACCCTGTGTTCATCACCCCTCCACCTTCCACCAGACTTTCAACCCCTGGACAGACCTCTATTTTCTGCGGACAGGAGTCCCCTTACAGCAGGTGTCTCGACGGGTTCTGGTCAACATAGATGCCTCCAAACAGGGTTGTGGTGCTGTGTGCAATGGACACGCAGCCGCTGGCTCCCCTACTGGCCCATGCTTCTCATTGGCCCTACTGGCCCATGCTTCTCATTGGCCCATGCTTCTCATTCAGAGATGCGCGAGGCTCTCAAGAGAGACCCCTAGTGTCGCTTCTTCGACACAACGTACCATTATTTCAGGATGACCAGAGCAAATTTTCAGATGTGATGATTGGCCCACTGGTTAGTTCGGTTCTGAACAAGTTATTCAGTCACTTGACCTTTTTGATGTGCAACTTTTATTCCTAACAAATTCAATAGGAGTTTATTTGGTAAATGTGTTTCCTTCGTAGTTTATGCACATTTCTTCTTATCGAATAAAAAATGTATCCACCTCAAGCGATCGTATAATTAATGTGCATTTTGGAAATGTATTTGCATCTTAGTGTTTCCATCCAGCAGTTTTTATGCGATATCCCAAAACATGCATAGTAAAACGTTGATGGAATCACAGCTTATGATAAATTATTTTTATTAATATCCTAATTCAGATGTCCTTGTACTTATGTTCTGCTAGCTTTTCACACTGGAAATATGGCTTCCTGACTTGGACCTGCTTTTTGTTCCCACTGCAGAACTCCATTAGTCTCACACACCGCAGCCCCAAACAGCTACACCAATCCTGCTTATTTTATCTTTGAGGGGATGCCTGTGTTGCGGAGGGTGGAAGAGATTCCCTCGCCCTGCAAGGAGTCCCAAGAAGTGTGGGCTAAAGACACAATGATAAAGCTCCCTAGAGTGACAGGCCATGGCAAACGGTCTGCTCTGAGGTCAGACTTCACAGAGATTGAGATTCCTGGCACCCTAGCACCCAACAAACCTTTTTGTGAGAGTTCAAGTGAATTGCCATCGCCTGCTTCCTCTTATCAGCTTTTTCCTGAACCAGATGTCCCTAATACATTGCAAAATCAGAGACAGGGCACTTCCTCAAAACAGTACTTACAGTTACAGTCCCTTAAGAACAATATGACACAGAATTCAGTATTATCAGTCAACAAACTCACAAATTCATCTTATATGAACCATTCAATTTTTTCCCGGGACATACAGATGCCACTAAAGGAAAAAGTCCAAAAGGACTATCACAGGCTCCATGAAGGCCAGCCCAAGCCAATGCGAAAAGGTCCAAAGCTCTACCCAAATATTTCTACTAGGGTTCCAATCCATGAATCCTCAGCACCCTGGGTAGTTGAGCAGCTATCTACAGCTTCTGGAGACAACTCACTTACAGCCCTTCAAATGGCAAAATCACTAAGTGAGGTGGATTTTCAACCTGTAGATAGGAAGTACCATTTTCATCAAATTTCATCTCAGCAAAAGCATCATGGATATGATTATGGTTTAGCTAATGAGAGAAACTACTGTTGGGAGAAAGAGGTGAGTTGGTACTTTATATGTACCAATGCAGAATATTGTATATTTTGACTTTAAGGTTAGAATTGGTAATGACGTGATTAATTTAAGCTTTGATGAAAAAAAAGTGGATGTTTATCGGCAGGTTTCAGTCTTGCATGGAGCCCCAGAAACAGTGCGGGAGCTGCTTAGTACTCTTGGTCTGCAGCGCTACACTCTGGACCTCACCCACAATGGCTGGGATGATCTTGATTACTTCAGGTGAGGATAATGTGCTGAGGGGAACAGATGATCTGAGATGGTTTATCTTCAGTCTGTACATTTCACAGTTCTTTCACGGTTATGCTTTTTAAAGACTGATTCAAAGCTGCGAAGGCACTTTAAAAAGAAAAAAAAAGTGCTCAAAAGTGCCCTACATGTGTCCCAGTAATATAAAAAGTGAAATGTGTTCTCTGGTCTTGTGTAGTGGTATTACCGAGGAGGAGCTGTGTGCAGCAGGTGTGTCCAACCCATCTCATCGACGAAGAATCTTGGAGAACCTACCCAAGATTTGGGACTGAACACAGAGACTGGTTCACTGTCTGGTTATAATGTATTGTTCAGGAGATTTTAATGAATGATGAGATAAAATGTAGCCTCTGATTTTTTTCCTGCTCGATTTGAAAAGTTTACATTTTCATTTGTCATTTCATTTGTAATAAAGTTGTATGCTGTATTCATTCATGGCAGACTCGTGGATATGTATTATCTTTTTAAATGTGCAAAAATAAAATGATTGCTGAAGGAGTCAGCTGGATTTTCCACAGGGTTTTAATACAGATAGCAAATTGTCCTTTGATTTCCTTTATATAAAACTATAAAACTATCAAGACTATTTTAGTTGCTTTCTCATTTATGATGTTAACATGACGGTAAGTGGATTCCGCCCCTCCCCTTAGTCCATCCACTGTTGGGTCAAATAGTATTTTATTACTTTATATTCTATTTAAATTGTTATTTAATGCTTACATTACATCATTGTGATGGTTTTATAAAGTCACAGAAAAAGAGCAATGTTTAACCGTTCATGATCACTGAAAAATACAAACGGTGATCTTGAAGAAAATATTCTGTTTTCTTTCAGATAGAGCTGCCTCTCTCTGACATAAAAACATTAAGTCTGGGATGTTTGTGATTACTTGATGGACAGATAAATAGATTGACAGACAGACAGATAGATAGATAGATAGTGACAAAATGTTGGAGAAAGGTCAGCATAAGTTACTCATTACAAGATGTGCCAACACATACTTGTGTGCTACAATGTAACTCTCTTTTGTATTTGCTCTTAAAATAGTGCTGTGAATGGGTGAATTTTTTTTCTAACTTTGAATCTTAGCCTTATAGTAAGCAAAAGAAAGCAGGTGGAGAGTAGATGTGTGTTCTTCATGGGCTTGTCAAAACTGTTAGTCAAAAGATTATGTGGGCCACAAGAGAGATACTGAGCAATTTCCCACTCGTATTCTTGTAAAATTTGCACTTCTCCAGAACTGCCCCTCTGCCTAGCCATCAGGTCAGCAATTGCAATGCCCCCCAGCATGTACACATGATTTTTTTATTCCAGGACATATCGTAAATTGTAATTTAATATTCCTTTACTATAACACGATGTGTAAGCCATATATAATTGCTGAATGATATAGTTGAATGAGTTTGAAAACTACATCACTGATTGTTCAGCCTGCATGGAATATGCAGTTTATAGACATTTAGAGTACTAAGTGGGGATTTTCATAAGACATTTGCTCTTCTGTGTTAGCCTTTCTACTTCCCTAAACAAACATTGATCATAGTTTGTACTATACTCTCCTACCAGTACAACTTACCTCGCTCTGTTATCTGAATTGGTGCAATATAAATGTGTGTCTCTCAGAATGTTTATGAGTGAAATGTATATTGATGAAGAATCATTTCCGGCAAGTGAGTGTTAACTGCTGTGTGATAAGGTCTCCGCTCCAAGGAAGACATACTACCTCTCATTGGTTGAATGGCACTGTTTTAAATTATTTTATTTTTTTTACATTTTTTATTAACTTTAAACAAATATGAATCAGCCTCTGGGAGCTCTTAGGAAACAGTATGGATTTTCTCTTTATTTTCTCTGGTTATGCCTTTGAGGATACTGAAAATGCAGTTTGCAATGGCATTTTATGGGAAGTAAACACACCCCTAAGACACACATTTCCTCTTAGTTGTAATGCTAAAGTGAAAGTTACAGAACAGATCATTTTGACTCATGTAAACAGAAAAACATTTTTTGTTGCCCATACAGAGCGAAATAAAATGTAAACTTATGACAGATGTGCTTATTTAGGCTGTTTCTTGGCTATTGCTTGGGTACTACAAAACCATCTAAAAGAATAGAATAAGGATATTAAGAGTGTCAATATCTGGAGTGCTAATATAAAACAGAAAGAAAACTAAACAGTGTTTGCATTGGTATTAAATTGTATAGTCCTATCATTTTCCTTAAAGGATTTTAGCTTAAAAACTGGGCTGTGCCAGTTCGTGGGCTAACAAAGAGCGTTTAAAGGGCATAGGAGATGAGCTTTGACAGTATAATAGTGTCTGTTTTATGGGATAAGATGACCAAAACTGATAAGCGACACAATGATACCGAGGTGGTCTGAGGTTTTCAGCGTGATTACTTTTTCTACTTCGAAGATTTTTTTAAACGTTTTTTTAAAATAAGACTTTTCAGTAGTTTGAAAGCTTTGTTATGAGTATTTAAGAAAAGCGATTAGACATTAAATAATATCTGTAACTAGCCCTTTGTCGGATTGGTCCTGAGGCGCTGAAAAGATAATCTTAAATTGGCGCCGATTCTCCGCCCCACCGATCACGCGCTCATCGCGTAGCTCGAGCTCAAACTCAATCCAATAAATCTGGCTACTTTAAACTCTTAAGCAGGCTGAGGAGGTTTGATCCATTTAATCTCAATCTTCTACGTTCATGATTTGATCTGCGAGGGACGAATGTACCTCGTTCGACTGAACGGTAAGTTGCAGTGCGTGACCTCGCACCCTAAATCCTGATCATTCTCTCTCTCCCTGATGATTTAATTTTCATCCAGATGTAGCTGCTCCGTAAATGGAAAAAGCAAAATTTTGTGTGCAGTTTTCAGTTTTACCTTAGCTGTTTTGGGAATTACTATAAAAGGCAAAAAACTAGTGGAAAGGAGAGAAAGTTTCACAAGAGATTATTAGGTATTTTAAATGATAAGATTTATTCAATTTCCTGCGTGTACGGGTTTGACCCTCTTTTTCGACAAAAACACAAATAATTTAAAATGAGAAATAGTCTAAACATTGCTAATTCTTTTCAGCCAGTATAATTCATGTTGATTTTATAGCCTGAGACATATTTTTTGGAATTACACTGTCTTTAAAGCTGTCTTTATCCCATGTGTTGTTGCCTACAACATAAAAATACATTTTCTTAAAATTGCTATTTTTCTCTCCCCCATTTAAACAGAAAAATGAATTCATTCTTAAGGGAAGGTTTCTCAAGGAATTTGTCCTTTCCTCCCACCACACTGAAAATGATGTCTTTGGAGGAGGCAAATTTTAGCTGTCGCTTCAGTGAGGAATTCAAATATATCCTACTACCTGTGTCATACTCATTGGTGTGTTTCCTGGGACTGACACTAAACTCTGTGGCACTATGGATGTTCATTACTAAGATGAGGCCCTGGAACACCAGTACAGTGTATATGTTTCATCTGGCTCTGTCAGACACACTCTATGTGCTCTCCTTGCCAATGCTCATATATTACTATGCAAACCGCAACCATTGGCCATTTGGGGTTTTCCTCTGTAAGGTTGTGCGCTTCCTTTTCTATGCCAACTTGTACTGCAGCATCCTTTTCCTCACTTGCATCAGTGTGCACCGCTACCTTGGCATCTGTCACCCCATTCGTACTCTCACTTTGGTAAAGCCACGCCATGCCCACCTGGTCTGTGTTTTGGTCTGGATAGCAGTCATAGCCTGCTTGGTGCCCAAGCTGATTTTCGTCACTATTTCTCAGAGGGACAATGACACTTTGTGTCATGACACCAGCGGCCCGGGAGACTTTAACAACTATGTTACTTACAACTCAGTGGTAATGGTGCTGTTGTTTATTCTGCCCTTTCTGGTAATCATGATTTGCTACTGTTTAATGGCACGGGCCCTGTGCCAACCCAGAACAGGCCTGGCCCAAAGTCAACAGAGTGCTTCATCTCGGAAGAAGTCCATTAAACTTATCATAGTGGTGCTGGTTGTGTTTGCAATCTGCTTTGTACCCTTCCATATCACCCGCTCCCTCTACTATGCCTATCGTATTCTAGATGCTAACTGCCGGTCCCTTAATATTGTCAACTTTGCTTATAAAATCACTCGTCCACTTGCCAGCATGAACAGCTGTTTGGACCCCATACTATACTTCCTGGCGGGGGATCATTACCGCTCGAAACTCATCAGAGTGTTCACGAGACAAACGGCCAACAGCCGATCCACTGCGTATGTGCACTCACCTCCTAAGAACAATTTTGTACTGGCCTTTAAGAACCCAGATGCCCAAGCCAACAATTAATTGGGTATTTTGTTTTTACACGATATCCTAGAAGGCTGCCTCAAAAGGTTTTAGAGACCCCATGTGTTCAGTGTCAACAGCCGTATCGCTTGAAGCACAGAGACATAAATCTGAATGAGTCTGGATGGCCTTGTTGTAAATACTAAGGTGTAGATGAAAGTAAAGGTGTTTCTTTGGAGATGGGATATGGTTTGCTTTGTTTGTGTACTCTTAATGTTTTTGCCATCAAGTATTATCACTGGTAATATAATGCAGAAACAGTGCAGCTCATTTTATAAAAGCACTGATGGCCAGTTCACTCTTATGGATACTTTCATCTGCTGAATCTGCTCACTGTTGGTCAAGGACATAATCAAATCAAATCAAATCAAATCACTTTATTGTCACACTACCATGTACACAAGTGCAACAGTAGGTGAAATTCTTGTGTGCAGTTCCGAGCAACATAGCAGTCATGACAGTGATGAGACATATACCAATTACAATAAACAACATACTTACACAACACAATTTACAAATCAAATGTACACATACTTACACAACACAATAATTATATACAATACACACAATATAGAATACACAATATACAATACAATAAGTAAGGAGTATATGAAATATATATATATATGAAGTAGTATATTGAGGAGAATATGTTGACAGTCCAGTGTGAGATTATAGCTGAATAAAGTGCAGTGCTAATTATTGATCCTGATAGATCAAGTGTTCAACAGTATGATTGCTTGGGGGAAAAAGCTATCATGTAGTCGGCTGGTGCGGGTCCTGATGCTGCGATACCGCCTGTCTGATGGTAGCAGTGAGAACAGACCATGACTCAGGTGGCTGGAGTCTCTGATGATCCTCCGAGCTTTTTTCACAAGGCAGTGTTGAGCTACTGTCAAGACCAAAAACAAAACCCACTCTACATGCCAGAGATGGACTCTGGCCTGTGACTAGTACTACAAAAATGGAAACAATGCCTCTGTGTTCTATTATGTCTGAAGGTCCCGTTGACGAAAACGAAGATTTGAAATCCTGCTGTGAGAGAACGCAACTGTAGTTCCATAATTTTTAATGAATAATTATAGTGATTCTTCTACCAATTCCAAAAGAGTACCTACTTTACCACTTATTTTTTAATTTGATCCTGAATGTTGGAAACATTATAATTTATATAAAATAAGGTAAGATGCAATGGAAAGTTCCATTTATTTGAACCTGAGAGACAATGTGAGATACTGTGATTGAAAAGGTGAATGGTTGTGAGGGAGGCTGTAAAGTCAACAAGCACAACTGGAGTTCTGCAGATATCCCCTCTTGGCTGCTTCTGCTGTTTTTGTCATTTGGCAGAGGAGCTGTATAGCTGTGTAGCTGTACATGTGTGTGAGCCAGTAACTTAAGTCAGTAGCTTCATAAGTAAACAATTGAACTATTAAAATATGAAATCAACTGTTCTCAATTATTAAATCAACATCTATAGAAATAAAGAAGTATAAAGGTTTTTATCTTAGTAATTTGTGGCTTTTACAAATGGAAAATACAGTAAATTGAATCTGCCCATTTAGAAATGATCCATTAGATGGAAAATGCATTTATGAGTAATTTCTTTGACAACTAAATAAATTACACACTCATATTTAATATGATTTAAACAAATGGTTGTTCAAATCAGCATTGTATTTTCTATTTTTTAGAAATGGGTTGCAATGCAAATTTGTTTGTGGTTCATACAATGTAGAGTTCAAAAGTGTTTGTGCTAATTTAAAAGTTAAGTGTTTTTCTTTTATATTTTCAAATGCTGAGTTCATCATCTTGGAGCATCCTGTTGTTAACAGTGGTTTTCTAAGATTCTTTTTTATGTTTTGAAGAGCTGCACATGGAAGGATGTTCTGGGACTCTCATTGAAAGGCGCTTCAGTTTTTCTTTTGGTCAGTAGATGTCCCCAGTGGCATTTTACATTTTAATGATTAGAACATGGACGTCATACCCTCATCTCCCTGAACTCTCTAGCTAATGTATTTTTGACTAAGATAAATTGACCTGTTGGCTGCTTCCTTTGTTGTGGGAGAAAATATGGGTTGTTAAGGTCATGAATAGTTAAAGATACAAAAATTTTTTTTATTAATGTTAACATTAAACAATAATATATATTTTTCTTATACCAGAAAACAGTTTCTTCTGTTGTCAGATGTAGATGCTTAAGGCAAATTTTTTTTTGCTCTGTTCATAACTGTTTGTAAAGAATATTTTCTCCACTATAAGTGGCTTTTAAAAATGTAGTATAATTGTATTATACTCAGTTTATATAATATTTATAAAACAACATTTTAACATTTTATATATAATATTACAATATTTTCTTAAAACTGGTTTTAATGAAAGCTATTAAAACTTTATTTAATATACAAAATGTATATATATATATATGAGTTGATATTCTTCTCACCACAAGTGTACAGAACGGTTATCTGAGTAGACTTTGTCAGTTCAAACCAGTCTAGCCATTCTCTACTGTCTCTTGTCTCTCATCAACAAGGCGTTTCCATCCACATAACTGCTGCTCACTGGAGGATTTTTGTTTGTGGCACCATTCTGAGTAAATTCAAGACTGTTTTGCGTGAAAATTCGAGGAGATCAGCAGTTACAGAAATACTCAAACCAGCTTATTCTGGTACCAGCAATCATGCCACGGTCCAAATCAGTGAAATTAAATTTTTTTGTTGATGTTAACTGAAACTCCTGACACAGATCTGCATGATTTTATGCACTGTTGCCACACGATTGGCTGAATAGATAATTGCATGGATGATTGTTGGTGCCAGATGGGTTGGTTTGAGTATTTATGTAACGGCTGATCTCCTGGGATTTTCACGCAAAACAGAATTTATTCAGAATGGTGCCAAAACCAAAAAACAGCCAGTGAGTGACAGTTCTGTGGATGGAAATGCCTTGATGAGAGACTAATGGCCAGACTGGTTTGAACTGACAAAGTCTATGGTAATTGTACAATTGTGGTGAGAAGAATAGTAACTCAGAATGCTATTCTGAGTGTTTTGGCAGCATGAGCAGGACCTACACAATATTAGGCAGGTGGTTTCAACATGCAACATAAAAGTATGAGACACAGTAATCAAGAAAACTCTCTCAACCTCCAAAGACAAGTGAGATTCATTGTTTATATCATTTAAAAGAAATTATATTCCATAGCACATTTACAAACTTCTGGACTGCAGTTCATGTTTCTGTTAAAAAGAGGTGGACATGGAATGAAATATATGATGTTTGTGAACTTAAGTCAGACTTGTACATGAGTAGGTGAGGAAGTATGACCCTATTACAGTCTTACAGAAGTTGAGTTTCTAGGTCATTCCTGGGATTCTGTAATATTACAATTTGAAAAAAGGTCAACTACATTTGATTAGTTGTCTGAATACTCTTAATTAGGCACATATTAAACCTCCAACAAATCATATTTTACCACATCAGGCATCAAATCCCTTTTTATTATTTCCTATTTTTTTCTGATTTGGACAGTTTTTCTCAACCCGCCACAGACATAATGGAAGTGTTTTGAAAAGTATTCTACACAATACTTGTTATAAAATAGGCATATACCTACTGCTTATGTGTCCCTCATACAAATTTTATGACTACAGATATAACGAGTTTTTTTTATACGTGATAAAATTACACAAAATCTAATTGTTTGTCTGTGGCTTTGTTTTCTGTACAAAAAAGTATTAAATTCAGATGTTTAACTAAAACTCCAACTTTTTTGAGCTAGCCCTTAAGATGAGGGCAGACTGAGGGATAAGATTTTTTTAAATCATGATTTTCTCAGCAAAGGAACACAAATAAATCTTTGCATTAATGACAAAAAATTATAGACAGGGTGCAAATTTATCTTTCTGTGTGCAAATTGAAGTGCCTCAGGGACATGACACATTGCTTGGTTTAAGACAGAAAGAAGACATTCTTTATCATAAAAGATTATTTTAATAAAATAATTATTTCAATTCATTATAATGGACATATCAACAAAAGCTTTAACGAAAGCAATAAAAAGCATTCAACATTTTGTAACCGGGTGTATTGAGGAAAGAAAATACACCAAACACACACAGACAAATGTTTTTTGGGGTTTATTTCTGATTGTTGTTTATTTTAATGGACAGCGGTCGATGGGAGCTTAATTAAATAAAATAATTGTGTCTTTCTTTCAGAAGAATTGAATTTCAATAAAAAATACATCTCAGGTCCAACTCAGCTGATCACCATGAAACAGCACAAAAAAAACAATATAAACCCAAGAATGGAATACAGTGTTGAAATACAGTATTATAAATATGGTATTTGAAATACAAAGGAAATAAAAATATACATTAGTCTACCCTCTTTGTGTCTGGTTTTTCACATGAAATACCATGAAGTTGTATTTAACACATAACTCTGGTATCATTACAAAGTACTGCTACTCAATGAAATCGTTGTCTCAAAAATACACAAAATAACCAAATAAACACTGGGTTACAACATTTGGTATGAAATAACATGAATTTTCACATACCCAGTCCCCTCTCTGGTTCCCCATGAGGTGTACACTTCACGCGTGCGATCCAAGCACATCTAACATAATTACACATTCATATTTTTTGGATTAACAGGTGAACACATTTATGCAAATAAGGGATATATATTGAACATTTTCAAAGAAAGATGATATTTACCACACATTAGAATGAAATCACACAGCACTCTACAACATGGTTCTCTCTCATGCTGCAAACTGGTTTCTCTGTCAGCGCAGGTGCATCAAAAGGCCAGAGAACAGTAACGCGAGAGGAGAGAAAGAACCTCTTTAAGGGGACTCGTCTAAATTTAGCGTTTTTCTGACACCTGGCCACATTCTCCCCTGCTAGAAGTCATTGTCCTTAATGACTTAATACAAATTCTTCACTTCCTTCACCGCTTCCCTAAAAACAACACTACCAAGGCTTGTCAGAACCTGAGAGAAAACTTCAGGACTAAGTGAAACAGAATTACATGCTGATCTTGGCTCATTAACAGTTTTTGAGTGAATACCAGAATTTGCTCACTTGGTTTGTCTTGGTGCTGGCACAGGCCTCCTAAACTCTGGTTCTTCTACCCTATAGGGGCTGTGTCAGGTACCACCCTTTCTGGGTCAGAACGTTTTTGTTCCACACTAAGACAAGATCAGGTTTAACAGCTAAGATTTCCTTAGCTGACCTGGAGACTTCAACATACATATCCTTTGTCTCTTCCAGACAAGGACATGTGATTTCTTCCACAACCAAAAACTCAGAATCAGAGGGTTCGATTTACACTTGCTTGGACAGAGACCTAGATAGTGGAAATGACGAACTGTTCCCTGTCCCCACTGGTTCAAGAACAGGGTTCATGCAAGGGCGCAAGTAAACACTGTGGACCCTCTTAATGGGGCCACCCTCCAGGGGCGCAATAGTGTGAGTATACCCTGTACCTCTATGACCCAATATGCATTAGGAGCCCATGCATCCTGTATTTCTTTTTCTGCCAACAAGTCTGTGATGTAAATACACCATCTGACCAACATCTATGGTAGGGCAATGAACTTTGTCATTTAACGGAGCAAGTCTTTCAGCAGCCATGTGCTCTGCATATTCACTTGCTTTTTCATGAGCTTCTCTGAACCTGTTACATTATATTTGTAAACCAGTTTGGGAGGGTGTTCGGTCCACTGCTTTTTCTATTCAGGGGTAATGTTCAAAACAGATTGTGGAGCATTCTGTTCAATTGTTCACACTGAGTGTTACCCTGAGGCCGGTAGGGAGTTGTGCATGTTTTCCTTACCCCATGCAGTCTACAGTCGTGGCCAAATGTATTGGCAGTGACATACATTTTGTGTTTTCTGCTTCAGTTGTTGTGGTGTTGATTCATATTGTTTCTAGATTATTGTGCAGAGTTATCAGATGCATTTTAAATAATTGCAAATGGCTTCATTGGCCAAAACATTTACTTTATCACAAAAACCCAAATTTCACAGTTTTTTGGTCCTTGCACAAAATGACCAGCCAACATAATTTCACTAATCATATCAGCAGCACCTGGGAAAGTGTGAACGAGTACTAGTTAGGTAAAATCACTCTATCATTCTGATTGGATTATAAGAGCAGACTGTTTGCTATATAAGGAGGGAAGAAGTGCTTCTAATTATTGTGTTCTTGTTAGCAATGGTTACCTCTAAAGCAAGACGTGCAGCCATCATAGCTTTGCATAAAAATGGCCTCACATGCAAGGAAATTGCTGCAAAGAATATTGCACCTGAAAGAACCATTTACTGTTCATCAAGAACTTCAAGGAGAGAGGTTCAACTGCAGTGAAGTAGGCTTCAGGACGTCCCAGATTGACCAGCAAGCGCCAGGACCTTCTCCTCCTGAAGAGTCAGCTACGGAATCGTGTCACCACCAGTGCAGAGCTTGCTCAATATTAGCAGCAGGTTAGTGTGAGTGAATCTGCATGCACAGTGAGGCGAAGACTTTTGGACAATGGCCTGGTGTCAAGTAGGGCAGCAAAGAAGCCACTTCTCTCCATGAAAAACATCAAGGACGGACTGAAATTCTGCAGGAAGTACAAGGATTGGACAGCAGAAGACTGGTGCAAAGATATTTTCTGATGAAGCCCCCTTCCGACTGTTTGGGACATCTGGAAAATTGATAGTCCGGAGAAGAAAAGGTGAATGTTACCATGAGTTCTGTGTCGTGCCCACAGTTTCTGACTGCTGTTTATTTCCCTGTACAGTGGTCAATGGGAGCTTAATCAAATAACATAATTGTATATAAAAAATTGTCTCAGTGTCTTTCTTTCAGAATAAACTATATTACAATAAAAAAAACTCTCAGGTCCAACTCACAGCTGTTCACAATGGAACACAGCAAAAAAAACAACAACCAAGAATGGAATACATTGTTGAAAATATGATATTTGAAATCCGGCATTTGGAATATGGCAGTGGCTAATGTACAAAGAAAATAAAAATATACATTAGTCTACCCTCTTCATCTCTGGTTTTTCCCAAGAAGTTGTATTTATCACACAACTTGGATATTATTACAAAATACTGCTTTTCAATGAAATCATTTACTCAAATATACACAAAATAACCAAATAAACACTGGGTTACAACATTTGGCATGAAATAATGTGAATTTTCACAGAACCCCCCCACCAATTTGCATATTGTTCAAACTGGTCTGGGGTGCAACAACACATTTCTGAGCGGGTATGCAAAACTTTATTTTGTGTCCCATGTATCTGTCAAGCAGGGGGGGTGGGGTTGTATCACCTTGACTGAGCCGCTGGAGCCCCCATTTACATGGCACCTCTATGCATTGCATACCTTGCATATATGTTTTTTGTGCCTCTGAACCTGATGACTTTACTTTCAAGATTTCTCTGCTCTGTTGTTTGTCATTTGGGAATACACAAATGATTTCAAGGGCATGGACTTCTGTGATGCTGAGACTGGAGAGGAAGAGTGACATAAAGAGGAAAGACATTCATTACCCAGCTGAAAAGAGGCAAATGGCTTTCATAGTTGCCATGGGAACAGGGCTTTCTCTCCCTGAGAAACCTATATTCAAGTCAATCAAGTGTTTTTTATTGTCGTTCAACCATATACAGTTAGTACAGTACACAGTGAAATTAGACAACATTCCTCCAGGACCATGGTGCTACATAAAATAACATTGTTGCGTCGTCTGTTGAACAGTTTGGATGATACGCGAACTGCAGTGGGTCTAGTGAGGGGGCAGCTGGGTCTTAATGTGCCTCTTGAAACACTTCATGATGATGGGTGTGAGTGCGATGGGACGGTAGTCGTTGAGGCAGGACACTGAAGACTTCTTTGGCATGGGGACGATGGTGGTGGCCTTGAAGCACGTTGGAACGACGGAGCTGCTCAGAGAGATGTTGAAGATGTCGGTAAGAACATCTGCCAGCTGGTCTGCACACCCTCTGAGCACTCTGCCAGGAATGTTGTCTGGTCCAGCAGCCTTCCGTGGGTTGACTATATGTAGAATTTTTCTCACATCAGCCGTGGTAAGACAGAGCACCTGGCCATGGGAAGAGGGGTGGTCTTCCTCGCCACCACGTTGTTCTGTGCTTCAAACCTAGTGTAGAAGTCGTTCAGTGCAACTGGAAGGGAGGCATCTTTGTCACAGTCAACTAAGGCAACTTAAGGCACTTCAATGACCTAAATACAATTATTGCATGCTAAAGGGAAATGTTGCTTTTCAATGTATTAGGTGGTAAATATTGATTTGCATGGTGATTCAAGCCGATCCGATTCAAACTCATTACTTAGTTGGCATCTGTTGGAGCTCAGAGACAAAGAAGTTAATGAGAAAATAACTCCATAAAAACTCTTTATTTGTTTTCGAATTAATTCAAGGCAAAAATCAAAAGTCAAACAACCATATGATTAAGAGATTTTTTACAATATCTCTCCCTCCCTATTTTCTATGCTTTCAAAAAAAAAGGTTTTACAGTCAGGATGTAAAGTTTACATTTTATGTATAAAAACGGCTAACTCTGTTATTAATCAGTGCTGAATTAATTAATGAATTAGTTAATAAAAGCCTGATGTTTAGTTAGCTGGGAGGTATACTGATCTGTCTGCTCAAATTGCACCATGGATGCTGGAAGCTTACGGCTGCACTGCAGGCCTGGCTGTATGTGGCTGATGATATAGAGCTAGTGGCTATTTGTAAGGGTTACTGGGGATTAAGACAACCCCAATCAGCTGGGCCAACCCAAGCTGGGCAAATTGTTTTAAACCCTATTACAACTGCAGCACTATTTCCTTCTTATCAAGCCCCCTGCAGCTTCTCATTAATATTCCAGATATATGGCCTTGCACTCTGTCTCATTGTCTGTTAATGAGACAGATAATCACTCATTCAATTATATCAGACTGTCAGCCCATGATCATGCCCACTGGGTTTGTCTGGTTTCTCAGTCAGCAAGTGGGCTGGAACACAGAAGCGCCAGTCAGGAGGTGAGGGTGATAGCAGGAATAACACAGTATTAAAGCCTTTAAAGACAAACAGCTCAGGAGGGTTAAATGCAATGAATGGTTTTGGGAGACATGATACTGTATGTGGCTTTTGCTTTTTGATTAAAAAGCTCTGCATGCCAGTGATGAGAAACTTTTTGTTTTGAACATGAGCAACAAAAAAAAAAAAAAAAAGAAAACAAAAAAAGGATGTTTGAGAGGATTTTCTAAGAATATACAGTTAGCCAGCTAACAGGACTTTTCAGACGGTGATGTAACGTGTGATTTGTCACTGATTGTGCATTTATGTGTGCAATGAATCCATACGTATCTGCAGAATTACCCCAACCTCTGTTGGTCAAAAGCTGCAGAGAGATCAAGTGTTCCCCTTCTGTCGCTCTCTCGACGTTGTGTCGGAGAAGCAACACTAGGGGTCTCTCTTGAGCGCCGATATTCACCTCTGATCTATTGAAAAGGGCCAATGGGAGTTGGCAGTCAGTATTTGCATACCCCGCCCCCGGACATACGGGTATTTAAGCGGGGCAAATACGGGAGTTCATTCAGAAAATGTCTTCGGAGCCGATGGTCTGTCTGCAGTTGCTGCGAGTTTACACACCACTATAAAACGTTCCTGTTTCCTCTGACGATCTGCATGCTGTTGGATCTTGACGGCGCACAACAGCGGCTTTCTCCTTCACTTTGCACGGCGTGCATTGTTGCCCCTGAGCCTCGACAGTGCAGACACACATACACACTGTGTATATTAAAAGAGTTATTTTCCTTAAAAGAGTAAATTTCTCTAAAAGAGCAAACACAGCGGCGTTGAACGCCCTTTTCAGGACGCCGTCTTTCTGAAGATGCCTTTCTGCCCCTGTGTAGTTTTTGGAGACGGTGATTTCTCCCCACCTCTGACGGTCATAAAAACCGCCTGGCGTACCTGGGTTGCGTAAACACGCAGGCAGCGTTTTTATGAATGGTCTATGTTTTCAGTACGAAAACATAGCCATGACAGCATTGCGGTCGTAGGCTTTCTCTTGTAGTGAGAGAGAGCCGCTTCAGCCGCCTCGTGCCTCGCCTCCTTCCCATGGGATTGAGGCAGGCGCCATGGCGATGAAAACGATCTGGGGTCTATGACGGGCTGCGTTCGCCGGGTGAACCCCTTGAAACCCCCGCCTCCCGGCACGCTTTGCTGTTTTCCGTCCGGGCTCGGGATGAGCATGCTCTCCAATGGGTTATGTTTTCAGCCTGAGAACATAGCTGCAGCAGCGTTGCGATCTCTGCTTTCTTGTGAGGAAGAAAGCCACTTCAGCCACCCTCCGCTCCCGCCTCCTTCCTACGGGATTGACGCAGGCGCCGCGAGTGATGAAGATGATCCCGGATAATGGCGGGCTGCGTTCGCCGGGTAAAACCGCTCGAAACCCCCGCCCCCTTGCACGCTTGCTTGCTCCCCTCACGAGCTCGGGATAAGCGCGGTCCGCCTAACGGCCGGCCGCCCGGTCCCTGGAGCTCCCATTGGATGACGACATCACCGCTGCATCGGAGATCGTCACAGCGCCATCGGATGCGGATAACTCGCCTGGGCCGCCACCTACGGGTCTGCTTGCCCAGTCTGAGCCAGACGCACGGAGATCCGCTATGCTTCCCCGGGCTTGATGATTCACGGGCTGATGCGCCGCCCACAGTCGCGCCCCCCCCCGTTCCTTCCCGGACGTGCACGACGAGCTGAGCGAGCCAAGCTTCCTCGCTCCTCCGCTCTCACTACCCTCGGTGGTAGAACGGTCCCAGACCGCTCCCCCCCTGCATGCCATGGCCCCTCCCTGCAAGTCCACCAGGCCAAGGCACTTCAAGATTTGCACTTGGGTAGTCCTGTTCTTGACGTGCTGCAGGAACTGCACTCGGACAGGCGATGTCCACCCTCGTGGTCCAGAAACATAACAAATGGACTGTATCTGGTCGTAGTACAGGAGGTAGACAAAGCACGCTTTCTCAAAACTCTCCAGTCTCCCAGCTCCATTCGGCGACACCACCTGACGACTCCACCCAGCAGTCCTCAGTGGTGAAGAAACAGACGGAGGCCAGGTCACACGTCCTGCCCTCGCCAAAACCTGCCGCCAGGGGCCATGCCCTGTCTGCTCGCCGAGGGCGTCCTCCTGCGGCTTTCAAGGAAGAAAGGAAGTGGTGCTCCGCCTCAACGAATGAGAGTGGGCCTAGCTCTCAGCCCCGCGTTGAGCTCCCCACAGAAAGAGGACGCCCCCTCGTCTCACTGACCCCCTCGAGGACCCGGAAGGCTCCCAGGCGCTCCTGAGACGACCGACCCAGAGACCGAGACGTTAGCTCCGGAGGTGGTAAGACCTCTCCGTTCCCTTTGTTTTTACATTTTCCACATTCTCAATAATAGAGCTATTTCTTTTGCCTCTGGGTCACCTGGCCCGCAAATGCCGTTCTCATGGCAATCTGCTTTCAGATTACGACAGTCCCGGTACACCGGACGCGGCGATCCCGCCTTCCGCCTGCCCACGACTGTCCCCCGGCCGGCCGGTTCAGACGAGTCCAGAGGACGCCAGCATCAGACCTCCTCCTCAGTCATGAACCCGCCCCCTGCCGTGTGCGCGGAGCAAGGTAAGTGCTTTGAGTCTATTCTCAGCCTCAGGCCGCAACGAAGCCGCCCGACGCTGTATTACCTGTTCCGCCCCACTGCGAGGCCCCGCCGGGTACGTCAAAATACTCGTCCCTTTGGTGCCCCTAGCGTAGAGCTGGGAAGCGTGGCTTTCGCTTCCCAACGCATCACGCTGGCTGCACCGGACCATTCGACTCGGTTATGCAATTCAGTTTGCCCGGCTCCCGCCCCCCTTCAGGGGCATCCACGGAAATCATGACCCTCTTAGCCAAGGGCCCGGTAGAGCCCGTCCCTCCAACTGAAATGAGGAAGGTTTTCTACAGCCCTTACTTCATTGTACCCAAGAAAGGCGGCGGCTTACGACCAATCCTGGACTTGCGAGTTTTCAATCGGGCCTTGTTAAAACTCCCGTTCAAAATGCTCACGCAGAGAAATATTCTGGCTGGCGTTCAGCATCTAGATTGGTTCGCAGCGGTAGACCTGAAGGACGCGTACTTCCACATCTCAATTCTGCCACGACACCGACCCTTCTTACGGTTCGCGTTCGACAGCCAGGCATTCCGGTACAAAGTCCTCCCCTTCGGCCTGTCTCTGTCCCCACGCGTCTTTACGAAAGTCGCAGAGGTGGCCCTTGCCCCGCTACGAGTAGCCGGCATCCGCATTTCTCAACTACCTCGACGACTGGCTCATCCTAGCACACTCTTGAGAGTTACTATGCACACACAGAGACCAGGTGCTCCGGCACCTCAGCCGCTTGGGGCTTCAGGTCAACTGGGAAAAGAGCAAGCTCACTCCGGTTCAGAGCATCTCTTTTCTCGGGTTGGAGTTAGACTCAGTCTCAATGACAGCACGTCTCACGAGCGAGCGTGCTCAGTCGGTGCTGGACTGCCTTGCTTCCTTCAAGCCAGGCACAGTGGTCCCTCTAAAACTTTTACAGAGGCTCCTGGGGCATATGGCGTCCTCCGCGGCGGTCGCGCCGCTGGTGTTGATGCATATGAGACCACTCCAGCACTGGCTCCAGACTCGAGTCCCGAGACAAGCATGGCACCACGGCACGCATCGGGTAAGGATCACCCCCGCCTGCCTCAAAACACTCCGACCCTGGACAGACCTCTGCTTTCTACGGGCAGGAGTGCCCCTGCAGCAGGTGTCCCGACGCGTCCTGGTCACAAACGACGCCTCCCGGTCCGGGTGGGGTGCCGTGTGCAGTGGGCACGCAGCAGCGGGCCGTTGGAAAGGGGCCCCGCTGCGTTGGCACATCAATTGCCTGGAGTTGTTGACCGTCCTTCTTTCTCTCAGGAAGTTCCTCCCGTTAGTTCAGGACAAACATGTCCTCATGAGATCAGACAGCACCACAGTGGGGGCATACATAAATCGCCAAGGCGGCATACGCTCCCACCACATGTCACAACTCGCCCGCCGTCTCCTCCTATGGAGCTGCACGCCACTCACATCCCCGGCAAGCTCAACGTCGTAGCGGACGCGCTATCACGACAACGCCTGATTTGGGAACGGTTCGGCAAGGCCCAGGTAGACCTGTTTGCCTCCCAGGAAACCTCCCACTGCCCGCTCTGGTACGCCCTAACAGAGGCTCCCCTCGGGACAGACGCGCTGGCACACAGCTGGCCCTCGGGGCTGCGCAAGTACGCATTTCCCCCAGTGAGCCTTCTTGCACCGGTGCTGTGCAAGGTCAGGGAGGACGAGGAGCAAGTCACGTTAGTGGCCCCCTACTGGCCCACTCGGACTTGGTTCTCGGAACTCAGGCTTCTCGCGACAGCTCCTCCCTGGCGAATTCCCCTGAGAAAGGACCTCCTCTCTCAGGGACGGGGCACGCTCTGGCACCCGCGCCCAGACCTCTGGAACCTCCACGTCTGGTCCCTGGATGGGACGCGGAAGAGCTAGCCGGCTTACCGGCGACCGTTGTGAATACAATCAACCAAGCCAGAGCCCCTTCTACCAGGCACCTTCACGCCCTAAAGTGGCGCTTGTTCGCAGATTTGTGTTCTTCCCGAACTGAAGACCTGCAGAGATGCGCTATCAAGTCAGTGCTCCTGTTCCTACAGGAGAGGCTGGACAGGAGGCTGTCCCCGTCCACCCTCAAGGTGTATGTTGCCGCCATTGCCGCCCACCACGATCCTGTAGACGGCAAGTCTTTGGGCAAGCACGACCTGATCGTCAGGTTCCTGAGAGGTGCCCGGAGGTTGAATCCCTCCCGGCCAGGCGTAGTTCCCTCCTGGGATCTCTCGGTAGTCTTGGCAGGACTCCATAGACCTCCCTTCGAGCCGCTTGAATCAATTGGACTCAGGGCCCTCTCTCTTAAGACGGCCCTGCTGATCGCGCTCGCCTCCATCAAGAGGGTCGGGGACCTGCAAGCGTTCTCTGTCAGCGACACTTGCCTGGAGTTCGGTCCGGCAGATACGTCTGTGATCCTAAGACCGCGACCGGGCTATGTGACCAAGGTTCCTACCACACCATTCCGAGATCAGGTAGTGAACCTGCAAGCGCTGCCCCGGGAGGAGGCAGACCCAGCCCTTTCGTTGCTGTGTCCAGTGCGCGCCCTGCGCATTTACCTGGACCGCACACAGAGCACCAGACGCTCTGAGCAGCTCTTTGTCTGCTTTGGGGGACGGCAGAAAGGGAATGTCGTCTCCAAACAGAGGCTCGCCCACTGGGTTGTCGACGCCATCACACTGGCTTATCACACCCAGGCTGTGCCCCTACCCTTGCGGGTCCGAGCTCACTCGACAAGGGGTGTTGCGTCCTCGTGGGCACTGGCAAGGGCACCTACCTAGCAGACATCTGTAGAGCCGCGGGTTGGGCAACACCCAACACCTTTGCGAGGTTTTACAACCTCCGCGTTGAGTCGGTTGCGTCTCGTGTTTTCTCAGGTCCGAGCCCATAGAACTCGGTAACATGCCCTTTTCCTGACGTCATGGTAAAGTAGTGCGCCTTCTTCCCAGGGCGCCCCACTCCGAGTCGGGCCCCTGGTCGATTCCTCCCTAGCCCTCCGGGTCCGTGGTTCAGCGGAGGAACTCGCCGACCCAAGCCACTGCGGGTACCCTGATGGCTACCCTGTACTGGTATAGGTGCTCCACAGGTAAGGTCTCCTGCTCAGACTCCCCCTGTGTGTAATTCCACGGTTCTGTCCCCTTACGAGCGGACCCCCGTGTCTCCCTTAGGCAGTTACAGCTGCCCCGGTTGCCGTGCTGTAGCAACTCCCCCCTTTCGAGGCTTGATCTACCATCGCACCATACTTTCCACACAAGCCCTAAGACGGCCATGTGACGTGTCTACCACTTTTCCTCCCCAAGAAAAAGGGCAGGTGTGGTCTCCGCAGGGTCTGGGTAAGACCCCCTTCCCTTTATGCGTGTAAGGGCCCCGGCCGTGATTGCTCTATGCGAGAAACATAGAGAGAAAAGAGGCCCAGCCAGGCTGGCCCGTTCCCATGTTGGCAAACATCGCCTTGTTCCCTTCCCAGGGTAACTAGAAGGATTCCGATGTTCTTATGGGGCATTGGGGAAGGGTACGTGTAGCCAGGTACAGACGATGCGCGGCACTGGATGAAATCCCTGCCCGCCTCTGTATCGGCGGTTCACGTACACGGTTCAGCGCATGGCAAGATTGGAATGGGTCCCCTAGTGTCACTTCTCCGACACAAAGTGGAGAGAGCGACAGAAGGGGAACGTTTGGTTACGTATGTAACCTCCGTTCCCCGAGGGAGGGAACGACACGTTGTGTCTTTCCTCCGCCATGTCGCTGAACCGAGCCACTGTTGTGGCCGGACCATTTCCGGCTCCTCAGAAAAATCCTGAATGAACTCCCGTATTTGCCCCGCTTAAATACCCGTATGTCCGGGGTGCGGGGTATGCAAATACTGACTGCCAACTCCCATTGGCCCTTTTCAATAGATCAGAGGTGAATATCGGCGCTCAAGAGAGACCCCTAGTGTCGCTTCTCTAACACAACGTCTTGTTCCCTCCCTCGGGGAACGGAGGTTACATACGTAACCAAACGTTTTATTTCCTTTTGGTGTGTCCATAGTTCCATCACAAACTTCTGAGGATAGTGATAAACATGCACTTTAACTGACACAAACATACACAAGTATACATCAGTAACCACCAAAGTGTGCTCAGTCTCTTAACTTAACTTCGGTATGTGCCGGTACGGCCTGAGAGGGTCAAAAGAGAAAGTGGGAAAGATAGGAGTTGAAATGCTAACAAAATCATACAAAATCCTGAGCTTTATAAATTCCTGCATTTTAAATGAACAGAGGCAACCGTGGCAGTGGGAGAGCTTTGTTGGTGGCCCATTTTCTCAGCACAAGGCATGCAGTCCCAGGGTCAGCAAAGTTATGAAAGTAATTAAAGTGGTTTGATTCACTGCCTGCTGCAGAGAAAAGAAAGCAAGCTGTCATTCTGATTTAGAAAAATAAATTACAGTTTTAATAAAGGAGTGTAGGATAGGGGTGCTGCAGTGTCTGGGATCTTGGTCGTTTGGATGGGAAAGGCAACGGGAGGGTTGGGGGGGTCTAAATATTTCTAGCTGCCTACTTATCAATAGTTACAATTTTTTGAAACCACATCAGTATTACATTGCGAAGGCACAAGTGCCCTTAAAAAAAGAAAACCCGGGAACATTAACATACTGATTTCATGCGCGTGGCAAAGGGTTTGTGCCAATATCAGAGAGGACTCAGCACTCCTATTGTCTGCTAGAACTCTGGTCTCCTCTGATATGAAAATTCAATTATATTATAACTAGATCTCGCACTCCGTTTTGACAGTTGATGGTAGCGTTTTGCCAGCTGCATCAGTGTGGGGGACCAGAGGCTCCTGATAGCGCTGAGGCAGCTTTTCAGCCATTGACATGTTTTTGGGGGACAAGATTACTTAAATGTGTCGCATTTAAGGAAAGAGAGGTAATCTAATGCATTGCCATTTTCTCTCATAGGTAATTCCAGTACCACCCCCAATATATGTGTTTACATGCATGCACATCCTCTTATATTCCCACTTACATTACACTCCCATCAGATTCTCTGCTGTCTCTCTGCTTGGCACAATGTGTATTTATTTTGTATCTAGTCATTGCCTGTAAATAAACAGGACATTTTGGCGGACTGGAATCAATTTCTCAGTGGCAAGCAGTTTTAAAGTGACAGCTTTTATGGCTCTCTGAGAACTTGAGTTCTTCACTCTGAATGCGCTGAGAAGTGAGTTAAGTTGTCATTGAATTGGTTACATTCATTAACTCTTTTGAACAAGAAGAGCGGAGAGTGGAACTGTAACTTGTTTAAACACCGTAAAGACATATTTTGAAATATATTTGATTCACTCATTTAAAATTTGCCCACTCAAATACTTTCTTCAGAATATGTTGGATTCAAAAAGCTAGCATTTTTGTGACTTTAAATAACAGAACTTTCCGAAACTTTTGACTTTGTGAATAAATAAAGTGTCATTACACATGTGACAGTGTTTTGATCAAGGTCATGTTTAGGTCCCCATGTCCTTGGGAACTAAAGATCACAATACTTGACAATGATAAGATTTTGTACTTATTGTCATGTTCAGTTCAACTTATGTAAAATGCAAAGAGGCCTTGACTTAATATTCCTGGTTTAATACAAGTAGCTCAATCAACAGCATTTGTGGCTCACTCTCTCCTTTTTTTTAAAAAAAGAAAAAAACAGAAAAGAAAACAACTGGGTAACATTGTGGCACTTACAATGGATTTGAGTTGGTCCAATCAGTTTGAAATTCAATGTAAATTCCCAATGTTTCAAAAAGTATAGCCACACAATTAAAATAATATGTGTTAACGTGTATTTAGTGTGATAATAAATGCAATTACTTCACATATCCACTTTGAAACCCTGCAAAATTGGCACCATTCAATTCCATTGTAAGTGCCTCATTGTAACCTCACTTTCTGCTTTAAAAAATATTGAAATAAATAAGATATTAGTCCAATATTTTTTTTTTTTTTGTGGTAATCAACATTATGCCATAAATGCTGTCGATTGAGCTTAACTTGTATTGAACCTGAAATATTCGTTTGAGACAGTGATCTGAAATAATGGTGTTTTTGAATGTCAAGAGGGAAAAGAGAAAGATGACGTTAGGGATTCAAAGAGAATGCAGTGTGAACTAGAGAATATTGTGGAGTTTACGCACATCAGAAATCTTGGAGTTTCTTTCACTGGACTTTATTCCTCATTGAGTATTTGTGTGTGGTTCCATGTTGGAGCGTAGAGCGAGGCCAAGCCACAGGAAACGCCCCCTACTTCAGCCCACAGCCCTGAGACCTGATAGTGGACCCCCCATTAACCCAGCACACACATACCTGCCTCTCCTCATTAGGCTGTATTGAAGTACATGCTCACCCAAAAGGATAATAGAAATCCTAATTAGTATTCTCTGCAGGGCCACAACCATTAGCACTTAATTAGCACAGAGAGCACCCTTATTTCCAGGTGCAGGGTGGGGAGTTGGGGGTGGGTTGAGTTGTATTGAGTACAATATTTCTGCAACTTTGCTGTGTGCCTTCGTCATGAAGAGATTTTGTTTGCATACATGTGCTTGTCTGTTGGCCTGTGTTTGTATGTTTACATCCAAAAACTCTGGAGTTCTCACAAATGTTTGCAGTTCTTCACCGGTATTGGTGAACCTGCAGCAAACCTTTGGCAACAATGAAGAGTTTGCTACAAAGCTCATTTACATGTGAAAATGAATGAGTGGCGTTTGCAGCAAATTTGTGCCAACTCAAATGTTGTAAGGACATGCACTTCTTGCTTTTCCGTGCAGTGTTATGTTCCAGTTGTTTGATAAAGTGAAACAAGGACAAACTAAGTTAAAGTATTGCTTTTTCATTAATTGTAAGATGATATGGCTGTTAGAGATAGTGATAGAGATATTTTATTTTATATTGTATAGTGATTTTTTTATTATATTATATTTATATTGATTCATTACCTGGTACCTTATTTTAATTCTATCTTATCATTGTTATTTGTCTTGTCATTATCTGTTTTGTGTATTAATGCTTTGGCAATATTGTATGTAAACACAATCATGCCAATAATGTACTTTTAAATTGAAATTGAATAGTGTCTATGTTTATAATTATTTGCTTGAGATAATTCAGCACCATAATTCAGAGAGTTTGTCTACCATTATACTTTTATTCATATAGTGGATACTGTTTTTCCGCGACCCTGTACACAGGATAAGCGGTTGACGATGGATGGATGGATGGATACTGTTTTTTTTTTTTTTTGTGTAACAAGAAGCTCTTAATGTGTTCTGATAGAAGAAATATTGCTCTTATCAATTATTTATGTCTATGACCAATAGAAGGGGCATTGGCAATAAGTTTCAGAAATGTATTTTCCTTCCCTGTTCACTCTTCAACTGCTCTTAGCCCCCATCTCAGCCCAGGGCTGGTGCCACCTTTCACTTCCTGAAACTTTAGAGGTGGAAAGCCGTCATTTCACAATTTGGCCTGAATGGGGTGGCCAGAAGATTGAATGTCGTTTTCCCACCAGGCATCTCCATCCAGCCCAGCATGGAGGGGGTTGGACAAGTAGGATTGGGTGTAATGTGCAGAGTTAAATTAGCACTTTGATGGCAGGTAATGGTTTGAGATGAGTGCTACTGACGTAGATTTCCAGGAAGATCTCTCTTTTGGACTCTCTCTGTAGTTTGCTCCTACTTTCCCCCCACCAGTGCCAACACACCTGTAAGATCAGACTGGGCTGGCATCTGCTGTCAAGGCTGTAATTTGTCCCAGATCAATGTAATTATGCAATTCTAGTGGCCTCCTCCTACTCGGACGGCCAGCTTGGTGCCCGTTTTCTGGGTGAGTAATCCCATACTTTGACATTAAGCCTTTAAGCCCTTGGATGTCACACAGACCAGATGCAGAGTGCACTTCACAATGCTCAAAATTAAGTTTCTTAAAAAATCTTGTTTCTAGCTGTTTCCTGACTGTAAAACCTTTTTTGAAAGCATAGAAAAGAGGGAGGGAGATAATGTGAAAAATTATTATATTAATCATATGGTTGAGTTTTCATTTGAATTTTATTTGCCATGCCCCACAGGGTGTTGAATTGGATTTAGAATTGAAATGACAGAAAAATCATAGATATTCAACAGTCATTTAATAGTGGAATTTGTCTGATGGAACAACAAAATAGCAAGAACAGATGACTAATTAGGTTTCCCCTTCTGTCACTCACTCGATGTTGTGTCGAATGTAGTGACACAAGGGGTCTTTCTTGAGAGCCTCGCGTACCTCTGAACTTGAGAAAAGGCCAATGAGAAATTGGCAGACAGAATTTGCATGTCCCGCCTCTGGACATACCGGTATAAAGGGAAGCGGGCGTGCGTCTGTCAGTCAGATTTTTTGTTTGGAGCCAAGCGGTTGTGCAGCAGCAAGCTGAATCTCACTACTGTTCCACATACCTCTATAAGCAGAGCATTGCTGTTGGATCTACGGCGCGTTACCAGCAGCTTTCTCCTTCTCTGCACGCTGTGCGGTCCACGCCCCTGGGCTCTTCAACAGTGCTTCTTTTGAAAGAGTGCATACTTCTAAAATAGAGTATTTTCACTCACAAAAGAGCAATACACAGCAGGCATTGAACGTCCTTTTCAGGACGCGTCTTTTTAAAGATGCCCTTCTGTAGTTCCTGGATGCGGTCAATATCTCTCCAAAACTGACGGTCATAGATCATAGGTCACATTGAGGCAGCGTTTGTGGAAGGTTCATTTACTCACAGCGAGAATATGACGATGGCAGCACTCTGGTCGCAGCTTTCATTTCTCAAAGTGAATGCCACTTCAGCCACCCCCACATCGCTCCTTCTTCCAACGGGATTGAGGATGACCCGGCTGGTGATGGAGGCGATTTAGGGATGGCAGCAGGCTTGGTTTTGCCGGGAATGTCCCAACAAACTGGGTGGCTCGAGAGGAGCCCTAGGAGGCTCGGGAGACTTGAGAGGCGGAGCCCTGGGAGGCTCGGGAGACTTGAGAGGCGGAGCCCTGGAAGGCTCAAGAGGAGCCCTGGAAGACTCGAGAGGCGGAGCCCTGGGAGGCTCTAGAGGCTTGAGAGGCGGAGCCCTGGGAGGCTCGAGAGGCGGAGCCCTGGGAGGCTCGAGAGGCGAAGCTCTGGAAAGCTTGGAAGGCGGAGCCCTGGGAGGCTCGAGAGGCGAAGCTCTGGAAAGCTTGGAAGGCGGAGCTCTGGAAAGCTCGGGAGGCGGAGCTCTGGGAAGCTCGGGAGTCGGAGCTCTGGGAAGCTCAGAAGGCGGAGCTCTGGAAAGCTCGGGAGGCGGAGCTCTGGAAAGCTCGGGAGGCGGAGCTCTGGAAAGCTCAGGAAGCTCGGAAGGCGGAGCTCTGGAAAGCTCAGGAAGCTCGGAAGGCAGAGCTCTGGAAAGCTCGGGAGGCGGAGCTCTGGAAAGCTCGGGAAGCTCGGAAGACGGAGCTCTGGGAAGCTCGGAAGGCGGAGCTCTGGGAAGCTCGGAAGGCGGAGCTCTGGGAAGCTCGGGAGGCTCGAGGGGCGCAGGCTCTAGGACGGGCATGACCATTGGCGCTGGCTTTTGGTCAGTCCTGGCTATTGGCGTTGGCCCGGGAACGGTCGAGGCTACAGGCGCTGGCTCAGGGACGGTCGAGGCTACAGGTGCTGGCTCAGGGATGGTCGAGGCTACAGGCGCTGGCTCAGGGATGGTCGAGGCTACAGGCGCTGGCTCAGGGACGGTCGAGGCGACAGGCACTGGCTCACTGACCTCTGAGGCGACAGGCACTGGCTCACTGACTGTGGTATGCGCTGGCTTGGGTTCGCTGACCGTGGCTGACGAAGGCTCTGGCTCGCAGACCGGGGCAAGCGAGGGCTCTGGCTCGCTGACCGTAGCTGACGAGGGCTCTGGCTCGCAGACCGGGGCAAGCGAGGGCTCTGGCTCGCTGACCGTAGCTGACGAGGGCTCTGGCTCGCAGACCGGGGCAGGCGAGGGCTCTGGCTCGCAGACCGGGGCAGGCGAGGGCTCTGGCTCGCAGACCGGGGCAGGCGTGGGCTCTGGCTCGCTGGCCATGGCAGGCGTGGGCCGTGCAGGCTCACTGACCAAGGCAGGCGTGAAGGGACGAACCACGGGCGAGTGGAGGGTTATTACTGTGGGAGGAGTGGCAGAGTTCTCCTCGATGGCGCCCACAGTTAACGGCGACGCGCAGACCAGCAGAGTCTCCTCGATAAACTCGTGGAGCGTCCAGCCGCGCGTCGTCGGTGGTAACCACTCCTGGAGCGCACAATTCAGGTTAGCCCGAAAAAACGCCACTAGGGCAGAGTCAGGGAAGTCGGTGGCACTCGCAATCGCGAGGAAATCGTGGATGTGGTCCTCCACCGGACGGTTTCCCTGCATGAGGCTGAGCAAACGGCAGCTTGCTCGTAAAACCGCTGGATCCATGTTCGTTCGTTCATTCTGTTATGAATGGAGGCAGCGAAGCAGATGAGGAGATGCGGATCCAAAAGCAGTTTAAACTTTATTAGAAAAATAAACAAGGCGGGTACACAAAACACGGGAACAAAGGAAAAACCCTCAATGGGGAAATAAAACATAAAACTAGAAAACACGGGCAGGGAACACATACCAGGCTAACAACAACATTCAACGAACGACAAGGAGTGAACAAAAAGCAGGGCTTAAATACACAGTGAGTGATGACTGAATAAGACACAGCTGAGAACAATAAACAAAATGGCAGTGATGATGGCAGGTGGATTCTGGGAAGTGTAGTTCTTTAACAATGACAAGTGAACACGAAGGCTAACAAAGAGACTAAGGGGCTACACAAGGGACAAAAGTGAAAACTAAGGAATGCAAAGGTGACAAAAATGGCAGACAGAGGGCAACAGAGAAACAAGACAAGGAATTCCTAACAGCAGGAATGGCACTCTGCCACCGACCTTGCTCTCAGAGCCAAGAAGGTCACAGCGCTAGCACTCGGGTGGGCGAAGGCCACCCTAGTGGTCCAGGAACACCACATTCGGCTGAACATGGTCGAGCTACACAATGTTGACAAGGCCCGCCTTCTCAAAAAAAAAAAAAAGAAGTGATCCAGTGCGCTCTCTCTCCCAGGTTAGCCACTAAGCTCTCGCTTCCTGGATGTTCTTCCTCCCTAGCCTTCTGGTCTGGAATTTTTGGCTAAACCCACTGTCGGCGGACCCACGTCTACCTTGGGCAGTTCCTCTGCCCCAGTCACTGTGTTTGTAGAGCTCCTCCCTCATCAGGTAGGACCTATCACCGCGCCACTTCCACGTGTGGCTTGACAACCCATGTGACGTATATGCCACATGTCACCTCCCCCCAGTCGGGGCAGGATGTGGTCTCCGCAGAGTCTTTTCCCCCTGAAAGAATAGGAACGGAAAAGATTGTCTTCCTCGACGCATTTCATAGTGTTAAGATAGCCCCTTTATGCTCTATGACGAGAAACATAAAGAGAGAAAAGGCCGCGGCTTGCCGGCTTGCTCCCTTGATAGTCATGTCTCCTGTTCCCCCCTTAGGGGTGCTGGGAAGGTCTGTATATGACACCTTTTTCTGGGGGCATTGGGAAGGGTTACGTGCAGCCGATACAGTTGCTTCTAGCAGGCAATAGCTTGGTTGCACCTGTGTTAGCAGTTCACGTAACACGGTCTAGTGCATGGCATTTTTAAATTTGACCCCTTGTGTCATTACATTCAACACAACGTCGAGTGAGTGACAGAAGGGGAACGTCGTGGTTACTGTTGTAACCTCCATTCCCTGATGGAGGGAACGAGACGTTGTGTCCCCCTTGGCACGACACTAGACCTACCACTGTAAATGGCCGTACCTTATTCTCGGCTCCTCAGTAAATAACTTGACTGACAGACGCACACCCGCTTCCCTTTATACTTGTATGTCTGGGGGCGGGACATGCAAATTCTGTCTGTCAATTTTTCGTTGGCCTTTTCTCAAGTTCAGAGGTATGCGAGGCTCTCAAGAAATACCCATTGTGTCACTAAATTTGACACAATGTCTTGTTCCCTCCATCAGGGAATGGAGGTTACAACAGTAACCATGACAATTCTGTTTAAGGTTTGCAATGTAAAATCTTGCTTCACGTTGTTTGGCTCCATTGTGAAGACTGGTTAAAATTAGAGCATTCTGGGAAATTTAATTTCTTCCAATATCGACCATAGAATGACATGATGTAAGGATCTCGAGGGTAGGGAGGGGTAATCAATGGTACACAGTCAAAGCTGAGGGATACCTGGTGTCCTTGTAGCACATGTTAGCAGTTTGGGTAGCACTTTCAAGGTAGTCACACACCTATCAGTTTTTCAGATGAGCTTGAATTAGCTTTTTACCTCAAGGATTATGAATTTTGCTCCCAATTTTGAGTGATTCACTAGCCAGCCAAAAAGCATTTTTAGTTAATTTATTCTGGAGTACTGGTTAATGGATGACTGGAGGAGTACTCCCTCCCCTTTCTGTACTTTTTTTATTATTATAATTGTAACTGTTTCGTTGGTTCCACATACTACAACCAGATAGATAAGCAAGTGGGCAAGTGGAGCATAAATGATAGATAGACCTCTTGTATTCTTGCATTCTTGCAAATTTTGCTCATTCTTCTATTTAATGTAAGTTGCTGTGTTTATTAATGAAATGCAGGTTTTCAATCATGCAAACCATGATGTGTTTGTAGCTCGGTTACTGGCCCTATTGTATAACAGTGAATCTGAAAACATTAGGTTGACATATCTTGAGCTAAACTCAGTCTGTGTTTCCTGAAGGGCTCAAGCTTCCAGGTGAAATGGCCACAGATGTGTGCCAAAACTAGTTGTGATTAAAGTTGTTTTAAGCTGTAAACCATGTGTTACAGTGAATAGTTATGAATGTTTTATTAACTCCTAAACCTTACCATAAAATGAAATTTTAGGGAAAATGGAACCTCAGAATTGTGCTTGTCACAGATTATTCAAACACAATTTCTTCCTGGCTTTAATGCAGGGTGAGAACACTGGTTTGCCACCCTGTTAACACAACTGGTCACATCACAGGAGATAGTAAACACATTTGATCCTAGAATGTGCATAAATGTTTAATAGGAGTATCCGCTTGTCAGTAACATAACCTAAATGGGCTGATTTTATGGTACTGGTCTGAAACGTTCGGATGTAAGATTATATTGCATTACTTTAGCTAATTAATTCATTAAAGCATCTCTTACTGTAGCTCTACATTATAATTGAGTGGTGACATAGATTTTGATACACCTTAAGGTGCTACATACAGAAAGTTAATTTATGAAACATTCCATATTGGAATTTAAAGGGAATTCTTAAGTCAATTCTGAAAAGCTTAAAACACTGAGATGAGTGTTCGATCAATATGTTTTTTTCAATGGCTAATGCCAATATCTAGAGAGCAGGATGGCAGATTTCTGACACAAATGGCAAAAATCATTATACAATTTAACTACAGCAAATCAGATTGACTTAAAATTTCAGTGAAACAAACATATATTTTATGCAATATTTACTATTAGCATAAACTTAAAAATCACAACCTTGAAAACAAAAAGTATTGACTTTCTATTGACAAAACTATTGTAGATTTCGGAACTGAAGGGAAAGTTAACACTTCGGTTAATCAGCCAAGCGAGCATGGTGATCGGCTGATGCAGATAATTGCAAAATGGCCAAATTCAGCCGATTAATCTGTCTGGACGATATATCGGTCTATCACTACTTAAGACCAATTATATTCTCTCATTTTATATATGTAACCAAGTCTTATAACAGTGAAAGCAAAACTGCAAAATGTGAATGTAGGGTTTTAATGGCAAGGATGAGGTAGACTGCAGTTGCAGTGGTTTCTCACCCCTTCTAATAAAAGATTAATTATTCATCTGTATGGAACCTGACGATGCCTCTTTGAACATAATGCATAGAGAGCCATTAGTACATACAATCTGTCTTTTCAATCTCTCTCTCTCTCTCTCTCTCTCTCTCTCTCTCTCTATCTCTCTCTCTCTCTCTCACACACACACACACACACACACACACACACTTAGATAATTTTAAAAAGCCAAATGCAGAAGAATTCCTCTATGTTTATACATGTCAGTCAATTTTATTTGCCCCAGGTTGCATATTGACCGATGGGTAGTGAAAGCTTGGTTAAATGTCTTTATTAATCTGTGCTTGTCACTTTGACAAAGATGGAAATAAAACACCACTTACTGTCAGAAGTCATCAAGGCAATCAGAACAACAATTAAAGGCTGAAATGGATGAGCTTAGGAAGGTCATCCTTAATATAGCCATTTAGGAAGCATGTTTTATTGCTTTGAACTGGTACTATCCCACCACATTTTGAAACCTTTGCAAAGTAATATTTCTTCCAATTATTTGAAGTATCCGTCATGCAGAAAACAATGGCTTGTTTAGCATCCACAGCTTTTGTTCAGCTATGGGTGGTAAAATGTGTAATTTCTACTGTATCCCTGAGCAATGTATACATCGTCTCAGCCAAATATTGTTTTGTTTGTTTTTGTTTTATCTCAAGACTTTTTTCACTCATATTAATTATGTGAGGATTTTTTGGAGCTCCAGGTCAGTTTTCCCTACCAAGGTTTGTGGACTGCCATGTTGTCCATTCTGGTCAGCTATTTAAAATATGTTGAATATCAACAATGGCTTTCACTGGGGCATTGTCAACTTTTGTATGAAGCAATCTTGGCTGAATGCGATGGCTCCCAGTGCAGGGAGGGCTCTGCTTGGTGCTGTCACGGAATGGAAGACTGCCGCTTGCCTTCCCTTCACTCTCTCGACTCGGTTAAAGAGACTCATACAGCTTTTTCCAGCTACAAAGTCTACAGGTTCTCATAGAGATCCCCTTAAACACAGAGGGAATGATTTAGAAGAGCGACTGCTATGGTGAGTGTCTTTCTGGAAAACTGCAGCTGTGGGCTGGAGTAACATTAAGGGAGGGGTGAAAAAGGGTGGGTGGTGGGTGGGTTTGTTGTAAATTTGCACCTAGTGGCTGCACAGACTGAAACTGTTTGCTAAATATTCATTTTTCACCCCAAAAAAGCAAAACCAAAAAACCTAAACACACACACACGCATATATATTCTTGTTGTTAGTGAGACTGATATTCACAAGTGTCAAATAAAGGCACTTTATGCTGTTATGTAATTGTTTGTTATTATAGAACCTGTTCTCATTCTGCATCAGGTCACATAAAATAATCATTGGAAGATAATACTCCCTATATACTGTGGTATTCCAATGTTCTATTCAGTTTAAGCATTTCGGTGTTCAAATGAAAATATTTCTACAACAGATTTTATATTTTAGAAGGTACATTAAAACTTAGAAATAAATTATTTTATTATGTTGGACCTGCTAGGAGCTCAGATGTTGATATTTCAGGCTTGCCCTGCAATTACAATTTTAAAACAAGTGAATCGTTGCCAGGAAAATTTGACGATAAATTGATAACACAAGCCTCTAAGGATGTGGAGCGGTGCTCTGTCTGTGCCACATGTAGTCTATACATGATGTGTGTAGCTCTGAAAGGTAGTTGAATGTCTTTGTCAGGCTGTCACAGAAAGGAAGCAGTTAGTGTCTGCGAAGTGTCCCTGCCAGTGCAACTGCAACAGCTTGTATCTGCCATTGACATGTCAGTTTCAAGGGCTTTGAGCTGTCAGCCCTACTGTGCCCTTCTTACCCTAACAGAAAGAGAGAGAGAGTGAAAGAAAGAGGGTGTTTGTGAGCGGTATGGCAAACTGCCATATCAGTAGCAAATGAGGATACATGATAGAAGAAAAGGGCAGTAAATGCACTTTGCTCTTGGAACACCTTTAACTGGGTCATTTCAATTGACTGCTGTGTTAGACACTGCATGGACTAACCTGTTGTTCTGCTAGATCAGTACGTACCACAATGATCATAGTAATCAGTCTGACCAGTATAGATGCAGAACAGATGCTTTGAGGTCTAAACATACAGTATTTTAATTATATTTCACACACCAACATTTAGAGATTAATTATGTGGGAGTGAAATGAGAATTATGGACTGTGCACGGACTATGAGTGTCCAATGTAGTCCTTTATGTCTTCTCTCTGTTCTCTGTACCAAGGTGAACGGCTTCATCCCCAGGCACCCAATCCATTATCCTGTCAACAACAGCAGGTTCCTTGCCACAGTTAGCAGCAACACTGGCCATAATGAAATCATATCATCCCACCCAAGGTAATTAATGCATTTGGAGGGCGATGGCTAACTATTAATTAAATTATGCTTCTTTTAATGAGACCTTTATGCAGACTAAATTTATAGCCAGTATCTCCATTATCAAGTGCTTGACGCTCAGATGAGATTAGTCTTTTTCACCTCAAATCGCTTGCAGATTAACGTAATGAAGCCTGTGATTAATATATCAATTTATACTTGTTTGTTTCTTTCCCCAAGATTTAATACATTACCCTCCGTAATTAGTTCTGCAGGCTTTTGTCACAGCCAAAACCTCAGTTCTTACTAATATTGCATAAAGTATTATGATTACATATTAATTTTGGAATAATTTAAAGATAACAACTTTGTGGCATTAATCAATTTTTGGGCGTATTTAATTAATTAAGGATATACCCTGCAAATTAATTGTGCCTTTCCACAATATTATCTTAGCTAATGAAGGTATGACGAAAGGACTGTTTCATTTTTTAAGAGGCACCATTAGTAGGATCTTAATTATTTTTAAAACAAAAGCCATCTGCTTGCCACATTTGGTGCAAAGCAAAATCCGACAACTCAGCATTCTCTGCAAAACAAAAAAGAGAAAGTTTCTATTGTTTTGGAGAAACTGTAGTACATGGAAATGATTCAAAAGATACATGGGAAATAATGGGGTCGGTAATTAGCTTTGCAGCCTATAGCATTTCAATGATGACAATTCTGATTGACAAAAAGACAACATAAAATGGCTTGATTTGCTCAGGATTTAATATAACTTTATACAATGTTCTTAAACAATTTTAAATTGTATTTGCCTGAGTTTTATTTATTTTTATATATTGTTTGTTTCAGAAATAATTCATCTATGAATAACTGCTTAATTGTTTGAGGAGTGTGACAGACTGACCACTTGCAGAGACATAAACATGATCACAGAGTGATTTTCAGGAGACAGATATGCCTCTTCATCTCTTAACACCTCTAAGCTCAAAGACAATTGATTGTGCTATTAGAATTTGCACAGTGATTTAATCAAAACGATATTTATAGTCATTTTCTGCTAAATTAAATCAGTGGTTTAATTGAAATTAGCTTTCATTTGGTAAAAATAAATGTAGTTAAAACTATTTTCATTTAACGCACCATGTACCAAATGTGTTTTTATTAATGTTTCTGTAAAAATGTTCCTCCTGAAAGTTAAAGATACTATAGAAAATGTTGTAATTGAGGAGCAAATAGAGACTGTGTATTCAGTCCATGTGCAATGTCCCTGCAGATGATGTGCACACATTAGCTTCATGCTGCATTTGATCAGAAGTCCTATTCATCACTGACTGGGGTTTAGAGCTTCTCAAACATTCCTTTATTCTTCTGCTGCAACACACATCTATTATATACAAAGTACTTTACTTTTTAACTTATTCCCCAAAAGTTGCTGACAATTAGTATTCTTTGTAAATGAATTTAAATGTTAAAATATGTATGTATGAGTACAGTAGACAAGAGCATTTGATCATCATGTCTTGACTTCCCCTGGTAAAGATGGAAAGTAGAGATTACACATAAGTAAATGAAAAACAAAAAGGAAAGATATTCAGTTAAAAAAAAAAAAAAAAACTGGCCACATTTACTGTGTGTGCAGGCTACTTATGAATAAGTACCTGTATTATGTGATAAATGGTAACATGCCAATGCAATAAAATTACATGCTTCACAAATCAGATGAGCATGTCAATCAATTTGCTGTGTTGATTCCTTTTTCAGGTAACAGTGCTCATCTTTTCTCTAGACTGTGCCTATATGCCATGACAAATCAAGTTAACAACAAGCTGTGGACAATGGAATGCACATGCAAGAGTTCTCTTTGGATTACCTCTGCATTTCCCTGTCAGAGGTAAACAAATCTGCATTAATTTTAATGGTTAAGAAACTAAAACAAAATGATTTATATAGATTAGGCATCAATGAGAAAAGAAATGTCTGTTTATGACATTGTTAAATGGTTAAACATATTTATTTACACCTCGGTTTTTCATTTTCTGTCATAAAATTAAGTTGAGGTCAAACGTGTAATGTCATGCCAGTTTCGCTAAATGTGTAAACAAATCCGTATTGTCAATATCAGTTGTCAACGTTTTACGTTGTAATTAATTAGGCTACAGTCTATTAATTAATTAAATAATATGTATTAATTTTCAATTAAATATAATAAATAAATAAATGAAATAAAACATTTTCTTTTAATTTATCTTATTTATATTTTATTTGATTGGTTTAATTTTTTCCGCAAAATGTATTACATTATTAAAGACCGAATTAAAGACCGAATTAAAACATACATTTAATCTAGAGAACAATATCATTCCAATAGTTCGTGACATCTGAAAGAAGGTCAGGCTCAAGTCTCGTCTTTTCTTTAATTGACCAGTGAATATTATTTTACCAGTGTCAGAACCAGAGGGGACGCAACAATTCAGCTAAACACAATAGGAATAACAGACCGTGCTGAAATTGCATCTTCATTTGCATTTTCGGTTCGAAAATCATGCAAATCCCAATGAGGCGGTCTTCATTGTGCCTGCAATTGAAAAATCATTCTGAGGTAACTCTAGTATCCGCAGCCACTGAGTTGAAACAAAAATGTTATTAATTCTTATGAGTTGCGACGTTTAAATGGACCTCAGAGCAATTATTTTGTATATCATTAAATATGTATTTAATAATTAAAAAAAAAATAAGTTAAGAATATATTAAAAACCTAAAATTAGCTATTTTAGGATCGTTAGATGAAGATATTACAGTATCGACAAAACAAATGAAATGTTTTCAAATAACTGTAGCCTACTTTTCACATCCAATCAGAATGATTTTTAATATAGGCCTTATCATGTAGGCTATGCTATTTGAAAAAAAAAAAATATTGTTATTTAAAAATGCACACTTTATACATTAAAGTCAGAGGTAGTCCTGCCTAAATTGTAAACATTGTCTCATTCAGCCTTTAAAAAGCATAGCCTATCAAATATATTTTTCCCGCGTTGACAAAAGTCTTGCTCGTTTCCAGCAAGCTTATCTTTAAATTGCGGCTCGTGTTACTTCAAAATGGATGTGTCGGTATTTGACTATTCACTCATTTTTTAATTTATGGCGCTGAAAACATCCTTCCCATTAGTCTTGAAAACAATTTGGCTATTTTATCCTTTGCTGTCTCGTGCGCTCTGCTTTATTTTACTTCCACTTTCAGCTAATTTACAAGTGAATCCATGAGCTCGAAAAAAAAAAGACTCCATATGGTGATAAAAAAAAATTTTATTCTCAAAAAATAAAATCTGTGACATAAAGTGTCACAGATAGCCTAGCTTGATTGTCGCAGGTCTGACAAGTGACCTATAAAGCAACAATTAACTGATATTAATTATGCTTTCAGTTTTCATCTTGTGTTTTCATTAAAAGATTGAGTTATTTAATAGTTCCATATGTTTTACAATTTTTTAAGCGCAATTACATTTCTAATAAAAACGTCGCATGAAGGCCTATTATATTCTTAAAATGTTATGCTGTAAAATGATCATTTGGGCCTTCCACATTAATGATGTAAGCAACAGATTCTCTACTCGGCCTTCATACACGTGAGTGATTTTCGGAAGCCACGAGGCTCAGTCAGTGCTCAGAGATGTTGACCACTGGCAAGCTTTCCTGGTGGTCCTTGGCCTTAGATTACGTTAATTGGGGAATTTGGAGTACAGAAGCCCTTATTACAAAGCTCCGGGTAACTGGGAGTTTTCATTTTCCCGCTGTCTCATTTCCATATACAGATTACAAGAGGATATGTTCTTAAACCACTCGGACAAATCTCTTGTTTTGTAGAATAAGTTCCAACTAGAACTTTTTTTTTATAACTGCTGGTGCACGGATATTCGTTTTAATGTAAAGTGACTAATGATGTTCACTAATGATACTTTCATTTTATATGGGCTACTAATCAATCTAGAAATATGCTTTATAAAAACGCAGTCCTCCATACCCAATGGGTGTTTCATTTTTTTATTTGTTTAATTTATTTGATCTCAATATAATGCTAATTAGATCATTAGTTTAGGCTTAGCTAGCCTATATCACAAATTTACTGTAGCCTATTTGAAGAATAATGTAGCCCTGCTTTACAATTGTAAATCTCGGAGTACCGTATTAATACACCAACTTGTTAAGAACCGTTTGGAAAGTAAATAACGGGGAAGTGTTGGACAAGTCCAACAAATCGGTCACACATGGTGAAACTTCGCTGAATGGTCGAATCGTTAGTGATTGGTGTTAAAAGCCCATTGTGAATATTCAGCGATCTAATCACTCAGTCTCAATGGCGTTGAAAGTGCTCGATGAACATTTGAAGGTGTTAGAACTACCTAGGAGACCTCTCTCATCAACAACTACGATACGAGTCTTTTGTAAAGCACATAATAATAACACGTGGAATGATTGCAACTTGTGACGATAATTGCTAAAAAAAGAAAAATTGTCAGGCTAGACCATATGGCGGGGTTTTAAACAAGTGTTTTTTTGTGTGAAGAATTTAAATAGTCATCTCAGCATCACACTGCTCTGCATAATTCAGCTACTGATCAATGTATATTTGGGCCACAGGGGGGCAATAATGTATTACATTTCATGAAGTCGTTATGGGAAAAACATGCGATGTGTCTTTTAAATCAACAACTTTTTAAATAATTAAAATGAAAAGTAAATGTAACTTTATATGTTTTAAATATTGTTTGCCCTTAAAAAATTATAAATAATATTATTTATAGCATAACTCTTAGTATATAACTATACAGTAAAATAAAGTGTCAAATTAAGTTTTATTCAAATACAAACTGATTAATCTTTAATCTGACAGCTCTATTTGAACTTTTTTACAACTGCAATTTGTTTCATTATCAAAATTTTTCATTATCAGTTTTAAGGGCTTAATTTCAGCGTGTGATTTACTAGGCATCTGTTCATAATCTGATTCGGAACAAGCAAGACAAAAACAAACAAAAGATCGTAACATCATAAAAAAATTTAAAGTTTATATATAGGTTTAAAATCACACAATTAAAGGTGCAATGTAAAGAAAACGACAATGTAAATATCTCTGTTATTCAAACAAATAACAATAAAATATACAATAATTTGGTTTAGCCAAACTTTAGAGCCAAACTCGTGCACTACACGTTCACAAAATCGATGTCCAAAACATTTCATTCAATTTAATTGTATCGTGCCCATGACAGCTATTATAAAATATTACGTTTTTATCTTTAGCATATATGATCCGAATAATTCAGATAACCTGGTTCTTGTCTTGTTTGAGTAATTAGATAAAAATATATTCCTATTTGGTTATATTGCGTAGAAGAGTTTGATTTATTGTTATTTTATTTATTATGTTTGCTTTCATGAACCTCTCTTTTCCAAAGCAAACTGAAATCAGTTACATTTAATAACTTCGTGAAACCATAAGCCTATGTGAAACAATGTGCAGGTTTCCAGAGGATAATGACAGTGCTAAGACAGCATTTGCAAAGTGGTTGCTTTTGACAAACTATAAAGTAGTTGTCTGTAATGTATTTTATCCCACTAAAACGAAATCCGGAAACATTCCTGTACGAGCGCGCTGCTTGGATGGTGGATTGAGAGGCGCTCTCTGATTGGCCGGAACTGAGCTCATTGTTATGCTGTCAGTCCAAATCACATGGCCGAGCCTCTATTAACAGCTGGTCTTGGCGCACAACTTTGCAGAGTTCCGTGGCAGAGCAGAGCAAGTCACACGGTATATTGTGGGGAAATTTTCACTTTGCCTAAATTTGAGCTCACTGAACTTTTGACTGACTACCGTTTACTTTATTTTCAAGATTCTTCAGCTTTTCTTTTCTTTCGAGTGCTCGTCTCCACTTACAAGTCGCTTGAATGTATAACATGATGGAAACCGAGATAAAAAGTCCCCTTCCGCAGTCCAACACGGGCTCGGCGGCGGGCGGTAAAAACAACAGTGCCAACGACCAGGACCGAGTGAAGCGGCCTATGAATGCTTTCATGGTGTGGTCTCGCGGTCAAAGGAGGAAGATGGCACAAGAGAATCCTAAGATGCACAACTCTGAGATCAGTAAGCGTCTCGGTGCTGACTGGAAACTTTTGACTGATGCCGAGAAGAGACCCTTCATTGACGAGGCCAAGCGGTTACGAGCCATGCACATGAAGGAGCATCCGGATTACAAATACCGGCCCCGCAGGAAGACCAAGACCTTGCTGAAGAAGGACAAGTACTCCTTGTCTGGAGGACTCTTGGCGCCAGGTGCCAATGTTGTCAACAACGCCGTCTCGGTGGGGCAGCGGATGGACTACGCGCACATGAACGGCTGGACAAACAGCGCGTACTCTCTCATGCAGGACCAACTGGCCTACCCCCAGCACCCCAGCATGAACAGCCCCCAGATTCAGCAGATGCACAGGTACGACATGGCGGGACTTCAGTACCCGATGATGTCTTCGGCCCAGACCTACATAAACGCAGCATCTACGTACAGCATGTCACCGGCATACACGCAGCAAACTTCCAGTACAATGGGTTTGGGCTCCATGGCGTCGGTGTGCAAGACGGAACCGAGCTCTCCTCCACCGGCCATAACTTCTCACTCACAGCGTGCTTGTTTGGGAGACCTGAGGGATATGATAAGCATGTACTTGCCTCCCGGAGGAGACAGCGCCGACCACTCCACTCTTCAGACCAGTCGGTTACACAGCGTTCACCCGCACTATCAAAGCGCAGGGACTGGAGTGAACGGAACACTACCTTTAACCCACATTTGAAAGACTCGCACACACACAAAAACACTAAGAACTTCAAGTATACTTGAACATTTTCAAAGATTTTGAAAACAGAGAAAAGAATCGAAGTTCCATTTTGTAAAAAAAAAAAAAAAAAAACTAATAAAAAAAAAAACATTTTTAATCTCAATGAGTTGACCGTTTTAAAGCATTTTGAGGACGACATATCGGGGACTTCTTGAATGTTGCGTCCAATTGAGTAAATTGTATTGCAGAAGAGCTTTTTATCATAAGCTGTATCGCAATTAACTTCTGTATAAGAATATTGGACTTCTGATTTATTTGCCAGAGATTGACTCTATGAAAATGGCACGTGGCTTCGTGAAGAGGCTGTATTTCAAAAATAAAAAAGAAAGAACAATTGAGTATGTTCACTCATAAATGTTTACACGTTATTTTTTTAGAATGTCAGTTTTGTTGGCTGTGTCCAAATCTGTGTATAGTCTTTTTGTTATTCGTTTAGGTTATACTACTGAAATGAAAGACCGTGCTGGTCGCAAGCGTAAAGTTTGTTTTATTTATAGTAAGTTGTTTTTCTTTAAAGCTTGTGAACCATTGTACGTTCCGTTGAAATGTTCCACTTTCGTTTTGTGAATCTTACTTTTTGTGATGTCATGGCAGTATCAGGTTAACCCATTGTTTGGGACGGAGAGTTTAACTTAAACTGACGTTTCTACTGAAGACCATCCGATTCCTAAACGAATAAATTTGTTTTACACAAAGGTTCCTGACATGAGTTATTTTGCTAATGACTTGTTCGATGGTTCAAATCGTTGTACGTAATGAGAAATCTGCGACAGAGGAAACATGTTTAAAACGTAACCAAAATCCAATCATTTTTAAGCAAACGGTTAAATAAAGAAAAACGGTCACTATATCAAGCAGATGTCAAGATGCATGGGTAGTTTTCCAAACATCCATCAGCAAATATATTTGTCTTTAAACATCCAAATGCTATTTATCATTTATGAAGAGAATAAAGTTGGCCTGTTATTTAGGATACAGTAGTACTATAAATATATTCTATAAATTAGACTGTTGGAACAAAAACATGCTATACCGGATGCTATTCAGTGCATACCAGTCAGTGCACGTTTAATCCTCAGCCTTGATTAGGCTATGGCCTATCAACCACATATATCAAACTAAAAACAAAAAAGGAATAGTCTTTTTTGGCCTCACATGAACCGTCATGTCCCCCCCAGCATTTTCACTTGTTGAGTCATAGGTACATAGTTCCTCAAAATTACGATTACCGTTAATGTCTTTAATCCCTTGAATTTGTCACAAGTAGACAGACGTTAATTATACATTCTTATAATTATATATAATAAGACATTAATTCGGGGAACAATACGTCATTAAGATATTAATACGTCATTATTTCAAGTCTCTTTAGCTTTATGAGTTCCCAGTTTTGGCAGAATATTGTAGGGTCAGACAGAGGTTAAACATCTGCTGCATCATATTTAGCGATTTGAATCAGACACATCCTCTGCTTTTGTTGTATTCATCCGAGAAAAGGTGGCACATAGATGGACACTACTCTTGTAATTTAGTGTGTAACTTCCTACTGAGTCCTTAAGCCACTGGTAAAGTAAATATATATATATACAGTTATATATAGCCCACTGAAATTAATATATATTTTAATTTAAAACTTTTACTTTCCCGAAAATGCTACACATTCATACGCGTTCAATAAGCTATCTGGTCTGCAGAGCGCTTAACATTTTCGAAATTAAATCATCACTCTGAAGGGGTTTGAATACTTTAAACAAACTTTACAGTGAACCAACAGTAAATCTGTCACTATGTGTATTTAAATATGACTATATATTTTAACCATTTACATTTCAGTTAAATCCTCAGACAACAGATTTTTATGTCTGGAATGCTTTAAAATAAATTAGTTTCAGCTGTCACTGCATTCGAAATTGCAGTTGGCAGAAATTGTGATAGGTAGTGAAAAATGCTTGATGTCCATGGGAAGATGGACAAACATAACAGACATATGAAATACAATTTTGCCATGTATATAATTGTAGTGCACCTGAGACTGCCTATCAGGTAATCAAGGCTGCCTATAACTAAAATTAATAAAATAAAAACATCATAAAATCGGTGTCAGAAGCAATGATGAATAAAGATGCAGTGGTTAATAAAGGAAAAGTTGCTGATGTGATTGCTATGGTGGGGTTCCGGTTTCTGATTTCAGTGATCTTCTGAAGTTTTGACATTAACAACATGACATTTTATCACCTGACATATCTATGTGCCAGTTAAATGTATTGAATAAACTACTAATATGAGTAAAGCTGTACTGATGGCAGAATACATTAGGTCCCTTCCAGCACAGACAGGGCAACTTTTTCTCTTCTCACTCTTGCTCGCTCAGTCATGTGGAGCACAGTGCCCACTCAGCAAGTGCAGGCATATCCCCACTTCCATCTGCTTATGACCTCACTGGAGCTGTTTGTTTAACCCCTTTTCCAAACCAACATAATTACACCCCACTGCAACCATGCAGGATTCAGACTGCTGTGTATGAGCCAGATAGCATTAGAGACAGAAAGAGAAAGCTTTCTCACTTTCTAACGGCCTATGGGTAATTCTCTCATTTGTCCCCCTGTTCATTTAAATTCATACTGTAACATCTCACCTTCCTGTTTTTCTGATTGTTATGATTATTCCTGACATATCTGAATACTTGTGCCAGGCTACAAAAAAGTGGCAGCAGACCTGTACTGATTGAATTCACTGAACCTGCTGAGCAACTCTTATTGGGAACTCCTCATTCCAAATCTGTGGGTGTTTTTTTCTTCTTCAGTACTGTAATGTACGTAAGTACATGCATTCACAAAATATTGTAAGTCAGTTGAGAAAATGGGTGTGTTTAAAAAAATAAAGAACAGGCTCTGTGGTATTTTAATGGTGCCAGACTGGACTTGCTGTGCTGTTGGGTACCAAAAACAGAGTATTGATTATCAAGCTGGCTCAAGGCAGTGCTATTGGGGCTGTCCACAAGAGTGAGGCTCGTGTGGACTGTTAGGATGGAGTTGAGGTGTGGGGGTGAGTTAATCTCCCTGAACTAGGGCAGATGTCATTGACGAGCTCCTATTAGATCAGCTCCTGCCGTGGGAAAATGGCATCCAATCCTTACGGGGTCAGGACTTTCAGCTGACCCTCACAGTCTCACCTCAGAGAGCTGTTAATTCTCCTGCACTTTATCCAAAAGACAGGCTCACCTCTCTTGCCTGTGGCCATTGTCTCCTGCTAGTATTGTACATTTTCTGTTCTTGTACCTCACGATACATGTGAGCATGACTTCCTCTTCTAGTCAATTTTGGTTCCTCTCTTCATTTTATGTTCTAAATAAGCATTGCTGCCTTTTTCAACTGTTTTCACTTTTCATGTGAAATTTTCTCGTTCATTTTTCTTCTACGTTTTTTTTTCTTTCTGAAACATCCAAAGGGCTTAAGGTTAACACAGTTGAAATTACAAACATTTATACATTGTTTGATAATTAAAGATCATCTCAAATCTAGTCTAGGTGGACGTGATCGCCAGCTTGCTTCTGTATGTTCCAATCATTTTGAAGTTTGTTGGTAATTATAGCCATGGTTGTGTCTCCATGGCATTACAAAACCACAAAGAATGCATAGTGGGAGGTTTAAAGGGAGGTTGCAGCTCCAATGCAGGCTTGGCCCTGCAGTCCAGGTGCAAATGACTCGCATTGATGTCATCCTAGAGTAAACAACTTGAATTAATAGAGCTTTTACACAAGGGGACAGAATCAGCTTTGATGGACTAATGAGAGTCAAACCGACGGAAGATGCACTTAGCAGTTTGGACTAATAATCCTTTCAGTGTGGGACATTGTATAGTTATTATATCCCTGTGGAAAAGTTTTGGAATTAATGTTTCAAGTGACATCTGTCCTCTAACTTGGAAGAGATCATATGTGACCTGCTCTATAATTTTGAAATTAGAAACAGGTTTAGAGTTTTATACACTGAAGAGATAAATAGAGGTTTAAGGCATGAAAGCAGTTTACTTTTGCCCAACATAAATCCCTGAATTCCTGTTAACAAAGTTCACACAATTCTTGGATAATCCAATGATTCTTACAGATGTTTACAGTTTATTCATTACATTTATCTCTGGAGTTTCCATTGTCAACAGTGGGAAGTGATTAGTATTAGTGATACCTGAGGAGCAGTAGTCAGTATGATATTTGAGTAAAAACCAATTGCACAGCTGTGGAGCCTTAACCGAGAGTTAAAAAATGTCCATAAACATGTCACTACCCTGCCCTTAACGTCTGCAAGGCTCTCTTGGGTGGAGCAGGTGCGATAAGTTTTTCTGACACAGGATGGAAACAGGTTTTAGGATGCCTGACTCCTGCCCAGCCCCTCCAAGTTGGAATTGGGTGGAGTGTGACCAACACCAGGGCAGATGGCAGAGTTTTGATGACTGAAGCTAAGCCTATATGCGCAGTGACAGTGAAAACAGTTGGGAAAGTAGAGACAATACATGTGGCACAGAAGTTATGAGAATAGGGGGGTGGGGCATGAAATGGGGGAGATGAGGCCTCTCATCTAGGCCACAGATATTGATTAGTGTTGGTTGGATCATCTAGAAGAAACCAAGATTGACAGATGAATAATGCTGTCCCGGGTCCTTATGCTTGTGTGATGGCTCCTTGTCATATTTGTAATATCATGAGTTTTAAAGATGCTTGGAATAGGTATATTAGTTAATTTCACCAGAAACTCTCTATAATACCTCTTTCATAGTCTAGGAACAAGCATTATTCTCTGTATTATCCATGAATGTCTTCACTTAGGTGAATATCTTCGCCATGCTTGTGTTGATGCCCATGGGAATAAGACCTCATGCAGTGGTGCCTCACTCGTTTATTGATTAGTTGCTATTGTCAGTCAGTCAGTTCTCTCAAAGATGTGCGTTTGTGCGCCAAAGGCTCATATTAGTGCATGTGTGTATTGTCTGGAGAGGTGTAATAATGTAATAATTATTTCTCATTTTTTAACAGCATTGAAACACTCCACTCCTCTTCCTTTCACCAGACAAATGTGATGTGATATCAATAGGTTTGGTGTTTCAATCAATAAAATAAAGATGCTGGATCTCGATATTTTGTGCTAAAATAATTATGATTCATTCTAGTGTTTGTGTCTGTAACAACCTGGTCTCATAGCATTGCATTACAATAACTACATTGCAAATGTATTTTTTTGTGCCTTGTTCTATGTACAGTAGCACAGTAGTTTTTTATTGAAATAAACACAGGAGGCGCTACAACAAAAATTACTTTTATTCCCCTTTTCGGAATAGGGGAATATTAGGAATAGAGTAAAACAGCATATTATCAGTTCAATAAAACATACTTTTTTAGTTCTTATTGTTACTCATACAACACAATCTTATGAGATCTAAACACTTTTACAATACTGCATGATTTGAAAGATGATATATATTAAAGCTTGCATAACCAACTACATTTACAAGCTTATTCCAATGTGACTAAAGCCGGAGTCACACTAGCCTATATTTCCAGTGTTTTTCAGTTGTCAGCTGGCCAGGTGGAGTGAGACAAAGCATGCAATAGCATCTGCCAGCAGGAGACCATCGGGGCTCTCTGCTGAAGTAATGGCTTCAAAAACTGAAAAAGCACATCAGGCTTGCTTGAAAAAACTTTCTGTTGCCGGGGCAGGGACTTTTCTCGTCAAGTGACCAATGAGCTTCTTTTTTTACTGTAGAACTGATCTGAACGTTTTCATCGTACTCAGCTGCATATCATCACAAATGCCACCAAGCATTTTTCTTGCACTTATCTTCTTCACTAAAATGACATCAGAAAGCAAAGCCACAACAGACTTTTATTGAATGTAATTTCTTTACTCACTGAAATCTGTATCTGTACGTTTTCTATGGAAAGCCTTGAGTGGATAAATACACAATCATGCACTTTCTCAAGGTAAAGTTACTCCATGAATTGCTTTTTTAAATCGTTCTTAGACCTGGCTCACTTGGAGTATTTTGGGGCTTTTCCACTGCATGGTACAACTCCACTCAACTCGACTCTGCTAGCTTTTTTTGGGTTGTCCGCCGTGGATAGTAACTGATACTTTTTTTAGTACCACCTCGGTTGAGGTTCCAAGCAAGCTGAGCCGATACTAAATGTGACATCAAACAAAATCTACAGAACTATCAAGGAAAAGTGGAAGTGGTTCAACCAAATGGACATGATATAAAACGGCAAGCAATGGGAGGGAGAGTGCCCTGGACTGGCATTGATTCATGATGGAGGATGGTATGTTTTGTTATGTTAACTCTATACTATGCTTGAAAGCTTCACTTTATTTAGTTGACCAGCTACTGGAAGCTAGTAGCTAACAGCTAGCGGTCGTGTTATTGTTTTGGTCAGTTTGTGTCGTGTTTAAGATGATGTCACGGCAGTAGAGACGGCGCAAATATGATGACCAGCCTATAATCCCACCCACGTTGAGGTGGCACTAAACTGCAATGGAAATGCAAGCTCAAAATAATTAAGTGAGTAGAGTTGAGGCAAGTCGAACCATAACGTACAGTGGAAAAGTGCCATTTGTTTCGGAATCTGGTATGTTTTCTCCCTTCTCGGATGAACACAAAAACAATCAGTCCGAGACCTCCTGGAAGGAGATGAAATCAGTAGGTCAACTTGTAAATGTAATTCATTATCAATACACAGAAATAGACTTTAGGTGGCTACATTAGATTGCAGTAGATCAGACATTGGTTGGTGGTCTTTCTGTGTGTATGTGTGTGTGCAAGTGTGTGGGTGTGAGAGGGAGAGAGAGAGGGAGAGCTCAGTGACCATGAGAACAGGTACTTTTCAATGCTGATATAATGCAACAACAACTAATTACGGATAGAAATAACCACAACAGAGATTTTACAACTCATATCCATTCGTGTGTTGGATCATGTTTATTTGCCGTGCAACCTCTGACTGGAACATGCATTCTGTACCACGAAGTGAAGTTTTGCATAACCATGACTAGCAATACTCAGATATCTGTTGACACATTTTTACAGGTATATCCTTTTAACCGATATATTAATGCAAGAGCTAAATCCTGGAACAGTGTACAAACATTCTGACCAATGAGGAGATTTTTATTAACACAGTTTTGGTAATTTTTTAAATATTTCCTTGTGAAAACTAACCAAACCACGAAGGAAATGCAACTCTGTAACTATTTTAGCCCGTTTTGGAACAAATGAAGCAAGCTAAAAATAGCCTAAATAACTCTATTACAATTATTTATGCTCACGTGGTACTCACGTGGTCATATATCCCACTGAAAAGAGCGAGATCGCAGCAAAACTGCTTGTGTGACACCCTTGGCCAAAATCAAGTTGTTTGGAGTCTGCTAGTGTGGGCTGAATTAAGACTCCTTAATGCCCCTGGGCATGAGTACATAGTGCCCCTGTGCCCCACCCCTAGAATCACACACATACACAACACAAATAGGCCAAATACTCAATAACTCATGACCTGACATGTTCACATGGAGTAATACAGGGTGCACACAACTCAAGCAATTATAAACAATTTCCATAAAAACGTACTACTAGTGTGCAGCCTGAATGCTATTGTAGTTTCTAATAAAGTACTAATAGTTACAAATAATATCCAATAACTGTATAATAATCTATATAATTTTTGTGAAATGTAAACAAAGTACTCAAGAAAATTCTGACATTATTTACTCACCTACATTCCAAATGCCATAAGACTCATGTGATATATTCCATGTATTCTAAATTAATACTATAGTTTTGTGTGTAGAACAGACTGAATTTACAAATGTTGTCAGCCACTGACTGTGTCCTATGAGACACAAAGTTTTCTCCCTGCAAGGGGTGCTTGACTGCTCAGAAAACCAAATCCTCCTTCCACTCAAATTAAATCTTGGAATGTTTTATATGTCATTGAAGACCTTTTTACACTAGATAATAACTTTTAATAAAAATGTATTTAATAACTTTTAATAACATCCTGGCCAGCGCTGATAAAAGTAACATGTACCACGTGTCCGGTCTGTCTACTTGTCTGTTTTGTTCACATTCACTTTTATGAAAATATCGGATAGGCTTAGGTGTAACATTTAGGGTAGGGATTTTGGTTTATTCAAAACTATACAAAATAAGTGAGTTTTTTAAGGTTAATGCTCTTTTATCTCACATTTGTCTTTTATGACACTAATGGTTAGGGTTCAAGGTCCAGGTTTGGGAGGTAGATTTTATTAATTTAAAATCGAGTATTAACTTTAAAACCTCATTATTTTAAGAGAACGTTTAACTTGCTTTTATAGCCCTTCAGTGGACATTTCACCTCGAAACTGCAGCGTGTAATGAACCACGTAATTTCATTGTGCTAAAAGGTTGCAACAGTCACATATTTTCATGAGATCAGGCTGGCCTGTATGGTTTCATATTGAAAAAGTTTTTTTTTAGGGTCAGATTTATTCCCAGCCCAGCCCTGGATACAGATGCAAGGTGCAATACAAAGTGAATGGTGAACTAGGCTAAGTTTCTGCCTAACATTCCAGGAAAAATGTCATACTGGTTTGTTAAAAACATGAGGGTGAGTAAGTAGTGACAATGTGGCACAATGGCCTAGGGAAATCTCCATTTTAGACCATTTTTGGTTACAAATTTTAACAAAAGAAATAGATTTGTTTTTGTTTTATGTTGTTTTGGTAATTCACTTCACTTTCAGTTACCAAGTGTTGTGTCCTCCTGTATAAGTACTGTGCTCTTTTGTTCCCCCTTAATCTTAAGAGTTTAAATAGCATAATAGAGTTTAAATGGCTTAATATTATATATTTTGAAATGCTTTAAAGATTAATTTATATATATTAACAGCCTTATTATTTGGTCCACTTAAGTCTGTCACTCACAGTAGCACTCCAGGGGCTATTAACATGTGAGTGAGCATGTAGAAAGATCTGTAACTGGCTGCAACTGGCTACATGCAAGGGTGAGAAGAAACATGAACTACTAATGAGCAGTAGCTGAAGATGACGAAAGATAAACAAGGGCTAAAACTGCAGGATTGGGCAAGGAGAAGTTTTTCCCCCATAGCATTTATGGCATTGAGTGCTGTATGCTAATGTTGACTGCACCTACAGGTCTGTCTTGTTAATATAGTACAGCATTGCTGTGATTTTAAAGCTAATTAAAATGCCCTGTTTCATGGGAAACACGTTGGCTTTAATTGAGGGTTTAACACAGGCGCCCTGAACATTTTGCATGTGGGTCAAATGAGATGCAAACTTGTATTTTCTTCTGAAATACGCACTTTGTTCCAGAAGTTGAGCCTAAAAACTTCATTCGCATCTCTCTCTCCAAACCCCCGGCAAATATCACACCTTGGATGCATAAACATGCCTGAGCCCCACACATCAACTCACGCAGGGGGCCAGGCTGGCTATAGAGCTGCACTGTGACACCAATCAGGAATGATGGCAGCCTCCTTTGTCATGCTAACAGGAATTGCCTCTTCTCTTATTCAAATGCACTCTCACTCTCCCTCCCTTCATCCCTCTCTCCTTTTCTCCCTCCTCATGGGCCATGTAAATCCATACTTAGAGAGTTTGAAAAAGAGGGAGTGTGAGGGAAGCAGAGAGAACGAAAGACAGAAAGAGAGAGAGAGAGAGAGAGAGAGAGAGAGAGAGAGAGGAGAGAGAGAGAGAGAGAGTGAGTGAACTCCCTGTCCTCAGAGCCGTTGATCGGTAGGTCTCTCTCCTGGGGGTCAGCTTGGCTCTCGCAGTGCCGAGCTGTTTCCATGCCCAGCCGAGCCCATTTCATATTCAAATGCTCCAATCAGGCCTGTGATCCGCAGGGGGCTTTTTACAGCCCAAGCCTTGGGTCAACGGGTCAAGATGGTGATTTAATAGTCAAGGCGATGGGAGAAAAGGGGGAAAGAAGTGATTTAGTGACTGAATGAGTCATAAAAAAAGTATTTTTCTTAAGTTGTCATGTAAATAGGAGAGGTCTCCCTCAGTTCGGCACTTTTCCTTTTCGGCTGTTTCTTTTCTCTCGTCTTTAACAGACTTGGCACCTGTTTGCTCTGCTTGGACAAAAATGAGCTGAGAACTCATGTCAAAGTGACAGTATGAAAATCAAAGGTTTAAGGCCCTTCTGTGGTGTGGTTTGTTGTGGGGTAATCTTACCTGAGCATCTTGTTATTCATGTCTCAACAGGTGTGTTTGCTGCAAATTACATAGAGCTGGTAAGGACGTATAGGATGGCTGTCATGTGCTAATTATTCTGGAGATAGTGTCTTTGCATGTGAATACTGAATAAAGTTTGGTGTTTGTTGTCTTTACTTAACATGCCTGACATGTGTTATGGTTTGACCTCAGGCATACTCTGTCAAAAATTAGAAAAGCTTCTGATCCAGCAGTTTCAGCTTCCAAACACAGTTTTTAAGTAGAACAAAATATTTGTGTTAGAACTTTAGAGCTTTATTTGTTAAGTAGAAGATATACAAGGAATATGCGTATCTTTGTGTTCACACAGTAGACATAAAACTTAACACAAATATCAGCAAAAAAGGGGTACACTTTACAATAAGGTTCTATTTGTTAACAAGTAAATGAAAAAGGTATCATAAATGAATAGTGAATAAAATATTTTTACAGTATTTATTGTATTTATTATCTTGGTTCATATTAATTTATACAAATATAGTTGTTCATATTAATTTATAATGCATTTACTAATGTTAACATACAACTTATGTATGTTGAAATTAACATTGACCAAGAGTAAAAACAGCTGAAAAAATATTGTTCATTGTTTGTTTATATTAACTAAAATAATTAAGTGATGTTAACGAATACATCCTAGTTTCCCCACAAAAACAAATGAAAGTGGAAAATGGAAATGTTCACAGGAAAGCTAATGAGAAGACATTGTTAGTCAGTTAGCCTCAGTGACTTCACAATGGCTTCCGTAGTTACATCTTGATTTAAAAAATAAAGAATCTTAATGTTCCCTGGCTCAAAACTAGTGTTAAAAAACTATTATCTGAACTTCCAGACCTTCGATACTTCTCAAAAGATGTTTCTGAAGTTTCAGCTATAGTGGAATCAAATACTAACCCTATGTCCGGCATATTCATCAATCGAAGACGAAGTGCTTCGCAGTTTTCCATAATCTCCTCCAGGCTAGTCTAATATGTAGAGGCCTGATGGTGATGGGTGTTTAGACATCTCCTGATTGGGAGTCGTTAGTATTTAGCCTAAGTCCGTTGAGACGTAAAAGAGGCCTCTGTGTGAGAGCTGTGCTGCCCGCCGAAGCTCAGAAGCAGCCAACTTAGGGACTGACAGGTGGGTCAAATTTGGGGATTTAAGGTGGCTCAGGGATTTGTGTAACGCCTAGTCGCCACCCCCCTCTTATACCTTGATGCTGTGAAGTTTTCAATGCGTGATGATGTGTGTGAGAAGAAGGGAATTAAAGAGAGAAAGAACGAGAGAAACAGAATTTGCCTAAAGTTGTATGTGTTCATGGGTGTGTGTATGATTCAAAGAATTTTAGCACAACCTTCAATGATCACAGCTGTGCCTGTGCATAGATGTGTTGTTCTGATGGCCTGTGGAGAGAAAGAACTCCTGCAGGTCTACCAACCAACACCACTCTTCCTGCCACCCTCAGTCTTTCTCTTTCTGGTTGGTAGCAACAGGCAGTTGAGTCATTCTCACAATTGTGCCTAAAAAGTTAATGACTGATTAATATTTTAATTGGCTTTTTAAAAAAATAAAGACTAACTATAATGTTACGCACTGCTGTGGGCCTAAAACTCTTATTTTACATAATTGAAATCATTTTAATTTATTTCAGTAGTGTCATTTCCTCATGTCACCAGAGCTGCATGTAAAACATCCTTGAGAAAATAAGTGCTATATAATTGGATTTTTACATTTTCTCCATATATTTAAGCGTTTCGTATTGCATTCTCTTAGCATATATACAATAAAGATAAATGTGCAATTTAAACACTGATAGTGGAGTTTTTTGTGTCCCTTGACTTATTGCCCATGCCATGATGTGATCTTTAATTTAAGACTGAAGGCCAGCTATTCAGCAAAGTTTTTGGGTTAATTATGTTTTCCTATATGTTTTGATGTTAGTCATATGATAAGGAACTAAATATCTAGGGAAAGATGTAGGGAAAAGTACACTATTAGAGTAATTTTAAAATTTCAATATAATTATGTTAACAGAAAAAAAATAATCAGTTCAAGTTTACAAATGTTTTAGCATGATTTAATTCACAGATCATGTAGCTGCCAGTTTTACTCACTGGATATCCACCTTTTTACTGTCCACCCTGTCAATTCGAGTATTCTTATGGTGTGAATCTAGTCGGGTTGTCTGCGTTCATATGCGGTTTCGTCAGATATCATCTTGTTGTGAGTTACTTTAGAGTGCGCGCACCAGTGTGTCTCACGCCACTTTTCACCCATTCTGTTTCTGATGAGCACCGGACGCAACAACAAACCCAGCTCGAGAGAGTCATGAACAAATGACTCTTGTGAACCAGGTCTTTTTCATGAATCACCTGAAAAGAACTGAGGGTGTGAACTCTGGATTCAGTTTGAATCAATCACTTTCTCAGCAAATCACTCGTCAGTGAGCTCACAATAGGAGTGTTTTTTGGGCTTCTTTATAATTAAAAGTCCTGCATTATGTTCCAATTTTTTAAATCTTCTTGTAATTATTGATTAGGACTGGAGGAGCACAATAAACTGCATCAGGGATTTCATTCAATTTGCACTAATTTAGTCTCTATGTCTGGTCCATCAGTAGCAGTAAAGAAGGACTGAGACAATATTTTAAAACTATTTAAATCACACACATACACACACACAAACACACACACACACACACACACACACACACACACACACACACACACACACACACACACACACACACACACACACACACATGTTGTGTTTCCATGTTTTATGGGGACTTTCCATAGACATAATGGTTTTTATACTGTACAAACTTTATATTCTATCCCCTAAACCTAACCCTACCCCTAAACCTAACCCTCACAGAAAACATTCTGCATTTTTACATTTTCAAAAAACATAATTTAGTATGATTTATAAGCTGTTTTCCTCATGGGGCCCGACAAAATGTCCCCACAAGGTCAAAAATTTCGGGTTTTACTATCCTTATGGGGACATTTGGTCCCCACAAAGTGATAAATACACGCTCACACACACACACACACACACACGCACTCACACACACACAAACACACACGCATGTTGGGTTTCCATGTTTTATGGGGACTTTCCATAGACATAATGGTTTTTATACTGTACAAACTATATATTATATCCCCTAAACCTAACCCAACCCCTAAACCTAACCCTCACAGAAAACTTTAAGCATTTGTAAATGTTCAAAAAACATAAATTTGCATGATTTATAAACTGTTGTCCTCATGGGGACTGACAAATTGTTGCCACAATGTCAAACATTTCGGGTTTTACTATCCTTATCGGGACATTTGTTCCCTACAAAGTGATAAACACACACACACACACACACACACACACACACACACACACACACACACACACACACACACACACACACACACACACGTATATATATATAATGAAGCTTTTGACACTTAGGACAAATGAGGGACTTGTATACAACTATTAATCAAGGTGCAAACATACATTGATACTCAAGAATACAACACATTACTATATGCATACTGTACTTTATGTGATTATTTGTAATGTAGATTCTGATGGGCAGTACTAAATAAAATAAAACAATTTCTCTGATATTTGTATAAATTATGAAAGGGGTGTAAACATTTATGAGACCAATCTTGAATCCATACTTATCTTATCATCTATACATACTGTTTACTAAACCTCAGATTAATGGGTTAATATCAGCAGTTATCTATCTTGTTTCTGAACAGCAATCTAAATCGAGCAATTCTGTGATTTGGCGACTAAAAACATTTGTTTTACTTGCACTATGCCCATGTCGTAACCCTTTGTGTAGGGCCTTCTAATGGAAAGCACGGCATTGTAAGGCTGGTGATTCAATGAACATTCAAGAGTTGAGAGCTTGATTATCAGTGACATAAGCTGAAAACTACAATTGCAAATGACTTTTCCTATTCTTCACTTGTTATATTGAAAATTAGAATAATTCTGACAGTGTACTTTTTAATAGTTGGTACACTTATTATCAGTAAGATAACTAAATAAGATACTCCTCTATCTGAACTTGTTAATTGGTAGTTGACAAATACTTTGAAAGTGGAGTATATCCTACAGTACTATAAGTCATCTAAAATTAATTAATAAACATAATTTAACAAATTAATTTAAATAAACAAGCATGTATCTTTTTCTTCGTTTTTATTTTTACCTCATGGGGCCTATCCATTAAGGCCGCATATTACTTTTAAAAATGAGTTTATCACACTGCAGGACCATTGAAATGAACTAGTGAAGGCAAGAAGTTGATTAAAAATTATAAAATTGTGACCAGTCACAGGAACTAAGATATGCACTTTCTCTTATACATTTATATACATTTAAACATAAAAATTTAAATCTTGATGTTGGTAAAAAAAAAGTCATTATAAACCTTATGAATCAACATACCATGAGGTAATATAACTTCCAGTTTGGATCTAAAACTCTGATCTTTCATACTAAAGGACATTTATAACACTGCATCATGCTGAATCTTAGAAAAAAGGGTTTAAGGTCATACAAACACTTCTGTTCAAAATGTTCCTAAACCACTATATCAGTGAAATCCAATGATCAGTCAAACAGATTTTTTTTTTTTTAAGGTTTTTTTTTATTGTGTGGCTTTCTCTAGAAAAGCCTGTAACGTCTGAGAAAATCGATCCAAACAAGCCTTAATTCTGTCATTAGGTGAGGGAGAGCTGTTCTGTGATTGGCTGCCCTTCTGCTCCATATTCAGCCGTAATGGATTTGGCAGAGGACCCGCTGGGAAAATGATGTTGTAATCAGGAGCTGGCTGCGCTGCCTGATCAGGTATGAAGTCTGCTGCCACCTTCCTCATAATCCTTCCTCGTCTTCCTCTCCTCTTACTTGTGTGGTTCATGGACACCAATGGGAGCCTGTTCTTTGGTCCCATTACACTATGTGACCATGAGTTGTTGATAGCTGGACCAAGATGTGTGGATGGGGGTGTATAAGATGTTAGAGGTAATAAGTTGGGTGGGGGTACTTTTTTGTTCCCACATTTGATTATGCAGGTTGGTTGAGCTAAATTCTGATCCCCTTTTGGGGCTATTTACATATATTTAAATCCCCCCTCCCTACAGTCTCCCCAGCTTCTGTCTTTTCCCTCTGAATGTGAAAAAGAGGGCAGAGCAACCAGGCCTGTCTGGTCTTTAAAATGTCACTGTGGTGTGAAATATGGGCGAACAAGCAGGGCTTTGAAAGTCAAACTGATCTTAGATCGTGAGAGCTGTGCCCACTGAGACAGATTAATCTCTGGGGTTGCATGTGTGTGTTTTTGTGTGCGTGTGTATGTTTGTGTGAGCACATGTGTCATGTGCATATGTGACAGTAGGCATGTGTGTTCAGTAAGCTGGTAGGGTCCAGGCATCAGACGCAGATGTTTGGGACGGTCTGGTAAGGATGCATCTGTAGTCACTCCATCATGTGGCAAAAACTCTGCCATCATTCAAAGTAATGGTAAAATCTAAAGTTTTTAACAAACAGATCATATACTACTTCAACTTTTCAGCACCCCATGGTTATAGATAGTGTGTCTTTGTTTCCTGTTTCAAAAGATGAAAATAAAGTCAATGGGTCAAACGAGTAGAATGTTGTTTTTACAACCAATCTCCAAGTCGAAAACTGCGACTTATAGAAGTTGCAATTTAAAATTATTTTTTTTGTAATCTGTAGTCTACTGTCCACTGTCAATTGAACAGAACAAAAACACATCTTTATTGACTGATTTGTCAAGGGGGTGTGAAATTATTTAATTGTGATCAATCACAACGCCGCATTGTGGATACATTTTGTGACCAAAGCCTCTGAGGGCAAGGTCTTAAAATTCCATGTGGGCCCGGTGCCCAGCGGCCCACTGGAAAGATAAAGAGCACACATATGTAGCCAGGCTCAGTTACGCTCCAGTTAAGCCATCCCAGCACAGAGTTAGAAAGAGAGATGGCATAGTGGGAACACTTGTTTGTTTAGAGTTGTTTTTCTGCTGAGTGCCATGGTGTGGTTAGATGGCACTTGTTTTGTGTGCTCCATCTTTGTGTGTTTATGTTTGTGTATGTTAGTATGTGTTTGTTAAGTATCTGGAGGCTGGTGAAGGGGGGCGGATGGCATTTAGTCAAATAGTGTGTTCTGGCCCCAGCCCCCCATTCCCCCAGCTCGGCATTGCTTGCTCCCCAGTGCGCAGCAGAATGCAGCGTCAGGAGCCCGAGTACTGAGCTCCCATTGTGTATGCTAAGCAAAGCGGAATGGCCGGATGACAAAAGAGGGAGGAGTGGGGCTCAGGACACACAAAGCTCGGGGGAGGTACGGAAAGGTGGGTGTGTGTGTGTGTGGGGGGGGCATTCTGCCGCTGGGGGCTAAATAGACCCACTCAGTCCCCAAATCCCATCCATAACCCCTTTCCCCATCACCGACCAACACCCCTCTTTCCCGTCCCTACCCCTCCAGTGCAATAGATGCCAACTTCTAAACAAATCTGCAAAAATAGAGAATCAAACTCAAGATGGGTTTTGCCATGAAATGTTGTTTCCTTACTTAAGGTTTTAAGGTTTTAAACACTAACATGTTTTATTGTATAATATAGCATATTGTCAAAAATGTACGGAATGCATTATATGCTGTAAGTTTTAAAAACAGCTGCAACACTGTCAGAACTAAAGATGATTCTGTTAAAGGAGTCTTTCTGTGATGAGGCTGTCGTAGGCAGGGATTGAACTTGGGTCTGCAGTGCTCTAGTGTGCATCTTACCACTGAGCTAACTAGCGTTTCTTCCAAAAAATATTATATTTACTTGATGAAAAAAGGCAAAGTACAAAATAAACAAGGAAAGTCAAGCTTTCACTAAACAGAGAAATAAAAATAGACACAAGGGTCAAAAATGTATAATAAGAAAAAACACTTAGCTAGAGAACTGATAACCCGAGGCACAGGGTAAGTAGGCTCAAGAATGAACACATTGGTGAGAAACAAACAGACTTATATAGGGCAATACACAGGTGAAGGGAATGAGGGTTAACGAGCAGAGTTGAATCATGTTAGGGACATTGGTGCCATCTACAGGAGTGGAGAGGAGCATAGCACGGGAGGAACAAGGCGAACGCCCTCTGCTGGTCTGGAGGGGAACAGCACCCCAAAGAGGAGATCCCTTACATGAGTCCCTCCCTTAGGAATGGCTCCTGATGTTCTCCAGTCAGTTCCCTCGGGATTGGTGAAACTCCGTGATGAGAGACAGATCGAGGATGTCTCGAGCGGGGACCCAGGTCCGCTCCTCTGGGCCATAGCCGTCCCAGTCCACCAGATACTGTATCTTCCCCCGGACCTGGCGAGAATCCAGCAGTCTATGGACAGTGTATGCTGGTTGGCCATCAATGATATGAGGTACTGGGGCATGCTTCCTAACAGGAGACAGAGTGAAGCAAACAACAGGTTTTAAGCGTGAAACATGAAAAGTGGGGTGAACCTTCATGGACCCTGGGCAGACGGAGTCGGTATTAAACTGGGTTGATCTTCTTGAGAACCTTGAATGGGCCAATGTAACGTGGAGCCAGCTTTCGGGATTCCACCCATAGAGGAAGATCTCGCGTTGACAGCCATATTCTTTGCCCTGGGCGAAGCATGGGTCCCACCCTCCGGCGTCGGTTAGCCTGCCTCTGTTGTTGTCGGGAGGCTCTCAGTAAAGCAGCGCATGCTCTTTGCCAGGAACGTCGGTACCGGCGGACCAGCTGTGTAGCAGCAGGAACTTCAACCTCTGGCTCCTGTCCAGGGCGTACAGACATTCAAAGGGGACATACCTAGGGAAGAATGAAAGAGGGTGTTGTGTGCAAACTCAGCCCAGATTAATCGAGAACTCCAAGTAGAGTGGTTGTCGGAGACCAGGCATCTTAATGTCCTCTCAATGTCTTGGTTGACTCTCCCTGTCTGGCCATTGGACTGGAGGTGGAAGCCGGAAGACAGGCTGATGGAAGATCTGATGAGTCGACCAAATGCCTTCCAGAACTGTGACGTGAACTGTGGGCCTCGGTCGGAAACCATATCCTGCGGGAACTGGTGGATCCTGAAGACATGCCTCATTAACAGTTCTGCAGTTTGGTTTGCTGTGGGGAGCTTAGGTAAAGTTTAAGCAAAGTTAAGAGGCGACAAGTCTTAGAAAATCTGTCCACCACCACCAGAATTACCGTATTTCCTTGAGACTGTGGTAGGCCCGGACGTCGCCCTGCAGTTTGGGCCACCAGAACTTCCTCTGGAAAAGCTTGCAAGTCCTGGAAGTTCCTGTGTGTCCAGAAGGAAGTGAGGCATGAGCCCACTGCAAAACCTCAGAACGGAGAAGGTTAGGAACAAAGAGGCATCCAGGAGGGCCATTACCTGGTCCTGGTTGCTGCAACTGGGTGCTCTTGACAGATGTCTCAATGTCCCACTGGATGGGGGTAACCACCCTGGAGGTGGAGAGAATGGGTTCTGGACAGGACTCCCCCTCTGGTGGATCAAATTGTCTCGAGAGTGCATCAGGTTGGAGGTTTTTGGAACCTGGGTGATATGAAAGAGTGAAATTGAACCGGTTAAAAAAGAGGGACCAACGGGCTTGTCGGGAGTTCAACCTCTTTGCCTCCTGGATGTAGGTGAGGTTCCTGTGGTCCATCCATATGAGGAAAGGGTGTTTGGCTCCCTCCAGCCAATGTCTCCACTCCTCCAATGCCATCTTAATGGCCAGCAGCTCCCGGTTCCCAATATCATAGTTCCTCTGTGTTGGGGTAAGCCAATATGAGAAGAACGCACACGGATGAAGCTTATTATCACTCTTACCCCTCTGTGACAGGACAGCTCCTACTCCCACATCTGAGGCATCCACCGCCAATACAAAGGGTAACTCTGGATGAGGAATGGTAAGGATGGGGGCAGATGTGAAGAGTCGCTTTAGTTGTTGAAGGCCTGGTTAGCTCTGCTGGTCCACACGAACTGTCTGGTTGCCTTCTTGGTGAGTGCGGACAGAGGCTCTGCAACAGAACTGAAGTTTCGAATAAACCTCCAATAAAAATTGGAGAAGCCAAGAAAGCGCTGTACCTGCTTAACTGAGGTTGGACGGGGCCAATCCAAGACTGCCCTAATCTTGCCAGGATCCATCTGGAGACTGCCCCTGGAAATGCAGGAACCGAGGAATGAGACTGCTGGGACATGAAATTCACTTTTCTCCAGCTTCACAAAAAGCCTATGCTTCAACAAATGTACTAGGACCTGCCGAAAGTGCTGAATGTGTTCTTGGTAGTTGCTGGAGAAAATAAGGATGTCGTCCAGATAAACAAATACGAACCTATTTAGCATCTCTCTGAGCACATCATTAATAAAGGCCTGGAAGACGGCTGGGGCTTTTACCTGGCCGACTGGCATTGCCTGGTATTCGTAGTGACCTGTCGGGGTGTTGAATGCTGTCTTGCACTCACCTCCCTCACGGATTCTAACAAGGTGGTATGCATTTCGAAGGTCAAGTTTGGTGAAGATGGTGGCACACTGCAGGATCTCAAAAGCCGTGGACATGAGGGGGAGAGGGTACCGGTTCTTGACAGTAATACGATTTAGGCCTCGGTAGTCAATGAAGGGTCGGAGGCTGCCATCTTTCTTTTTCTCACCAGCAGGTGAGGTGGAAGGGCGGATGAATCCACTGTCCAGAGATTCTTTGAGATACTTGTCAATGGCCAAACTTTCAGGGCCAGAGAGAGAGTAGAGCCTTCCACAAGGTGGGCAGATGCTAGAAAGCAGATCAATAGAGCAGTCATAAGGTCTATGAGGGGGCGGTGAGGCAGCTCTGTCTTTACTAAAGACTTCGTGGAGGTCTGCATACTCCAGGGGTACTTGGGATAACTCGGGAAGGTGCGTTAGAAATTCGGGCTTCGCCAGCTCCATCTTGAGAGGAGCCACGACCTCCGTGGACAGGGTCTTGGGAACAGAAGTACTACTCCGCCTGGGGACATCGGGTGAAATTTCTGGGAATGATCTTAGAGGGTTGGGGGTGCTGCAGAAGGCGATGTCTGAGACACGACAGTTGGTTCCCCAGGTTCTAACAACCCCTCGGGACCAGTCAGTGTGTGGGTTGTGAGCGGTTAGCCATGGGAAACCAAGAATTAGAGGGAGCTTAGGAGAATAAGTCAAGAAGAACTGTATTTGTTCCTGGTGTTGCCACACCCTTAGCTGGAGAGGTGGGGTACATTGACAGACTTGTCCGGAACCCAGGTGGCTCTTGGCCAACTCAAAATCCATAAAACTTCCGGCGGCCCTAGAGTCCACAAAGGCACAAACTTGATGATGTTGAGTGCAGTGGGTAAGAGTGGCATGGATGGTCAAACCAGAGGTCGCCGAGCAGGGGGTGGTTCCTTTTCTTGCTCTGGCCCCCCCCGCTCCGGGGCGAGAGTTGGCTTTTCCCAAAAACTCAAGACATGCAAGGCGAAAATGGCCCGACTTGCCACAATAGAGACAGCACCTGTTCATCATCCATTGGTTGCATTCCGCTTGGGAAATTCTGGTTCTACCCAGCTGCATGGGTTCCTCGGGGTCGTTAGGGGACCAAGGCAGTTTGACTGGGTTGGCCGACTCCTGCAATCTGACCTCCTGCTGTCGCTCCTGTTGGCGTTCTCTAAGGCGATGGTCTACCCGGATGGCTATGTCAATGAGGGACTCGAGATCAGGCACGGGGTCCCGGAATGCCAACTCGTCCTTGAGCTCAGGAGAAAAGGCATGGTGAAAGGTGGCTCTCAAGGCTTGTTGATTCCATCCACTCTCCGTGGCGAAACTCTATGGCAAACTCTGCTGCACTTCAGGTACCTTGGAAGAGAAGGAGAAAGCGATGATCCACATCTCCCCCAGTAGCTGGATGCAGGAATACTCTCTTCATCTCAGAAATGAAAGCATGGCTGTTGGTTATGAGTGGAGATTTCTGATTCCATAAGGCTGAGGCCCAGTCCAAAGCCTTGCCTGTGAGAAGGGTAATGATGTAGGCCACTTTACTACTTTCAGCGGGAAAGCTGCTAGGCTGGAGCTGGATGGCCAGGGTATGCTGGGTAATGAAGCCTCTACATCTGTCAGGATTGCCATCAAATCGTTCAGCTGGTAGTCTGGGCTTTGACGGCAAAGAAAGTATAGGTCCTGGTGAAAGATCAGGAGGTGGGTCTCAGGATGAGGCAGTTTGAGACTGATGACTCAGAAGGTGAAGGATCTCTGACAGAGCCTGGTCATGCCTCTGAATGGTTGCAGTCTGAATGGTTGCAGCTTGATCATAGAGGTGACAGAATCCGTACTACGTGCACTTCCATGGTTCAATCTTGCTGTGATGAGTCTGCCGTAGGCGGGGATCAAAACCGGGTCTGCAGTGCTCTAGTGCATCTTACCACTGAGCTAACTCCCTGATAATTGAGCCCAAGAGCAAATGAGCAAAGACTCAGGAAACTAGCATTTCTTCCAGAAAATATAATCTTTACTTGATGAAAAAAGGCAAAGTACAATATAAACATGGAAAGTCAAGCTTTCACTAAACAGAGAAATAAAAACAGACACAAGGGTCAAAAGGTATAACAAGAAAAAACACTTGAGAAAGAGGCACATGGTAAGTAGGCTCAAGACTGAACACATTGGTGAGAAACAAACAGACTTATATAGGGCAATACACAAGTGAAGGAAATGAGGGTTAACGAGCAGAGTTGAATCAGGTTAGGGGCATTGGTGCCATCTACAGGAGTGGAGAGGAGCATAGCATGGGAGGACCAAGGTGAACGCCCTCTGCTGGTCTGGAGGGGAACAGCACCCCAAAGAGGAGATCCCTTACACTTTCATAACTTTCACATATTTTTTATAGTCTGTGCTAAAACCTTGAGACAAAATCATGTCTTATGACATCTACATATTTTGGTTCAAAACTCATTCCTGTGGCTCACCTGGTAGATGATGCTTGTTATGTCAAGTTCTTTTTTTTCAAGAGTTTTGTTCCCAGGGAATACACTTAGTCAGTACATTTACATGCCCTTTAAAAATTAAATTTCAGCCAGACTAAAACAATCATTATTCTTTATAAAATGTCATGTAAGCGCTTTAGTACAGACCAACTGTAGATAATACGATTGTAGCTTGCTTCATACATCAGGCATACACTTTAATCGGATCTCAATGCACATGACACTGACGCGTTTGACCTCCTACCTTCAAATATTCGGATTCACATTGTGTCAAGGATTCTTGGACAAACACTTGAAAACTGTAGCTCGATTATAACCGTAATTTTAAATGTACTGACTGATGAATTGTATATCTTCAATGAACTGAGCAGCTTCGGATGAAAGCATCTTCCAAATGCTTTAATGTGACTTCAACAACTCTGGCACCACATAAATGGACAACAAGCTAGCACCGTGTTCTGGATCAAAGATACATTTCTTAATGTGCATATTTTTGGGCTTGTCTGGAATATTTTGGCTAAGGCAGAAGCTGTCTATTTATGTCAGTCTCAGTGTATATCAGCTGAACTGTAATTTTGGATGGGTCTTAAATGTCCTTTCTCAATGATAATGTTCAAGTTAACATTTGAATGCCCTGCAGTCATGGAAAGCTCTGATACTGCCCTGTGGGCTGAAAGTTCACAAAGCCACAGGCCGGTCTTTGATGAACCCTCTTTCTTGTTCTGCCCTTCCCCCGCCCTCTCAGATGAGAGGAAAACTCAGCACATCAAAGGGAGGCTCCATACAGAGTGCACTTGATGCTTAGACTGCCCACCTCATCTAACTCACACATACTGTACACTGCCCAAGCACGCACTTTACATTTGAAAAAAAAAAATGAAAATGAATCACCCTTCCCATCTGTTTGGCTACCTATCGCAAGCAGTGCTGTTCTCCTTGCCTCTGTTTGTCATGTCTGTTGTAGGAAGTGGCTCACTGGGTAACTTCCCTGTCTTTTGTCATATGCAATGAAAGGGGAGGCTTGAATAGGCTTTTTTTCAGGTCTGCATTTCAGTCACCCAAGAGGAGATATTTCAGAGAGAAATATGCCAGTACCCTCAGGTGTGTATGTGTGCTTGGCCAAATGTGAGTTTGAATGTCGCTCGTCAGTGCGTCATCGTTACCCTCTGAAGCCTTCCACTCTCCTGGCAGGCCTGACTCATGGAGTCATTATCCCTCCAGGTAAATCACCTCACAATCAGTGTGTCTGTAGCACCCTGCTCTCCAGATGATTCCCCTGCTGATTGGCCTAACTGGACTCCTGTCTGTGGAACGATTACCTTGCATTGTTTTCTTTACGTCACATAGATTGAGCTGTTGTTAGCATTCACTTGCTGGGTGGAGGCAGCGTGTGTGTGGCCTGAATGTGAGGATGGGCTCTGAGGTCGCTCTCTGCGCTTGATAAGAGTAACAGGAAAAGCACAGCTAAGCTTTCAATCTAATAATTTTGAATGAGCCCTTGAAATGACAAACTATGATTCCTTGAACAGGAAATTGTAGCCAAGTTGATTGGGGTTATGCCTAGACCCATCAACGCTGGAACCAAGAATGTAACGATCAAGAAATAGCTTGAACATTGATAGTGCAGTTATTTGACATTAACACTAGAACAAGGCACTATTTAGCAGTACTTCCAAATTAGCTCTTACAGTTCCGTAGTGGTCAAGCCTTTTTTTGTGTTGCTATTTACCATATTATACCTCAAACAAGCTGAGTACACTGCAAATCACTTTACATTCTTAAAGCCACTCTTAAGCACATTTCTTAATATAGGGTTAAGAGCAGTGGTCCTCAACCTTTTTTTATGACACCCCTACCCAGATAATTTGAATGTGGAGAATTTATGCTACCAAAACCATAAATAAATAACTCAATATTTGTATTATTTGATTAATTTGCACAATGCAACTTCGATTCATGCATCATTTCAAAGTTTTGTTAATAAATTAAGCAGGCTTACACATCACGAATGTGAGACAAAACCTTGCATTCCTTAAACTTAAGCAGATGGAGGGCTATATCTGGGGCCTATAAAATGAAACTGAGAAGACAGAATAATAAAAGCGGTATTGTTATTATATTTCAAAAGACCAATAATATAGCCTATTTTGTCCCACTGAAATGCTCATTCTATATTAAAGCATTGATTTTGAGTTGGATGTAGATATAAATTTACTGGTATCAACAACAGTAAGGTTATCTATAACATCAATAAAAAGTAAAAAGTTACCACCTAATTTATGTGGATAAATTACTCTAAAAGTGTGACTGAGTTGGAACTCTTTTCATCACTGAAGATACAGGTTTGTTAAGTTTAAAAAGTGGAATTTTCCACCATTTATCCAATATGCAGTTCTTCAGCCAAACATTTGTATGGGGTCTTCATTGCCGTATTGTGCGCTTCATAATTGGAGTTGGTCAGGACTGCGGGCAGGCCACTCTAGCACCTGCACTCTCTGCTTATTTGGCCAGTATGTGGTTTGAAGTTGTCCTGCTGAAAATTCCGAGACATACCTGGAAAAGACAGTGCTGGATGACAGTATATGCTGCTCTAAAATTTTTACTTATCTGTCTGCATTAATGGTGCCTTCACAGATGTGCGAGTTACCCATGCTATGGGCACTGACACACCCCTGGCCCATATAGACACTGGCTTTTAGACCTGACGCTGATAATAGCTTCGATGGTCCTTTTCCTTTTGGCCTGGAGAACATGACGGCAGTGTTTTTGAAAAACTATTTGAAATGTGACTTTCCATATAAGATGAGACTGAGCCCAGAGAAGTCAGCAGCGCTTATGGACAGTGTTGATGTAGGGCTTCTGTTTTGCATAGTAAAGTCTTAACGTGCATCTGTGGATGCATCTGCGAATAGTGCTGACTAACAAAGGTTTACTAAAGAAATCCGAAGCCCATGTTCATGATATCCATTACAGATGAATTATGTTTTTTAAGACAGAGATGTCTGAGTGATCAGAGATCGCACGCATTCAGAAGTGGTTTTCTTCTTGCCTTTTACGCACTGAGATTTGACCATATTAATTGAATCTTTTAACTATATTGTGCATTCTAGAGGGTGAAAATCCTACCAATTTGTCTTTGGGGAACATTGTTCTTAAAGTGCTGGATTATTTGCTGAAGAATCTGTTGGCAAATTATTTTGAATGATCCTTGCTCTTGAAGGACTAGGTTGTTTTTGGAGGCTCCTTATATATTACATGATTGCCTAAAACTGTTTTTACATTGCCTTGTTATTTTCACTCGTCAAATTGTTATTAGTCTTAAATTGTCCGTCTCAACTTTTTTGAGCATGTTGCAATCATCTGATTTGAAATGACTGTACATTTAAAAAATAAAAAATACATTTACAAGGTAAAACATATAGTGTTTAGGTGTACTGTTTTCAATTTAGCAAAGGGTGAATATAATTTGCAAATCATGACTTTTTGTTTTTATTAGCATTTTTCATACTGTCCCAATTTTTGGGGAATTGGGGTTGTACTTCTTTTTGAACTATGTGATTAAACAGACTTATAGTGTCACATTATTTTTAAAGGGTGAAATGTCAATGCATAATAGCGTTTAACAGAAAATGCAGAAAAGACCTCTTAACATAACTATATAGACAAAGCATACATTTTTAACTTCAGTAAAAGCAAACAGAGTTAATTCTTTCAAATTATTTGGTTAAAGTTCATCATCAGTTCATTATCTGTTATATCTCTAATATGTTATAAGGCCACAGATAGCACTGCAATTTTGACTCAACTGATTTTGTTGAACCTAGAGCGAGCTTAAGAGGTTTTAGTTTAGGAATAAGAGATGATCTGTCTATCTCTAACCTAGAGTTACAGATTTACAGTTATGTCAAGAGGCAGCCATTGTCAGCCACACAATGGAAAGCCTAAAGAGCTGCTATTGCATGGCTGTAAGTGAAAACTCATTTCTTGCCTGTCAGGAGTGCACTAATTTGGCTGCTTCAGTGGTTTAACATGTACACATTTATGCATGTGCAGGGCTGTTTCTACCTATGTTTAAGCAGTATAAGCGGCCACTTTGGGCAAATGTAGGCATCGTTATAGAAGTTAATTTGGGAAAGAGGGCTGACGCAGTTTAATCATAACATGCTCTTCTCCAGATTTATTTAAAGTTTTTTTTTTTTAAACAAGAAAGAAAAACACTGCAGGTATCCTCTCTGGGTAAATCATGTCAGTATTACAAATGACCTGGCAACAATGTGTTTAATTATTTTTTTTTTTATAAAGTCTCACTTAAAGCTACTCAAACACGCATTACTTCCATAGGCTGTCATTGGAAAATAGCAAATGAGTGTCAGAGTAATGACAGCAGGGCTACAGATGCTAACATAGGATTGGTCAGAAGCGCTTTTAAGGCGGGGCTTAGCAAAGTATCAATTGCAACAAATAATTAGCTAATGTTATGCCATTGGGCCTGGATGTGAGCGAGAGCCTCCAAGTAGGATTTTGCTTAGGGCCCCCATAAGCTCAGAAGCAGCCCTGTGTATGTGTGATAAATAATGTATCGAGTTGAGCTAAAAAAGACCTCTTATTCAAGATATGACAAAGCAAAATGTAACTGTATATATACTCTAGGTTGACGTATGAAAAAAGCCTGTTGAAAAAAAAGCCATTGTTTCTTAATCACACATCTCACTCCATACTTGTTTAAACCAAGTCTAATGATTATGCTGAAATGTGATTATCTGCATATTTCACATAAGTATATATGCCACAGGGCAGGGTGTTCCTACAAAAAAACCTCATGTTTTTGTATGTTTGGACTCTGGGGTGGGGGGCCGGGGTCATTGAGTTGGCTATGTGTGGGTGTGTGTGAGTATTTAAAGGGGGGGCTGAAGCCACTGTGAAGCAGTGGAGACAAAGGAGATCCACGTGAGACTAAGGCACATGCAGGCTTGGCTTACCTGCTCACCTGCTTTACCTCTAAAAAATGAACTTTTGGCCCTGAGAGCACAACCTGCAGCCTCTTGTCACTGCAGGCCACACCTTGTCTCTCTCGCTTCCTCTCTCCCCCTCTTTTTCCATTCTCCCATCTTCTTGCTGATCTCTCTATTCTCCTGCTCCATTCACCCCTTAATTTCCCAACCACTACTCCATTCCCACACATTCTCTCTCTCTGTTTCTCTTGAGCTTGGCTCACAGTAGCTCTCCATTACTTGCATCTTTGTTGGCTCATCCCTCTGTCCACTTCCCTCAATACTCTTCTTCTACACAGAGTCAAAGAGTCTCACACTCTTGCATGTTCCCCTCTATTTCGTAATAGGCAGTTCCTCACTGTATTACCATACTTAACAGTTGTGTTTGCCTAAAACTGAACAAACCGGACTTTCAAGTCTCATTCATGGGCGATATCAATTGTAAATGTGCTGGAAATTGAAAGAGAGAGAGAGAGATGAAGAGGTCTGGTTGAGCTTGGGTGGGGATAAAATGTCACACAGCTGAGCAAACCTGGGCAACCACAACAACATTTCTCCTTCTCTTTACATTCTATCTTGTTTTCTTTTTTAATCCATACTTTTTCTCTGCTGTCTGTTTGAGGAAGGAGTAGGAGGAGGAATGTACCTGTCCATTATGGCCAAAATAATAGAACCTGAATGCTGATGGTTTTCTCCTTTTGTTAGCCTGCACCTAGAATACATGAAGCAGAGTGAAGACATGACAAACACAGAAGTTACGCATCTGTTTCACATGAAAGGACTGTGTACAGTTGATGTGAAAACACCATTAATGAAAGGACAAATTGACATCATTCCGCTTTGAAGTATTGTACATTTTCTTGCACATCACTGTGGCTTGACATGATGTTTTCTCAGTAGATTGTTCAGTTTAGGAAGTTTATGATGGCTGTCAATGTATGAGAGGATTAGGGCTTTATTCGATTGAAACCTTACTTTTCTTTCTTTCTTTCTTTCTTTCTTTCTTTCTTTCTTTCTTTCTTTCTTTCTTTCTTTCTCTCTCTGTCATCTGTTCTTTTTTCTATCTATCTATCTATCTATCTATCTATCTATCTATCTATCTATCTATCTATCTATCTATCTATCTATCTATCTATCTATGTCTACATTTCCCTCTCTCCATCATCCATCCATCATCCCTTTCTTTTTTCTTTCTCTTTTCTATCTTTTTCTCTGTCTTTATCTATCTATCCTTCTGTCCTTTCTTTCTTTCTTTCTTTCTTTCTTTCTTTCTTTCTTTCTTTCTTTCTTTCTTTTTTTCAATCTAAAATCAATTTAGAAATATAGGCCTAATTCCAAAAATAGCAACAAGATCAAAGTCACTCATTTGAGTGTAGAACTACATGCTGACAGGGAAAGCGTTACAGTGAATCAGGGTTTAGTTAGTCAGCATGGTTACTATTACTTAATTCAAGGTGTGCTTAATTTTTCATATGGAAAAAAGAATCTCAAACAGGCAGGTTGCCTGAAATGCAACCAGTGAATCTGCAGGTTTGTGTTTAGATGGTCTTTGGGTGTGGGTCAATTTCCTGATATTTCTGCAGGTGGAGGCCTGACAGACATGCCAGTCCTGCTGCCAATTGTTCTCCACCTCTGCCTAAAGTCATGGCTTAATACACACATAAACACACACATGCACAGTTGTGTTTGTATTTTCTCATGCACACTAACGGATGCATATTTATTTAGAACACATTTTCAAAACAACTCAATCATGCACTCGTGCCTCAAACACAAATAGTCACCCACCTACTCAGGGTCCTGAAAACATGCATGATTGCCAAGCTGTCAATCTCTCGCAGTCCTGTTTGCACACACTAGCAGTACGTCAACTACCTTAAATGATTCCCAGGCTGTCTATCTCATACAGACCTGTTTGTGCATACTAGTAATACATCTGGCATGAATGCAGATCCCCAACTGCGACATGTAATGTCAGGTGAACTATTTTTTAACTCTTACTATCTCTCTCTTTAGTAAACCCCCCCCCCACACACACACACATATATACACATATTTCCATTCCCCAAAATGCCTGACTAAGCCCCTTTACCCACTGTCCATTCAGATATATCTTCCACACCCCGGTTGTACGTGAAAGATGAATGAAAGTGGATTGACAGTCAGATCACATGTTTCTGTCAAACCTCTGATTTAAAGAAATCACCCCATCAACACATCTCACCCTCCTCCCTCATACGTCAGGGCACATAATGTAATGAGTGGTGCGTGTGAAGAGCTGGTGTGGTAATTGTGTGTTACATACCTGTTTTGGGTGTTCTTCTCACATGGAGACACAGAGTGAGAGAAAGTGTGATTGTGAGGGGGAGGCTATGCAAGAGATGAATTCCTCACACCATCTTAGTGGGTTTTAAATCAGGAAAAAATTTCATAGCTACTGATGTCCATCTATAACTTTTGGTTCCATTTTTAAATACCTCACTTGACTAAACCCCCATTCCCTCCAAACTGATACCATCTAGTGTCTGGAATACTTTTTAGGAACAATTCCTTAAATTACAACAAATACATATACATTTTAAAAAGTTACAGGCTACAGAGCTCAAAAAGCATTGCATAACAGGAATGATCCTCCTGGGGTCCACCTTCATAAACCAGAACACACATTACCTAATGTTTATTTAATTTAATAAGTTATTTTATTTCTTTATTCTTTTTTGTGTGTGTGTGTGCAGATGTGGTTCTCATACTCATTGGAAAATGGCACAGTATGGTGTTTACACACAATGTGTGTCAGTCAGATTTGTTTACATTCATTTCTGAATACAATTTTAGGAAACTAAAATTATTCATGTTCGTTTTTCAAAAATGTTCATGTTTGTTTTGGTGTGCATATAGCTGCAGTATTATCAAAGTTATGTCTATAAGCAATAATATTTCATTTCATGGGTGGGTAAGTGTGTGTATATCTGTATTTTTGCCTGAGCATGCAGATGTGCGTGTGAGCATATGTTTGTGTTTGCCAGTGTGAGCCTAGGTGTGTGAGTGTGTGTATATGCGTTTTGTGGCCTCTGGGTCTTCCTGTGAGTCATTCTCATGAGGTAAACCCCAGTAAAGCTGTGCTAGTCCTCTCTAATTCCTCATTAGCTCACTGCAGGCTGTCTCAGGGGGATTTGTGTGGGTGTGTGTGTGTGAGAGAGTGTGTGTTAGTTTGAGCCCATGCAGTCTGAACGTGGAGAACCACAGGGCCTCTCTGTGGGACACTACTGTGAGCCAGGTGTGTGTCCACTGGCAGGTGGTTGTGGAAGGGGGAGGAAATGTTTAAACAAGCTTTTTGCATGGCTCAACACAGCGGTGCATTAAGTAGATCACTGTTTGGGATGTTCTGCTCTACTTGTGAATTGATAGTCAATTATACCCTATTTAAACACGTCTCTGGGCTACTGTCATTGTGTTAACACTTACAAAAAAGCTCTGTGGTGGTACCATGTTACAGTGGCTGTGGTGCTTTTCCACTGCACGGAACATCTTGACTCAACTCGATTCTGCTCGTTTTTATGCGTCAAATCATGTAGATCACTGATTGGTCAGGGAAAATCGTCACTACCAGCGTCACTGGATTTCCGACACGCAAAAATATAAACCACAAAAAAATAAATGGCAGTGTGCAAAACCAGGCCGTGGTCAATAAACGAGGTGCAGATGGTCCACTCGTTAGTGATGAGAGAAACGAAAAGTCCCACAGGAAGTATCTCGGCTACCACCGGACCTGCCAACAGTGCAGGGAAAAGGTGAAAAAACTTAAAGGTGACTACAGAACCATCAAGGAAAAGTTGAAGTGGTTCGACCAAATGGACGCTATCTTAACCAGCGAGCAATGGGAGGGAGAGTGCCCTCAGCCACGATGGAGGATGGTAAATTTTGTTATGTTAACTCTTTACTCTGCTTGAAAGCTTCACTTTATTTAGTTGACCAGCTACTGGAAGCTGGCTTCTAAAACAACCAGGCCAATTTAACAGTTACACTTGTGTAAAATCACCATGCAACAACTGCTTTCTGCAGCACAATGAGCTAGTAGCTAACAGCTAGTGGTTGTGTTATTGTTTTAGTCTTTTTGTGTCATGTTTAAGATGATTTCACGGCAGTAGAGGCAGCACAACTATGGCGATCATCCTATAATTCCACCGACGTTGAGGGGCACTAAACTGCAGTGGAAATGCATGGTCTGAAAAGTAAAGCAAGTCGAGTTGAGGCGAGGCGAGTCGAACCGTAACGTGCAGTGGAAAAGTGCCTTTAGATGGTAAAACCTTGCCACTTTATATATATCATGGCACTGATTGATACCTATTCATGCACCTTGGTATTTACATTGTACTCCAAGAAACTAGTATTACTAGGTACCATGCCAAAAAAGAACATGATATCATGGCACTTTTTTGGTACTTTATTCTTGATTGTTCATGAATTAGCATATACAGTTTTTGAAATCTCATTCCCCCCCCCACCCCCCACCCCCCAAACAACAAAACCATGCAGTATATGTAATATACTGTATTTTTAATACACAGCAGCATTTAGCTAATCTTGAATTAACTGATTGTAGCCTACTACAGTAGGGTTAAAAACACATAAAACAAATTTGGATTCAAAACGTCTAGGTTAATATTGTAACCTCCATTCCCTTCAATATGGAGGGGGACAGCCTCCCCTCCAACCTCTCCTGCAGAAATGAGAGCACTGACCCGACTGCGCACCTCTGCAGGTCTTCAGACCGGGAAGAACAACAATTTGAGAACAAGCGCCACTTCAGGGAGTAAAGTTGCCTGGTATAAGGAGCTCTGGCTTGGTTGATCATGTCTACGACGGCAGGTGGTAGGTCAATTAGATCTTCCGCATCCTGTCCAGGGGCCAGATTTGGAGGTTCCAGAGGTCTGGGCACGGATGCCAGAGGGTGCCATCCCTGCGAAAGAAGGTCCTTCCTCAGGGGAATTCGCCAGGGAGGGGCTATCATGTGGATCACGAGATCTGAGAACCAAGTCTGAGTGGGCCAGTAGGGGGCCACCCGAATTACTTGTTCCTCATCCTCCCTGACCTTGCACAGCACCCATGCAAGTAGGCTCACTAGGAGAAATGTGTACTTGCACAGCAGGGGGCCAGCTGTATCAGGGAGTATCAGAGCGGGCAATGGGAGGTCTCTTGGGAAGCGAACAGGTCTACCTGTGCTTTGCCGAACCGTTTCCAAACCAGCTGGACCGACTGGGGGTGAAGCCTCCACTTTCCACTGAGCATACCTTGTCGTGACAGCGTGTCCGCTGCCATTGTGAGGTTGCCTGGGATGTGAGTGGCGTGAAGTGATCTGAGTCGCTGCTGGCTCCAAAGGAGGAGATGGCGGGCGATTTGTGACATGTGACGGGTGCGCACGCTGCCTTGGCGATTTTTGTACACTACCATCGCGGAGCTGTCTGAACGGATCAAGAAGTGCTTGCCTCGAATTAGTGGGAGGAACCTCCGTAGGGCAAGAAATACAGCCAGCAACTGTAGGCAGTTTATGTGCCAATGCAGCAGGTGCCCTTTCCAGGAGCCAGCGGCTGCGTGCCCATTGCATACATCGCCCCCAACCCTGTTTGGAGGCTTCTGTGGTGACCAGAATGCATCGGGACACCTGCTGTAAGGGGACTCCTGTCCGCAGAAATCAGATGTCTGTCCAGGGTTTGAAAGTCTGGCGGCAGGCGGGGGTGATGAACACACGATGCGTGCCGCGGTGCCATGCCCATCTCGGGACTCGAGTCTGGAGCCAGTGCTGAAGCGGTCTCATATGCATCAACCCTAGCGGTGCGACCACCGCGGAGGATGCCATATGCCCCAGGAGCCTCTGGAAATATTTTAGAGGAACCGCTGTGCCTGGCTTGAATAAGGTGAGGCATTTCAGCGATATCATTGAGACTGTGTCTAACTCCATGCCGAGAAAAGAGATGCTCTGAACTGGGGCGAGCTTGCTCTTTTCCCAGTTGACCTGATGCCCTAGGCGGCATTTAACAATCAATGTAATGCCATTCACATCCTAAAAAGCCATCTTTGTATATTTAAGCACATAAATCTGAGTTCTGAGCAGGTATTTTAAGTGTTATCATGACACTGGTACGTCTATCCTGCACCAGCTGAAAGTCAAAAGACATGAGATGAACCATAATTTTGTTAGAAAGTCCCCCTTTTACCATTATTTTGCCCGTCTGCCTGTTGGAGCTGCATCCTGCCAGCTGAACTCAATTCACAAATAAATTCTTGTTTCAAAATGTATTTAAAGGTATTTATTTAGGACATGAAATTAACTACAAATCTTCATATTCAGAGTGGGTTTATTTCATAAAATGTAGCTTTTGTCATTTAAAACGAACTCTCTCAGTTCGGCAGCAGCAGCCAAAATATTTAGCTAAATCTAGATTTGAAATACTTGGTACCTTCCTCTGTGAAGTCAACACAGATACATATAGATGGGTTGAAATTATTCACTTTTATTATGAGTTTTTATATTACTATGAGATTTTTATTATTATTATTCAAGAAGCTTTTTTTATTATAAGGGAAGTGCATTTACTGTAACAGAAGACTGATTCCTCCCATAGTGGGCACAGTCAAGCTTTGTATACAAAACACTGATTCTAAATGTGAGCCTAATTTTAAACACTGATTCGCTGATGTATAATGTATTCTCTCTTTTCCACTCTGTATTGTCAGACCTCTGTGTGTTTGCTGATAATTGAGTAATTACCTGTATAATATAGCACTCCTGCAGTGAAACATAGCTAATTTTACTGACCGGCCTTCCCCGCAGAACACCGTTTAGCTCAGTTAGCGGCTAAACGCTCAGTTTAACAGACCGTTTTAGTGTGTGTGCATGTGAATGATGTGTGTCCTGTACATCTTTCTCTTTTTAGTGCATCAAATGAATGTAGACACAGGGAGCAGTATTTTGAACAATTTCCTTTTCTTAAAGGCTGTTTATCGCAATGGCTCACAGATGATATGATAATGGTGCCAATTTGGGGAATCTTTTTTCAGTGCCATTTTCTGGAAGGAGCAGGGACTGTAATCAAATTGGTTGGATGTGAAGTCCATGTAAATGCAGTAAACTTGCTTAATAGTAGTACTGAATATGACAAGCAGGTCGTGCACCAAATGCACATAGAGATAAACAGATGATAATGTTTGGATGCTGGCGACATAAACGGTGACTTTCTGTGAACATTAGTTTTATGTAAAATCAGACTTCTACAACAATAAATATAAGTGCACTGAAAAAAATATGTCAATGTGGTGACATCTAAATTAACTAGTGCTAATATCCCTTAGCATGAATACAATAGATTTCACCAACAAAGGTAACAATCGCAGCATACTACTTTTTGCAGTGATACGTATATCATGCATAATGTTGAAAAGTCGAAAGGCACTCACAGTGCCTTTTAAGTACTCTATAAAAACCAAAAATCCAAATCCAAGAAAAAGTGTACTGTACACAAAAAGCCTGCACACTATTTTTGTGAAAAAGCTACATACACCACTAAGTACCAAATTTGAGTTTTACTGAAAGATGGCAAAAGTTTTGGTTGCAGGTGACCCATATACTTTATATAATTCATACATTATACATAAGCCATGAACTATTAAGGATCCCTAAATGTTAGCAGTGGACTATAAAGTGCCAGATGCTTCGGGGTAAGCTGTGCCAGTGGCACAACTAGTAATAGTGAGTTTTGCCTCTGAATGCAAAATAATACAGTACTATTACATTGATCTCATTGAAAAACTTGAAGTGAGGGCCAAACTTCAAGAATAATCTGAGGGAGCAATAGCAAAGAGAAACCCACCTTTCTAAAAAATTAAAAAGAAATTAAATTAAAAAAGAAGTATTCTACCTTTGCAATATTTCCCTGCCGCCTTCATAGTTGAAATGTGGAATAGAATTCTTACTTTGTTCAGTCCAATAAAATATATTTTTGTAAATTGTATTTTCTTTTTCTTTCAAGAATGTAACTTTTTTATGTTTCTATAAATGTCTTTGATTTAGTTTTTGCAATTCTTTTGAAACCCCTCCCACCCATCCACCCACCATGACCCACCAACACACACATCTATGCAGTCATTGGGCATTTGTTAACATCTTTTTGTTCTAATGTCCAACTCCCTACAGTTCCTAAAACAGGACTGAAACCAGCGGCTACCAGATCAGACCTGAATATTCAGTTACGGATGCATTTTCATGTAATTGTCCAAAAGGGGGCCAAGGAGCTGTAAATGATATGGCATGAGGGGATCATATTAATATAACACACACAAACAAACACACACATACAAAATAATCTCAAGGGCTTCCGTTGCATTCCCACAAGAGTCACCCATTAGGAACTGTAACACGAGAACCCATTTCACAGGGTCACTGCGTGGAAACTGGATGGAATACTCCAAAAATCTCTTTTGAGACGTCCAGGTGTAGAACACCCTTGATAAACATCTTCACTTCCAAAACTTCCATATAATTCTTCAGATTAACTGTTAGTCTTGAGCACTTTGTGCATGCCCCGCGACCGACGGCCTTGGCTTTTCTCTCAGTAGTCTCAACTCAGAGCATTGGTACTCTGAATGGGACAGCAATATCCACTGATGTAATGTGAGCGATAGCAATCTTTTATGCGCTGCTTTATAACTTGTGGGCGTAATGTGAGTTTGGGGGTGTGAGGGGGTGATGAAGCAGTGTCTCTGGAATCCACCGTGTTGTGAGAGCTTCATACCTTTCAGCTTCATTAAACCAATTTCACGCCGAGGTGAGCTAAGAGAGGAAACTCTGAGTCTCTGCCGCCATCACAATAGTGCATTGAAGGGACGAGGCGAAAGTAAATTAGGTACCACTTCACAGACGGCAAATTAAAATCTGAAAGTTGGATAGGAAAAGTTGAGGGGAAGATGATTATGTCTTTATTGTGCTGTTCTCAATCTAAAAAAAACCTTACCCATCCTTTTAGCTACCACCTTTGCTCCCCTCCTCCCTAGCCTCTATGCTTAGGAGAAATAATGATCTATTTCTTGTGTGGTAATTGGTTTCTAAGTTGCCCCTGCCAAAAAAAAGCAAAAAAAAAAAAAGCACAGATTTAGAATCATGAAGCCTCCTTAGCTTTCCTTTCAGTCACGCAATTTGGTTCTTATCAGTAAGATATGATATCCTCAGAGAATCATATAAATTAAACATTAATGTGGGTGCTTATTTCTGTTCCATCATTTTCATGTCCACAAGAGTGCTCATAGTGCCAATGGGTCTGATGTCTGTCAGGGGGCTTCGTGTTAGTTGAAACTGCTGAGTTGAACGTCAGAATGTTTATCCTCTAATTTTAAGACACTGTCACTGAGATAAAGAGGAAGGTTAACTTTTCTGTGCCCGACATATTAGGATGAAAATTTATTTTTATGTGAGTGGCTAGGTGATGTGTGATTGGTAGTGTGTGTGTGTGTGTGTGGGGGGGGGGGGGGGGTATGTGTGTGTAGTGCTTTCTCTGAGGCAGTAGTAATGTGGCCCTGGGAAGAATAAAGGCTGCACTGAAAACAGCTCACACTCATTAGCGGTGTGAAATCAGACACTGATAGTAGCAGGAAGGAAAAACCAGAGCAGTTCACTTTCTATTGAACTCAAGGGCTGGGTGTTGGTCAGTGAGTCTTTAAATGTACAATACCAGTCAAATGTTTGGACACACCTACTCATTCTTTATTTTTTACTAATGACACATTTTAGAATAATAATTAAGTCACATTAAGCAGTGGCCCAAAAAAGGTAAAGAAATCAAACCCAAATCAAATCTTAAATTTTAGATTTTTCAAAGTAGCCACTGTTTGCCAAGCATACAGCTCTTCACACTGGGCATTATCTCGATCAACTTCATGAGGTGTTTTCTTGGGATGCTCTTAAAACAGTCTCGAAAGAGTTCCCATGTATTCTGGACACGTTTTGGCTGCTTTTCCTTCAGTACAAAACAAAATCCATCCATCCATCCATCGTCAACCGCTTATCCTGTGTACAGGGTCGTGGCAAAACAAAATCACAAAATACAAAACATAAAAAACAAAAACACAAGCATTTGTCCGTAAAACAATTTTCAAGAATTTAAGCATAAGCCTTTAGATCAAAGGTTTTAAAAAATTCCAAACTTAAACTTCTAATATATTTTCACATATAAATGATAATACCGTTCTGTATATGCATAATTTAAAAATGTGTTTGCTCAGCTGTAATTACTCTGTTTTGTCTGGAAGCCCTTTACAGTAACCTAATTGTTTTTGTTAGTCTTTTTGCATTGTGAGATGTTCTCTGATGATCTGTCATGTCTCTCAGGGCCTCACACACACATTCACACCCTCACACAAAGCCCTGACAGCAGTCAGGCTTTACTGCCCATCAGCCCATTGGCTTTACGAGGCAGACAGATCCTTCTCGCCGTAAACCCACTAGTCAGGAACAAAGAGGGCAGGTGCGAGCCTGACTCAAGTGCTCACCTGCACCCAGTGGGGGCCAGCACCTCATTCAGCACACCCAAGAGGAGATGCTGTCCACCCCACTCTCCTCTCTGTTCTTCTGGACTTCTCTGCTCAATGTACTACACTCTTATCAACATCTACTAAGATGGGAAGGAAAACTGCTGGCACCCAAAGGGTCCTGTGGAGATGGGAGGGCTCAGGAACTCTATAAGATAAGGATAGTAACAACTTTAATGTCAAGTCAAGTCAAGTCAAGTGGTTTTTATTGTCGTTTCAACCATATACAGTTAGTACAGTACACAGCAAAACGAGACAACGTTCCTCCAGGACCATGGTGCTACATAAAAACAACAAAGGACCAACATAGGACCAGGTGAGACTACACAACTAAATAAAATACCTATATAAACTACCTATATATACCTATATAAAGTGCACGTGCAAACATGTGCAAAAAGTACAGGACAGTACAACAAATTACTGACAATGAACAGGACAATAGACAGTGCAGCGCCGACCAGTACTCAGTAGTGCAAAAAGATGACAGTTTCTAAAAATGTAAACATAACATACTATGAGATAATGTTCTATGCACATAGCAGTTATTGAGGTAGCAGACAGTTATAAAGTGACAGTAATTAAAGTGCAACTCAAGACACGTGTGTGTCAAACCAGTCTCTGAGTATTGAGGAGTCTGATGGCTTGGGGGAAGAAGCTGTTGGTTATTAGAATAACAGGTGAAATTATTTATTCTCAACATGAGAAAGGAGATTTCAAAAACAGATTTGCTGTTTTATTTCATAGGTTTGGTTTTATAGTTGTCAAATAGGTATACATGAAATGAGGAAGGATATAGCTCTTAATACAACGTTATCTCCTGAGAATTTATATGTATTCTTATGTAAAGTGTGGTTCTAGCACATGCACATTTGCTAACATTTGCATAGTCAATGAAATGCACAAAAAATACATAATCTAAAACGTGTATAATTTTAAATGTATGAACAACTTTAGAGACACAAATGTTTATGAATCCATACATTTTTTATTTTATTTTATTTTATCCCCTTTTCTCCCCAATTTTGGAATGTCCAATTCCCACTACTACCGTGGTGGAACGGTTACTCACCTCAATCCGGGTGACAGAGGACAATTCTCAGTTGCCTACACTTCTGAGACAGTCAGTTTGTGCATCTTATCATGCGGCTCGTTGTGCATGACACCGCAGAGACTCACAGCATGTGGAGTTTCATGCTACTCTCCACGATCCACTCACAACATACCACCCGCCCCATTGAGAGCAAGAACCACTTAATCGTGACCACGAGGAGGTTACCCTATGTGACTCTACCCTCCCAAGCAACCGGGCCAATTTGGTTGCTTAGGAGACCTGGCTGGAGTCATTCAGCACACCCTGGATTAAAACTTGCTACCCAGGCCCCCATGAACCCATGAATATTTAATTCATGGAAATAATCGTTTGATTTTATTGTTTTCATAATCAGTGAGATAAATTAAATGTTCAGTGGCATTACATTTATACCTAACACATTTAAACTGACCTAATTTGACATTATAATGGTTTCCTTCTATTCTGTGTGATTTCTGCACTTTTACCAAAACTAAACTTAAAATGTTAAACTGAATGAAAAGTCTGTAATTGTTTAATCATTACTTACTCATTTAATTTGTATTTTGTTTGCCATGGAAAATTCAAATGGAGTTTTAAAAATATGCTGTGGATCAAAAAAAAGAAGAAGAAAAAATAAATGACCATGAAATACACCACAAAAGCACAATAAACAATCCTAAATGTATTCCATGAAATTAGTGCACTATTATCCAAGTCCTCAGAAGCCATATAATAGCATTGTATGAGGAACAGATCCAATTTTAAGCTTTTTTTGTTCATGATCTCAAAATGCTAATTGCATTTTGAGTGTCTTTATGTTGTAGATGCTGTAAATACAGTATGTATTTTACGTTTCAGCCTACATACAAATTTACAAAAATTTAAGTTTCAATAAAATTTACAAACAGCTACGAACAATAGTGAGATTAGACTGCTTAATATGACTAAAAAATATGACTATAAAACTATAGCACACTTAACTGTGTATTACATTGGAATGGTTTAAGATCTCTTTCTTAAACTATAATTAAAACTGAAATTATAAAAATGGTTGGATGACTGTTGGCATGAGATGGTGTACAAACTGCCAGGGTTCGTTAGGCAGGTGATTGAAGTTGCTGTACAGTTGGGAGAGGAGAGCATGTGCTCATTAAAGGGTAAACCGACACATGCACACTACAGGAAGCAGTTGATCAGTTAGGCTGACAGTGTGGTAAGCACGCAGACAAGACATATGCAGGTTAACAGCAAGTCAATCAAACGCAGAGAGACAGGTGGGCAGCACACAGATAAATATTAAGGGGAGCAGGCAGGAAAACAGACAGACAGACTGATGTACTCAGGCAGGCGGGCAAGCCGGCAGACAGCGGGGGTAGGTGCCTAACTGTCCACTCCATGGCAGAGTAACAGATGTGTTGTGAATCTTTAACTTTCGTCACTCCCCACTGTCATTGCATCTGTCCACAGCCCCACTGGGTTAGTGTAGCCCCCTCCTGTGTGAAAAAGTCCAACAATAAAAACCTATCAGTGCACTTATTGATCAGCCCAGCCATGTCAGGGATGATGATATTTGATGACCTGTAGGTCATTCCATCTGCCAATTAAAATCTTCATTAAGGACAATCTAAATTCAATAACAAAGGCTGCATATCAGCCTATTAATATCTGTTATTGATTATTCTTGTAAATCAAATATATAAATGTATTTTCTTTAATCTAATGGTTTTAAATTAAAATCCATATTGACTTTGAATTATCAAAAATTATAAGTGGCAAAGCAATAGATTAAAAATATATCATGCAACAAAGAAAAGGTGCAAAATACATTACACTGTTTAGGTGATGCAAATTTGATTCTGCTTGTTCACATAATTACCATAAAACAATAGCACAGAAATCTTAACTGGGTTGTACTGTAGTTTAAATTAGTCATGATTGTTCATCTTATAAAACATATAAAATAATCTTTCCAAAAATAGTAAGTAGACAAAAAAAAGAAAAAGCAAATATGAGTTGTGGAATTTGATGGTGTGGAGCGGAGGGGGGCGGGGCCGGGCTGGAATGTTGCCCACCCAGTCCCCAATCGGCCTGATGGGGCGCGCGAGGGATAAAGGCGGCTGGTGACGACGGTTCGAGAGAGAGAGAATTACGGACATGTCCGTCGTGTGTGTGTTTATGTTTGAGTGTTTTGGTTTAAGTTTTCATTAAATTATTATTTTCTCGCCTCCTCCTTGCCCATCTTAACCCCCTTACATTGGTGCCGAAACACAGGAAGGAGGAGGGATGCCCGTCGCAGAGTCCTCGACACTGCCGTCCACCCAGGGGACCATCTGCCATCTGCCGGGTGACAGAGTAGCACGACCGCCCGGACACGGGGAACAGCCGCCCTCCGCAGGGCAAGTGGGGACTGGATTCCCCGACCGTCTGGAGCGAGGGAGTCGCTGCGGGGGGCGGAGGAGTGCCCTGCCATCCCCAGAGACGTGGAGGGGTCGAGGGAATCCCACCGTCCACGAGGGGAGGAGGGAAGCAACTCCTCGACCGCCTGGAGCGGTAGGGCCGCTGCCAGGGGCGGAGGAGTGTCCCCACGTGCCGGCAGAAAAGCAGAGGGGCGTTCTGTCTGCTGGGGGTTGGAGGTTTGACTCTGGTTCTCCCGGAGAGGAGCGGCTGTCATCCGCCGGAGAGTGTGGAGGAGTGTTCGAGGACCACGCGACGGTACATCAGAGAACCGGTGAGTGAGCTTTTTCTCTCTCTCCTCTCTCTCTTTTGCACAGTGTTGGCCTTTTCCCTCGGCTATTTTTATTTTTTTTTGTTGTTGTTTTCCCCTCCTGTGTCCTCCCAGGTCAAGGAAGGTGGGGATGACCTGATGGGGTGCTAAGCACGCCCCTCCCCAGGGAGGGGGGGGGGTTATGTCATGGGGCGCGCAAGGGATAAAGGCGGCCGGTGACGAGGGTTCGAGAGAGAGAGAAAATTACAGGCATGTCCGTCATGTGTGTGTGTTTATGTTTGTGTGTTTTGGTTTAAGTTTTCATTAAATTATTATTTATATTGACAAGCTGGTTCTCGCCACCTCCTTGCCCATCTTAACCCCCTTACAGATGGGTTCTAGGACCTTTAGAGAACTTAATAAAATAAAAATGCAATTAAAGATATGATAAGTCTATCCAATCACCAGCTTTGTTTTCATTCCCGGCAAAAACATGTATTCTTATGTGAAGGTCTATGGGCCGTATTACAGAAACTTAAGTCTTAAATTAAGATTCTGAAAAGTTAAATAGAACATGACTACATCCTAACTGAAATTGCCATGGTTACTTACAGATAATATCAGATTCTTGAGTTAAAATTTTTCTGTAAAGGCTTTTAGTGCACAAAAGTGATTCAGGCATCAACTGCTGAATTCAGCCTGATCTTACAGTGAAATCGGAAAGAGTAGACCAGCTTTTCTTTCTAAATCGGTATACGTTGACCGAAATTTTGTACACTGCTCCCAGCGGCCAAAGCAGTAAGTGTTGTAGGGAATATGGGCACGTGTGAGCTCCATTTATGTCCAGGAGAGATTGCCAAAAGTTGTAAAGCAAGTTGTTTTCATCTTCACAGGATGTTATACAATGAAAAGAAAAGCATATATTTATAGATTCTATCCCCAAACCCAAACCTTACCTTAACCATTAATGGAGTAAAAAAGTAATGTTAGAGGGAAAAGTGAAACCTCCAAATCATGCTCATCATTGATTATTTAAATGTAGTTACTGCCTGGCTTTGAACCCTAGTCTCCCACGCAGCAACATGCAGCCAATCACGCCAGGTGGAAAGGTACACACATTGAAACTACTGCAAACATGTCTGATAAGAATGCTCCATGTTAGTGCTTTGGCATTCAGTTGCCGATCATAGGGTACCGAAACTATCGGAAACATCATGCTGACTTTCTGTGTGATCATGTTGCTTATACTTAACTGAAACAGCATCACATCTCATTGTCCACCAGGACTACCCCTTATTTAAAATAACAGATATGTCACTGACATGATACTCAATAAGTAGTGTTTTATTGTCATTTATGTGATCAACCTAATCCCTTTAGACGTCACAGGGTAAATAGCACTGGGACTATCTATTCCTTGCGCCTTCATTCTCCCCCCTCAGCACCATGGTTTATTTTAATTGAAAATTAGCAAAACAAAACATGGGCAAGAGGCTCTCTGAATGGGGCCTCTTTCTCTGGGAGCTCCTGGGCCATTGAATAATGCATATGGGAGAGAGTAAACAGCAGCAGCGGGCCTGGCCTTCAAACAATGGGCAGCTCTGAGCTCAGCCAGGGCGCCTGATTTTATTACTGACCTGTCAGTCCTCCCCCAAGCCTGGGAAGCGTGGGACTGCGGCCAGGCAGCAGCTGCTGACCGGCCAGTGCTGACCTGTGTGCTAAGGTGAATACGACTGGATTTCACCACAAAACCACCGGTCCGGCCCTGCATACCTCCACTGGCAGAATGTGATAAAGTGTATCCCAGCATGCCCTGTATTGCCATGTGGATGTGTTGGTACAGTATAGAAATGGTGTGAAAAGAGTGTCTGATCAAAACTAATGTTAAAGTGGGACCAGTGTTACTATACAGCATTATTATCAGAATTTTCATCTTGTTTTCCAGTAAAAATATTTGAACATCCCTTAAACACAATACATTTACTTGAGAAGCAAAATTGTCTAAGATCTTATTTTTCATTTTTTAACCTATGCTGTTGGCAAATAGATTTTTTTTTTCTCTTTTTTTTTTTTAAGCAGTAATCTTTGTAAAAACATTTAAAAATTAATACTGTGAGGCGTTGTAGAGCACACTTGTTAACTCACACTAGCATTTTTTATTCCACTCCAGCCATTGAGATTCCAGTCTTGCCTCTTGGCTTTGGCCAACTGTGGTTGCCATGCCAACCAGTAAATTGGTTAGCAGGATGAGTAATGATATGACGTGGTGGAAATGGAAGGTCCCGACAAAGAACTTATTACAGCTGTACCTTTCTATAATACTCCATTGTTGTCAAGTGCTCGTGATATTAACCTGCCTCTGCCAGGGCCCCTCAGCCCTGAAACAGTGCACGCGCATATTGTCAACTACCATCCAGCAAGAACTGAGAGAGAGAGAGAGAGAGAGAGAGAGAGAAACAGTGGGAGGGGGGCTATATCTCTTTTCACCACTCTCTGTCCGCTCATCACCTTAACACTTTTCTAGGCTGTAGAACTTGTGTAATGCCTGTTAATTCACTTCTGAATATTAATAAGAGTTGT